>NC_060139.1:627298517-627607067 GCF_021461385.2 Schistocerca piceifrons | reverse complement strand
CAGTAGGCTGTTTAGGTTTTCTTATTGGTAACGCCACGTAGCGCTCTGTACGAAAATCACTGGCTGTGTTGTGTGCAGTCTGTGGCTAGTTTGCATTGTTGTCTGCCATTTTAGTGTTGGGCAGCTGGATGTTAACAGCGCGTAGTGTTGCGCAGTTGGAGGTGAGCCGCCAGCAGTGGTGGATGTGGGGAGTGAGATGGCGGAGTTTTGATAGCGGATGATCTGGACAGAGACAGTAAATTTGTAATATTGGATATCATGGACTGGTATATATATTATGACTTTTGAACTCTATTAAGGTAAATACATTGTTTCTTCTCTATCAAAATCTTTCATTTGCTAACTATGCCTATCAGTAGTTAGTGCCTTCAGTAGTTTGAATCTTTTATTTAGCTGGCAGTAGTGGCGCTCGCTGTATTGCAGTAGTTCGAGTAACGAAGATTTTTGTGAGGTAAGTGATTTGTGAAAGGTATAGGTTAATGTTAGTCAGGGCCATTCTTTTGTAGGGATTATTGAAAGTCAGACTGCGTTGCGCTAAAAAATATTGTGTGTCAGTTTAAACACAGTCATGTAAAATTGTTCAAAGGGGACGTTTCAAATTATGTCGCCTCATCGTCTCCTATCTCTCTAACTGGTCACCTTATGTCATTGTCAACAGCACCAACTCCTGTACTTTTCATCCCACTGCAGCTGTGCCCCCAGGTTCTGTCCTATCACTTCTGCTGTATGTCCTGTACACTTCTGATATGCCTAAGCTCCATCCTTTTGTTCATCTCCTCCAGTATACCGACGACACTGCCTTCCTCGCCCTCTACTCTACCCTCCATAAATCCCAACGATCATTCATTCCAGCTTCACCTCAATTAGTTCATTTCACCATGCAGCCAGTGGCTACTCAAAATCAATCCTAGCAAAACGCAGGCTTACTCATATGCTGAACCACCAGTAGTTTCTGACCCACGACATTTACCTTACAATTTATGGGTGTCCTATCCAGTTAACAGTCATGAACCACGCCGCTGCTATGGTCGCAGGTTCGAATCCTGCCTTGGGCATGGATGTGTGTGCTATCCTTAGGTTAGTTAGGTTTAAGTAGTTCTAAGTCTAGGGAACTGATGACCTCAGATGTTAAGTCCCTTAGTGCTTAGAGCTATTTGAACCCATTTTTATTCAGTTAACTAACACACTCAAATACCTTGGACTAATACTTGACCGCTGAGTGACATGGAAGTCCCATCTACTAACCATTCAATAGGAAGCTCACAATAGATTAAAATTACTAAAACTGCTAACTGGCCAAACATGGGACTTGTACCCTTCCATATTTCTCCACTCCTACAAATCCCTGATCCGAACCATCCTCTGCTATTTCAATGTGCCATGATATCCTCCTTCCTTTTATCATGACCTACAGATCCTTGAACACCATGCACTGCACCTAGCATTTTGAATTCACTTACTGTCCTCCACCTGCATCCTCTACCAATGAATAAAATTTCCCTCCTTGCTATTGCATTTTCAAAATCTCTGAGTATCCTACATTACCCACAAACTTGACACCACTCACCCCTTAGTTTTCCCCCTGCTCACTAGTCTACCACTGCATTCCTCCAATGTTACACCCTCCACATCCTCTGTCAATGGAACTTTAATCGCCTTCTCTTACCTGACCATGAAATTCAGCCTGCTATATACCCAGCCTACCAGATGTAAATGAACCTATCCAATCCCCCCCAATCAGGACTTCCTTCCTCTCAACTGCTCACCACTGACATCCTAAGCTTTGGACAAGTACGGTATCCCTCTTCACTCTCCCGAATTCTTCTTCTATCCTGCACAGACACCCTCTTAAACACTACTCCAACCGCTACATCCCCTTCATACCCCTCTTCCTGACAGTCTAGGCCAACTCATCACTTCAAACTGGCTTTTTACTACTTTTAACTTATACTTTTGTCTCTCTGTCTTTTATCTTTCGTGGAACATTTTGTTGCCCTTTCATCTGCATCAGTCTTTTAATTCATCAACTACTCCGCCTTTTATACTATATTATGTACCTGAATCTATGTCTTTTAATTATGTCAGATATTCATTTGTCAATCTGACATGGCTAATTTTATACTCTATTTTAAACTTTTTCTCTCGTGTGGCTGAACAGCAGTGACTTGTATCTGCTGACAGCCCATCTCCTCCCATACAGGGCGCGAAAAATGAAATGACAATAACGAAGAAAAAATATAGCAGCACTGTGACAGTGAGTCTCTGTTCTGATATTATTACCCATTCTTATGTCCCTTCCAGCAGCTATTCACTTGTAATCGGCAAGAGGCTAGTCCCTTGCAATTCTGTGATAGTGCTCTTAACACCCATCCACCCCACATAGGGCTATTGACTAGACTATTAGCGAAAATATATTCTCTACAACCACCAGTTATTGATGAGACAGGCTAGAGATACTCTCTAGCACTCGACTAATGGCAACTACCCCTCCCCAGCTCCCATGCTTCACAACCAGAAGAAAAAAATTGAATTCTCCTACTGATTTTTTAATTACCAATTTTTGAAGTACCCTTCAATAGGAGGTGGGGAGATAGACTGCGCCAATATTCTGACTCGTCAATAATAAGACTGTGCCAATATTCCAAAGATGATGATATGAAGATAGTATCCTCCATCCCTCCCAACAGTGACATGCAAATTGAATTTTTATAAATAATGAATATATTATTATTAATTATTATTATTATGCCATCTGCAATAAATGTAATTACATTTGAATTTGCCGCAAAAAATTGAATTTACCACGAAAAGTTGGATATCCCACTGATTCTGAATTTCCCCCCAGGGAGGAGGGGTGGAGGTAATGAATTGACCAGTTTAATTAATTAGTCAATAATCTGATATTAAGATTGCGCCAGAACCTCATTGTCTACCTGTACTGCCATCTGATTTCAATTTCGTGTCATGTATTTCTTTCAGTCTAACCGCTCAGCACACACTGAGCAAATTTTTCCATCAGTTTCTTCTGGGAGGGGTGGGGGTGGAGATGGGAAGAGGTTATTAATTTATCAATTTAATTAATTAATCAGTTTGATAACAAAACTGGAATGTTGCCATGTCTGCACCAATGGGAAGATTGGAGAAGGGTCCTCCATCTTGAATAAATTTGGCAACAGTGTAGCGAGGCGTAAACAAACATTACCAATCTACTATCCAGTACCTGTACAACACAATGCATGCCCACGTTTGCATACTTACATTCAACCCATTCAACATTCTGGCAGTTGCACTGGTACCAATGTATCGGCATTTCACATATGCAATAGCTTATCTCGCGCTTACATTAACCTGTGATCCTGCAGTGTTAATCGCTGAAATACATAACCTAGACAAGTATTACCGAAATTTCAATACTCTTCACTAATTATTTTTTGGTGCTGCGATTTTTTGCCGTCAGTGTATTTTTCATCTAAACTTACAATTTGTCCATTTTGATGAGCGCTTTCAAAATGCAGTCCCTCTACAATAATCCAAATTCAGTTAATGGCCAAGAGACACCCACACCTGCAAACATCGATCGACTAAATCACAGTGAGCGTTTGATCGTAAGCATAACAGGTGGGAAACAAGGTAACCGATTACGAAACACAGCCGACGTGTGTTGCTGAAAATGACAATCTCCTCTGCAACCCAATTTTAAATCAAACAATACGCGTTAAATTCGATAAATGTAATGCAAAACCATAATGAGTCGAGAGCGGATGAACTACTCACTGTATATTAAAACTGAAAAAAAGAACATTTTCGGGATATATACGAGACAGTTAATACCGTTGAATTGATAGACGTGTTGTTTCAAACCGTTTAAAACCTTCTAACAAGGGACACCATTGACCTCTAACGCTCGGGAGCGCGCAAAACCACGCTTACACTAACACTGTCATAAAACATCAATGTCCTGTGTCGTTTCCATGCAAAACTCAACACTAGTCTGCTAGCGCCATCAGCAGGTGGCATGTTGTACAATACTAACATGAACGATTTGCGTAAGTGGTGTAGCTGCAGTACGAATGTCTCTCTTGGAGTGTTCGCTTGCTGCCTATTGTGTAAACTGTGTACAGTGATATCACGAAGAGAAATTATCCTATGAATGTGGTCCAGATATTAGGGACTATTTTGCGACGTGCTGAATATGGAAATGAAATCGGAGTCGAGGTTAGAGAGTTCGCGGATATACACTACTGGCCATTAACATTGCTACACCAAGAAGAAATGCAGATGACAAACGGGTATATATTGGACAAATATATTATACTGGAACTGACATGTGATTACATTTTCACGCAATTTGCGTGCATAGATCCTGAGAAATCAGTACCCAGAACAACCACCTCGGGCCGTAATAACGGCCTTGATACACCTGGGCATTGAGTCAAACAGAGCTTGGATGGCGTGTACAGGTACAGCTGCCCATGCAGCTTCAACACGATACCACAGTTCATCAAGAGTAGTGAGTGGCGTTTTGTGACGAGCCAGTTGCTCGGCCACCATTGACCAGACGTTTTCGATTGGTGAGAGATCTGGAGAATGTACTGGCCAGGGCAGCAGTCGAACATTTTCTGTATCCAGGATGGTCCGTACAGGACCTGCAACATGCGGTCGTGCATTATCCTGCTGAAATGTAGGGTTTTTCAGGGATCGAATAAAGGGTAGAGCCACGGGTCGTAACACATCTGAAATGTAACATTCACTGTTCAAAGTACCGTCAATGCGAATAAGAGGTGACCGAGACGTGTAACCAATGGCACGCCATACCATCACGCCAGGTGATACACCAGTAGGCGATGACGAATACACGCTTCCAATGTGCGTTCACAGCGATGTCGCCAAACACGGATTCTACCATCATGATGCTGTAAACAGAACCTGGATTCATCCGAAAAAATGACGTTTTGCCATTCGTGCACCCAGGTTCGCCGTTGAGTACACCATCGCAGGCGCTCCCGTCTGTGATGCAGCATCAATGGTAACCGCAGCCATGGTCTCCGAGCTGATAGTCCATGCTGCTGCACATGTCGTCGAACTGTTCGTGCAGATGGTTTTTATGTTGCAAACGTCCCCATCTGTTGACTCAGGGATCGAGAAGTAGGAGCACGATCCGTTACAGTTGTGTTGTACAGGTACCGGATAGTAGATTGGTAATGTTTGTTTACGCCTCGCTACACTGTTGCCAGATTTATTCAAGATGGAGGACCCTTCACCAATCTTCCCATTGGTGCAGACATGGCAACATTCCAGTTTTGTTATCAAATTGATTAATTAATTAAATTGTACAACACTGTTGGTAAAGTTAATTTTTCAGTTCTCAGTTCTCACTTGTACGAGCGTGCGCGTAACCGACGCGGCGCGGCTGATAGTTGATAATGCGGAAACGCGATGATCGAATGCACGTCCTCACGCTCGCTACAAGGCACTGGCACTTGACTGCACTCTTTTATGGTAACTAATTTTTACTGGTTCACATCAATTCATTCCGGGAGACCGAACACGGCGCGGATGATCGATGCTGCGCGACGCGCAACGAGAGGATACATAAATACGTTATTGACGGTGTAGGGAAGCAGCATACTCACGCCTTATAAAATTCACATCAGCCTCTCCATTGTGTGCCAGTCAGTCCGCTCTGACGTCATAAATGTTGCGCAATACTTTAAAAATCAAGTAAACAACCTGAAACGTTTCTAGGATGTCAGGAGTAATACAAAATCAATATGTGTTGGATATCAGTTCAATAACTTTAACCATTTTCGAAATTTGGATGTTTTTCTCTAAAAATCATTGGCGCAACAGAAAAGAGCTAGAAACTTAAAAATTTATATTTAGATTCCTTTTGCATAATAATATAGTAAAAACAGTATTCTGCATCTCACAAATTAAAATTTTAGTTGAAATTCATGATTTTCTGGTTTTTGGCTTAGAAATTAAGGAAGCAAGATAGATTAAGTAGGCGAATAAATAAAGCTAGGATGTTTAAATTTAAGTAGAAGGGATATCCGCTATAATCATAAAAATGTGAGAAGTTTCAACAGAATAACTATATAACTATAGTTATAGCGTATCTCCAAAGAGCAAGTTCAGAGCTCGTCTACTGGACGAGGACAATTGGCTCAATAATCGCGACAGTGGTAGAGGCCGTGCTAACAACAACGGGTACCACAGCAACCACAACAATGATAACTATGGGAATAATGCATACCCCAATCTTGGCAGCAATAACAATAGTGGTTCGGACCGTAATGACAATCGGTACAATGCAAATAATAACAGGAATGACGGAAACCAGTATCATACTAGCGTGATACGGGCTTCGCAGAATAGTAATAACGCCAGAGGGTATGACCAGCCGCCTCAGCAGTATCCGGGGAGCGTATCTGCTGGGACGAGACAGGAAAACCATTAGCCGCGCCGGTGAGGGGCCGACCGGGCGTGGAGAAATTTTGGCGGCCCAATAACAGTAGAAAACCGAGGTGTCGTCGTTATGAAAATTCCGTATGGAATAATCAACGGCGGGAGAGTGTGCCAGTGTTAGGAGAAAGGAGTGCGCCTACAAGTAGTAGATCAGCTGTAGACACGGCAGCAGAAAATACATTCACTGTCAGTGAGAACAATTTAAGCAGTGTTCCGGAAATCGATTATAAAGTGGCAGCTGTAACACCCACAGCAGAACTGGAGATTGAGTTTAAGAATGATTCGCAAGTGTTGAGAGAAGATCAGATGTCGGATAAAACCTCCGTCATCGAGCGAGGGGATGCAAGAGGGATGAGGTCTGGTTAAGGCAGTTCGGTCGCTTATACGACGAACTAAGAGATTATAGGGGCCTGTATGGGAGAAGTGTTTATGGGGTGCGCGTGTAGGATTTTCCGCGTCTCGTCCCGCAGGAAGATAGTGTTTGTGAAATGATAGAAAGTTCTGGCCCTAACCGGCAGACTTTACCAGAAATAGTTGATGTTAATGGGGAGCAAGAGCAAGATTCGTCGTGTTTCATACCGCAAGAGTTGTATGTTGAAGTAGTAACGGAAAGTTCTGGCCCTGACCGGCAAACTTTACCGAAAGTTATAGTGTTAGAAGTAGCCGACCCATCCGACGCAAAACTCCAGTTTAAGCATTGCGAAAGTATTGAGGAGAAAGATTACGAGAATTTTACTGATAGCCGGACACGATTGGTAGAAAAGCACGTAGATTACAGCGTGTATGAGGTTAGAGCTACAGACCAAGTCTCAGGACAAACATGTTGAAACTAAAACTGTATGTGAACAGAGGCTGAAAAAGCCGCCAGATAAGCCGGATTTACGATCAAAGCCGGATGGTTTTTTCTGGAATGACCTGGATATAGACGAGGATTTACTGTGGGAAAATAAAGAAACAGTCGAGGACAAGTGTAGACAGATAGTAGTGTCTGTTAATATGCACGACCTATAACTAAACGTATTGATTGACACCGGTGCAGAATTGAGTGCTGTATCTGGAAAAATATTTGAGTTACTGAAAGACAGAACTGGAATCGTAGTTATGCCAGTAACAGGAGTGAAAATTAACGGTGCTACTGGGAAGGCCAGTAAACCGGTCACAAAACAGATTTTTGTCCACTTCGAGATATGTGGGGCACGGTTTGAACAAGAGTTTTTCGTCGTGCCAGACTTAACTACGGAAGTAATTATCGGGTTAGATTGGCTATTAAAGTACCGTGCAGTGATTAATTGCGAAAGCAAAACTTTGACATGTACGTCACAAGATAAAACAATAGTAGTTAGTTTTGACGAGGCAGGAGACGGTGTGCATAGGCAATACCTGCCAATACACATTGTTAACTGGCCGGATGGTATTGACGTAGGTATGAATTTGAGCTACTGTAATGTGAGGAATCTCGGCATAGACAATAGTGTAGATAGTGAATTGGAAAGTATTGTAGACGGTGTGTCAAACGTAACACACGAACAAAGACGAGGCTTGTATGAAGTAATAATGAGGAATAAGAGTGTGTTTTCAGACAAACCGGGACATGTGGAAGAGATAATCAAATTCCCTCCACGGATTGACATTAGTATTGGTGTGAAAAAAGATCGTTTGCGAGAAATAATGAAGCTAAAAGCCGATGCTCGCATACGTCGTCATGACGCTAAAGCTCGTTTTGCTAAGTTTGCAGTCGGAGACTTAGTACTTGCAAAAGCTCATGAGAAATCGAGCGAGATAGACAATGAAATTTCTAGATTTAAGTTTGTTTATAATGGACCATATAAAGTCATTGGTATACCTCACACAAATGCTTATTGCTTAGAGTATCCAAGCTTGGAAAGCTATTAGGTATACGGAACATTGTAGACCTGAAATTGTACCAACCAAGGATTGATTAATACCACAGAAAGGGTAATTTGTACAGTATGTAAATATAGAGTGTAAGATTTAAGGATTTGCCAAGTTGCGATGCTTTTGCCTGACCTAGAGGTCGTTAAAGAAGTTGTCATTAATAAGTAATTAATTTTGATTAAATGATTTAAGAGTAACTGATTAGTAACCAATTGAAAAATCCAAGCTGGTAGTTTAAGTTTTCAGCTGAGTCACAGTAGATTAAGGAATGTAAATATGATTTTGTAACTAGCTGTAAGATTTCATAAACATGTGATTTACTAGTCATTGCCGATGTACTTAGACGCTGTTTTAAGTTTCAGGTTAGTACATGCGTGTGATGATGGACAGTGTTGAGTTATCCACTCTAATAGTGCTAATGGACTCCTTGACATTACTCGGGAGTGAGTTTTTCCGAAAGAATTCAGTGAAACGGACGTTCTGGAAATGCCGTTACACAAGCGAGTGAGATCAAGCGTGCCGCACAGGCGGGCGCAACAGTACTGGCGAGGCGGAACCGCTGTCGGCTTTTGTGCCGCTCTCGGCATTCTTTGTACTTGCGGGTACGGAAGGCGTAGTTGTTTTTCACAGCTGATGTGAAAGAATTCTTCTGTCAATATTTTTTTTCGATCTGCTGTATATTATTATCTCGTTTAGCGTTAAGTGGACTCTCATGACGAGAATATTAATTATGAAAAGGTTATATATAAAATGTGTATTCTGTGTAATTAATTATTAATTTGCGTATTTTGATATACCTGTTTTTTATGACCATGTACTCTGGTTAATTTTGTAAATAGAATTCCATTTCTTGATACTGTTAGGAATTTTGACGATTTTAGAATAGCTAAACCATTTTCTATGTTTTCTATGAATTTTAATATGTTGTCAACCTGTTTTCTTTTGTGTAAGATGACAGAGTGGAATAAGGTTAGGAGTGTCTCCACTCAATTACTATGGTCTAAAAATTGGTTTATGGTTAATTAGCCTAATGCTAAATTTTCTTGATATTTTGGGCATATGCATTTCCGTTGCTTTTTTACCTTTTTGGGACATTTTCTGAGTCTGTTTAGGTTACACGAGCATCCTCAGACAATGTGGGGCATGTGTAACGCCGGAAATGCATTTCCATCTATTGTACTATAATTTTTTTCCTTATTTTGTTACCTGAAGATACGACGTTTCTGTGTCTTTGTATATTGTAATTGTTTTACTATTTGTATATACATGCATTTATGTCGATGTATAATTGGTTTGTTTTGTAAATAGTATTTGTATTTTTACGCTGGGTCTTGCCTAGGGAAAATTATGCTATCGAACGAATACATCGATAGGTCGTGTGGAGAGCCAAAGTGTTTAGGATCTTTGGTAGTGTGAACTCGGCCGCGTGGAGCGCGGGCAGAGGAGAGTCTGGCTGGAGGAGGGCAGTGGAGCAGGTGTGTTGTGTGACGGACCCGTGAGTTGCCGCGCTTTCGGGGTTTGGCAGCATGTAATTGCGCTCGACTTGCTATGTTAGTTTCTGACATGGTGTCGCGGACGGAAGGCGTTAGCTGGCACACATCAAGAGCCCGTTTCGGCTGGAGACCGTGTCGAGAAGAAGGCGCGCCAACATCCAGCTTCTGCAACAGCGACGGCCGACAATGAGTGACTGTCGCCACCTCCTCGATCGACGACTTCAAACCTTCAATCAAGGAAGACTGGTAGCACGTAACGTTTTAGAACTGTATGGCAGACCTCAGCCTTTAAAACTATTGCATCACAAAAATACAGCTACTTAGTATGAACCTTTGTTGCTCATTGCCCGAATTGCATTACCAAGTAGGGTCCCTTCCTTTTCTGGAATGAACCCGAGTGTCGTTGAAATTCAAACGCCAGCATTAAAGTAATATCATTCGATTTCACTGCTTTAATTTCAAAGTTCAGTTAAGGTATTCATAGCTGGCTACAATATTTAGATTACACAAGCACAAATTAAGAGTGCGAGTTTTGTTACCGTATTTTAGCTTACCTGTGACTGCAGTTCAGCTTTGTACGTACTAAATTTTACTATTGTTAATTGTTCAGAATCATTTAATTCAAGTTCAAAGTTAAATCTCTTATTTCTAAATTGCGTAGATTCAAGTAGCTTTTGAAATGATTGTTAAGGTAGCCCAAGACTAACCGTATTTTACTGAATTTCGATGTGCTTCAGAAACAAAGCTCACTATTAATTTCAGTCACTAAATTAACTTTCAATTTTCCGGTTTCATTAATTCTTTTGCTAAATTAAGTCAGAATGCAGTGAAATTTATTACTTCTGACAAACTTGAAGTTTTCACACTATACGTGTCAACCTTCAGTTGCCACGCTTCTAGTGCTAATTATATGTGTAATAACCTTTCTTTTTCAGTACTATAGTAATTGTCCATAGGGCTGGCGACCGTAATTTCCCCCAAATCTCAAATATCTCATTACCGATAGTTAATTGTTAACGTAACGGCCGCACATTTACTTTCTTTATTAACTTTACCCCTTTTCAAAATAAATTTCCACCAGTTTCATTTGCATTTTTCCTTTCATTTAGATGTAACCCTTTCCTCCCTCTTTACTGACAGATTAACTTCGGTGACGATTGCTTTTCCCAAATTTCCATTAGGTACACGCAGTTTAATTTTTCACTGTCATTAAGTTCGATAAGTGAGGGGGAGGTTACACACTGGAGTTTATCTATCATCTCTGTATCGCTTTCGCGATTACTAAATGATCCTGTAATGAACCGCGCTGCTCTCTGTTGGATTTCTCTATCTCTTTTATCAACCCTATCTGGTACGGATCCCACACTGCTGAGCAGTATTCAAGCAATGGGCGAACAAGCGTACTGTAGCCCACTTCCATTGTTTTCGGATTGCATTTCCTTAGGATTCTTCCAATGAATCTCAGTCTGGCATCTGCTTTACCGACGATCAACTTTATATGATCATTCCATTTTAAATCACTCCTAATGCGTATTGCCAGATAATTTATGGAATTAACAGCTTCCAGTTGCTGACCTGCTATTTTGTAGCTAAATGATATGGGATCTTTCTTTCTATGTATTCGCAGCACATTACACTTGTCTACATTGAGATTCACTTGCCATTCCCTGCACCATGCGTCAATTCGCTGCAGATCCTCCTGCATTTCAGTACAATTTTCCATTGTTACAACCTCTTGCTATACCTCAGCATCATCCGCAAAAAGCCTCAGTGAACTTCCGATGTCATCCACAAGGTCATTTATGTATATTGTGAATATCAACGGTCCTATGACACTCCCCTGCGGCACACCTGAAATCACTCTTACTTCGGAAGACTTCTCTCCATTTAGAATGACATGCAGCGTTCTGTTATCTAGGAACTCTTCAATCCAATCACACAATTGGTCTGTTAGTCCATATCCTCTTACTTTGTTCATTAAACGTCTGTGGGGAACTGTATCGAACGCCTTGCCGAAGTTAAGAAACACGGCATCTACCTGGGAACCCGTGTCTATGGCCCTCTGAGTCTCATGGACGAACAGTGCGAGCTGGGTTTCACACGATCGTCTTTTTCGAAACCCATGCTGATTCCTACAGAGTCGATTTCTAGTCTCCAGAGAAGTCATTATACTCGAACATAATACGTGTTATCCACGTTCGAATCCACATTAGCTCCGAAATAACGCCCTCACAACTGCACAGAAGCCTGTCTGACCACGACTGACACCTGCAACGAACTGAGGCCACTGCGCAGGCGCCGTTCCTGGCCAAATACAACAGCGCCACCTCCAGGCTTCGCTAGAATCTGCACCTAAATCGCTTGTTTCCAAAAGAGGCCGACTCACGATTGACAAAACATTCAGGAGGAGGAAAAAATATTCAACGCCAATTGCTTAGTAATTTAAGGGCGAGTTTCTTTCTGTCATGTGAAACTGTTCATTTGCTGGACTACATAAGGCTATAATTACCTTGTCTGAAAAATAGTTGAAGCTGCTATGGTGACTTTTGTCACATGAAATTCTCCCCTCATAGCAATAAATAAGGAAACAATTAACTTCTAAGGTAATTTTTTAAACTATACAAAAGCAAGAAATTACAATTAATGAGTAACGGTATTCTGAGGGCAATAAATGTAATACAAAGTAAATATGTCTGTCCTGTGATTACTATTATACAGAAGAAACCACTATTACTGTACACAAACGTGTCGTACACTTTCTCAATGATTTTGAACATAAACCACAGAATGTATGTTATATTAAAGTTATAGCTCTTACGTGTTCAGAAAACTACCATACGTTCAGGTAAAAACACATGGAGTTGCCCCTATTAGAAAAAGTTGCGTGCTACAATCCGCTGTGTAGAAGCAATAAGGCAATGACGGCGTCCAGATTTAGTTCCAATCGATTCATCTACGTCTCAGTAAACCGAAACTGACAAAAGTAAGCGATTTATTTATGTTTAGGCATGCATTCCTAGCGCCGGTTCCATATTTTTGTTCAACCTCCGGATAGTGATACCATAAGTGCCCTCTGCCTCACGCTGTAAGGTGGCTTGCAGAGTGTGGACGTAAATGAATGTGTAGTGATTTTTCCTGAGAGTGTTTACACTTATTGGCCAGAGACTTAGTTGCTGAGCAAGAGGCAATGTGCAAGATTACTCCCTCAGGAGCTGAACTTCCGGAGGAGAAGTTGGGGTAAGTTTGGGATGAAATGCGTGTGAAATCACACCAGAAGAGAATGGTGGAGTAAACGAGACAACTGTAGATAAAACTGAAACGAAGCATCTACTCTCCTACAGACACCTTCTGAATATGAGTGAAAGCAGATTGGTGGGAAGAGTATTACAAATGGGGTGCCGCATAGAGAAGGAAATGAGTCAACCCAGTAGCTGGCATGCCGACAGATATTCGGTTCAAATGGCTCTGAGTACTACGGGACTTAACATCTGTCATCAGTCCCCTAGAACTTAGAACTTCTTAAACCTAACTAAGGACATCACACACATCCATGCCCGAGGCAGGATTCGAACCTGCGACCGTAGCGGTCGCGCGGTTCCGGACGGAAGCCCCTAGAACCGCTCGGCCACCGCGGCCGGCTACAGATATTCGGGATGCAACCACTGTAAGAGGATACCAAGGAAAGAAGCGATCAGCTATAGAAATCTAGAGATAACAACGTCTGAAGCTACTCTAATGTGTAACGGTCGTTCATTGTTTCATCTACAGTCACATAATAGTATCACAGTTCTTAGACTTACATTTATAAGCACAATTTTAAAATGTTCTTCCTCGCCCGTTGTTTCATCTGGAGTCAAAAAAAGTAGTATCTATCGCCGCACTTGCTTTGTACGTGTGTGTTCATGTTGTACCCATCTCAAAAATCGTGACATGACGAACTCTGCACATATTGGTGTATACGTTAGGCAATAACTTGCTTCTTTTCTATGTCATAGTCGTATCCTTGGCTACTCAGTTTTGATGTTAATGCCCCGAGAATACGAACGCCATAACCATTCATAGTATCCAAATTTTTGTTATTTGAATCTCTCACAAAACATTTCAGAGTCTCTTCTCTGTCTACACGTAATATTTAACTAACAAAATTCATTTTTCTATTTCGTCTGCTTCAGGTTTGTCACCGTAACTTGCATGATTTTTTGACTGAAAAAAAAAATGCCTGTAGTTATTGCTATTCTGGATTTTTAGAATATGATAAAATATTCCTTCAACACTAATGATACAGACTTATTGAGTAGAAACCACTTCTGATTACTGAAAGAAACGTTTATTTTCTACTGGTATTTTTTTTTTAAATCCATAGTGGCAGTAAGTGTAGACATTTACTTCACAGCTGCTGTACCCAACAAAGTAACGATCAATGTAAAGAAAATGCGTTACCCTGGAACCTTGAAAACTTAAAGAGCGAATAGCTGCTCCCCAGTGGTGTGAGATGTTAAGCACTGTCTATCTGCCGCGCTGGATAGAGTACGTACCTACAAACGACAGCGTCGATACTGCTAACCAATTCTGCGAGGCAATGGTTTTCTTGCAGTTGTCAACGGGTATACAATAACACTGACCAGCTCACTTGGAACGGGACAGTCCTCACTGATAATTCGGGGCGAAGTCCGCGGGTATCACGTGTACGTGGTGCGGTGGGAACGTCGCCGGGAACGTCAGAAAATCGAACCGTGCCCTGTTTAGGAACCCGCCATACAACGACACAGTTATGTCGCACTGTAATTGTACTGGCAAAGTCTGGAGTAAAGAAACAAGATACAAAACCTAGTTTGCAATGAACTCCCGTGATATCAATTTATTCTATAGGTCATCTTTTGTATATGCGAGTTAGAATGTCAAAACCGCAAATCTGTGAACCTGGAAATTACAGGCAGAAACTACAAAACTAGATATCAAGAACACACAAGAAGCTGGAGATATTAATAGCCAATCTACCTTTTCTGGTAATCTAATGAAGCATGTGCATGAACCATCTAACATGGAATAGGATAGGAAAACAGTTAGAATGAATAAGTACAACAGAAAACGCTGATTTCAGAGGTATACTTTCACATACAAATAGCTCTGGCGATGAGCAAAAATGTATTAAATGACCACAACAACACAAATAAGAATTCACTGATCATGTCAGCCACTAAAACAACAACAAAAAGACGTAGAAGATAACCATACTGAATAATTACTTAATGCTACACAAAGAAACAACACGCGCACGCGCGCGCGCGCGCGCACACACACACACACACACACACACACACACACACACACAAACGAACATCGAACTACATACAGGCAACAACAACACAAACAAAAGAAGAACAGACAACACACAGTTACAGATGGTAAGGTTAGATATAGTAAACACACAGCCAACACAACCAGTGAACAGTGAAAGTGAGGAAATCAGGTGAAATGTTTCGAAAATCGTCACAAATCGAATATTCTGGTGCACAGGGATCAACATAGTACAACACGAGGCCTGCACATATTTATATCTATACTACTATAAAAGGCAATTCGTTGTTTCTATTACTAAAAATCTCGGAAAGTACTGCACCGATTTACTTCATGTTTTGACACGATACTCCAATGAACATTGGGACAGACATAGGATATATATAACTCACAGACTTCGAACGTGGTCAGATGATTGGGTGTTACTTGTGTCACACGTCCGTAAGCGAGATTTCCACACGCCCAAACATCCCTTGGTCCACAGTTTCCGATGTGACAGTGACGTGGGAACGTGAAGGGACACGTACAGCACAAAAGCGTACAGGCCGACCTCGTCTGTGGACTGACAGAGACCGCCGACAATTGAAGACGGTCGTAACGTGTAATTGGCAGACATCTATCCAGACCGTCACAAACGAATTCCAAACTGCATCAGGATCCACTGCAAGTACTATGACAGTTAGGCAGAAGGTGAGAAAACTCGGATTTCATAATCGAGCGGCTGCTCATAAATCACACATCACGCCAGTGAAAGCCAAACGACACCTCGCTTGGTGTAAGGAGTGTAAATATTGGACGACTGAACAGTGAAAAAACGTTGTGTAGATTGATGAATCACGCTACACAATGTGGTGATCCGATGGCAGGGTGTGGGTATGGCGAATGACTGGCGAACGTCATATGTGAGCGTGTGCAGTGCCAACAGTAAAATTCGGAGGTAGTGGTGCTATGGTGTGGCCGTGTTTTTCATAGAGGGGACGGGCACCCCTTGTTGTTTTGCGTGGAAATATCACAGCACAGGCCTACATTGATGTTTTAAGCACCTTCTTGCTTCCCACTGTAGAAGAGCAATTCGGGGACGGCGATCGCATCTTTCAACACGATCGAGCGCCTGTTCATATTGCACGGCCTGTGGCGGAGTGGTTACGTGACAATAGCATCCTTGTAATGGACTGACCTGCACAGAGTCCTGACCTGAATCGTACAGAACGCCTTTGGGATGTTTTGGAACGCCGATTTCTTGCCAGGCCTCACCGACCGACATCGATTCTTCCCCTCAGTGCAGCACTCCGTGAAGAATGAGTTGCCATTCCCCAAGAAACCTTCCAGCACCTGATTGAACTTATGCCTGCGAGAGTGAAAACTGTCATCAAGGCTAAGGGTGGGCCAACACCATATTGAATTCCAGCGTTACCGATCGAGGGTGCTACGAACTTGTAAGTCATTTACAGCCATGTTTCCGGATACCTTTGATCACATGCTGTAGATAGGCATATCTTTATTTACTTAATTAGGATACTCCTAAGTTGACCTTTGCCAAAGACATCCTCATTCTGGACGAGGTACTTTCGCTGAGGTCAATCCCTTCCAACTCTCCCATCAACACTCGTCTTGTATTCTTGTTTCGTCTATCTCCTCTCGTTCATCCAATCCATATGTCCAAACCATCTCAGCAAACCTTTCTCTATACTTGACACCTCATCTTCTTTCATTCCACAACGCTCCCTAAAATTGACCTTATAAGCGATATTTAACGTCTTAAGTCTTAGTAAAGCTTTAGATATGTTGAGTAAAACTTGATATCACACACAACAACGTTTCTATTTATTAACAAAAGTAAATTGTAAGACATGCGTAAAACTAAATCATTACAGTGACTGACGTTTGTATGTCGTTAATTTTAGGCACGACTCCAGGTTCTCATCAATAACACGACTTCTCAGCTTACTCTTCACGAGGTTCATGTTTGGAAATGATCGTTCGCATGAATACGTAGACCCGAATAAGGAAAGAACAGCAAACATTAATTTTTGCGGTTAACTGTGAGTCAGGAATGCTATCCTTCGTGTTGAACACTAAGATGAATTCAATAATTATTGATAACATTTTCCGTGGAGGGGAGCGGTCTGGCTAAAAGTACTTTAACAATGGACACAAATAGCCTCGACAAGAAAAACATTTACTTTGATGGTAACCGGTTTTGGTCTGTTTTTGATCGCCCTCAGACACTCATACCATGATGGTAGGCGGTGGCGGTATGACGTTAATGGAATTACAACACTCGACCCACTCACCGCCACAACATACCATCGGTCTGAGACTGACTGACCAAAACCAGTTACCATCACACTAAATGTTTTTACGGTCGAGACTATTTGCATCCATTTCTAAAGTATGATGTCTTCGCTTCAGAGCACTCGCCCAAAGATTATTACACAACAGCTAACCATGCAAAAATACGATTTAGAACACCAGTCATACTCACTTACTTTTAATTGTTATTACAAAAGCTTATATATCCGTGTAACGCTCATTGTCTGTTTCACTTATTTCCGACTCGGAATTACTATTAACACGATTTCCAAATGATCCCTGCTACAATGAGATTACAAAAGTCGTGGGATAGTGATATGGACATAAATACAGATGGTGATAGTATCACGTACATAAGGTATACAAGGGCAATGTATTGGCGGAGCTGTTATTTGTACTTAGATGGTTCATGTGAAAGCGTCGCCGACGTGATTATAGCCACACGACAGAAATTAACAGACTCTGAACGCGGAATGGTAGTTGGAACTAGGCACATGAGACATTCTATTTCGGGAATCGTTAAGGAATTCAATATTCTGAAATGTAGTTCAAATGGTTCAAAAGGCTCTGAGCACTACGGGGCTTAACACTTGAGGTCATCAGTCCCCTAGAACTTAGAACTACTTAAACCTAACTAACATAAGGACATCACACACATCCATGCTCGAGGCAGGATTCGAACCTGCGACCGTAGCAGTCGCGCGGTTCCGGACTGAACCGCCCAGAATCGCTCGGTCACCGCGGCCGGCTGAAATCTAGTGTCTAAAGTGTGCCATCAATACCAAATTTCAGGACAACACAGTGGCCGGCAGCCTTAACTTAACGACCAAGAGCAATGGCGTGTTAACAGACAAGCAGCACTGTATGAAATAACCGCAGACATCAGTGCGGGACGTGCGACGACCGTAGCCGTTAGGACAGTGAGCCGACATCTGGCGTTAAAGCAACTGGAATCACAAACAGAGTATGCAAAAGAACTTGCTCCCCTTCTAACAGCCATGTACCGCAACACAAGTCTAAAGGAACGGAAGGTTCCAAATGATTGGAAAAGAGCACAGGTAGTTCCAGTTTTCAAGAAGGGTCGTCGAGCAGATGCGCAAAACTATAGGCCTATGTCTCTGACATCAATCTGTTGTAGAATTTTAGAACATGTTTTTTGCTCGCGTATCATATCATTTCTGAAAACCCAGAATCTATTCTGTAGGAATCAACATGGATTCCAGAAACAGTGATCGTGTGAGACCCAACTCGCTTTATTTGCTCATGAGACCCAGAAAATAGTACATACAGACTCCCAGGTAGACACCAGTTTCCTTGACTTCCGAAAGGCATTCGATACAGTTGCGCACTGTTGCCTGATAAACAAAGTGAGAGTCTATGAAATATCAGACCAGCTGTGTGGCTGGAAGAGTTTTTAGCAAACAGAACACAGCTTGTTGTTCTCAATGGAGAAACGTCTACAGACGTTAAAGTAACCTCTGGCGTGCCACAGGGGAGTGTTATGGGACCATTGCTTTTCACAATGTATATAAATGACCTAGTAGATAGTGTCGGAAGTTCCATGCGATGATGCTGTAGTATACAGAGAAGTTGCAGCATTAGAAAATTGTAGCGAAATGCAGGAAGATCTGCAGTGGGTAGGCACTTCGTGCGGGGAGTGGCAACTGACCCTTAACATAGACAAATGTAACGTATTGCGAATCCATAGAAAGAAGGATCCTTTATTGTATGATTATATGATAGCGGAACAAACACTGGTAGCAGTTATTTCTGTAAAATATCTGGGAGTATGCGTGCGGAACGATTTGAAGTGGAATGATCATATAAAATTAATTGTTTGTAAGGCGGGTACCAGGTTGAGATTCATTGGGAGAGTCCTTAGAAAATGTAGTCCATCAACAAAGGAGGTGGCTTACGAAACACTCGTTCGACCTATACTTGAGTATTGCTCATCAGTGTGGGATCCTTACCAGATCGGGTTGACGGAGGAGATAGAGAAGATCCAAAGAAGGGCGGCGCGTTTCGTCACAGGGTTATTTGGTAACCGTGATAGCGGTACCGATATGTTTAGCAAACTCAAGTGGCAGACTCTGCAAGAGAGGCGCTCTGCATCGCGGTGTAGCTTGCTCGTCAGGTTTCGAGAGGATGCGTTTCTGGATGAGGTATCGACTACATTGCTTCCCCCTACTATACCTCCCTAGGAGATCACGAATGTAAAATTAGAGAGATTAGAGCGCGCACGGAGGCTTTCCGACAGTCGTTCTTCCCGCGAACCATACGCGACTGGAAGAGAAAAGGGAGGTAATGACAGTGGCACGTAAAGTGCCCTCCGCCACACACCGTTGGGTGGCTTGCGGAGTTTAAATGTAGATGTAGATGTAGAATGCGCTATGGCAGCAGACGACCGATGGGAGTGCCTTTGCTAACAGCACATCATCTGTAGCGCCTCTCATGTGCTCGTGACCACATCGGTTGGTCACTAGACGACTGCAGAACCGTGGCCTGATCAGATGAGTCCCGATTTCCGTTGGTAAGAGATAATGGTAGGGTCCGAGTGTGGCGCAAACGGCACGAAGCCATGGACCCAAGTTGTCAACGAAGCACTGTGCAAGTTGGTTGTGGCTCCATAATGTTGTGGGCTGTATTTACATGGATCACTGACTGGAAATGGTTATGTTCTGCTACTTAGAGACCATCTGCAACCATTCATAGAGTTCATGTCCCAAACAACGATGGAATTTTTGTGGATGACAATGTGTCATGTCACTGGGCCACGTAATATTCGGGACGATCTGAGTGAATGGTTTGGCCACGCAGGTCGTCCAACATGAATCCCATCGAACATTATGGAACATTATCGAGAGGTCAGTTGGTGCACAAAATTCTGCGTCGGCAACACTTCCGCTATTATGGACGGCTGTAGAGGCAGCACGGCTCTATATTTTTGCAGGGAAGTTCCAACAACTTGAGTGCGTGCACGACGCCGGGCGAAACGAGGCGCGACACGATATTAGGAGGTACCCCATGACGGCTGTCACCTCAGTGTAGTTCATTAATACATAAATATTTTTTGTCGCCCTATCTGACGCTTTTTAACACACTTCGGGAGAAACTGTTCCACACTGTTCAACAGAATAAATATTCCTTGAGGTGCGTCATTCTGCGTCTATTTGGTCTCGTTAACATTATCCTAGGCGCCTTACTTCGAAAAATTACCCACCACCCACTTTCGCAGACGTCGTCATAAACAGCAAAAGCCGGCGCGGATGGAAGCGAGTACACTTTGTCCACGGCTGTATAGCGCTACTTCTTCAAAATGGACTGGCGCAAATCGTAAACCGACATCTGTGCATGACCTAAGAAATTTCGACGCACTGTACTTCATGGAAGAGCCACAATGAAGGGGCCAAAGAGCCTCGCGTGGCTCGCGAGCCGCCGTTTGCCGACCACTGGGAATACCAATAGTGAAGGCTCAAGATCAGGGAGAGGTGGAAAGAGGTAGCGGACAGGGTGGAGGGGGGGGGGGGGGTCAGAAAATGGACATCGAGAGGGGAAAGGAGGAGATGAGCACGAGGAGGAAATGGAGAGAGAGAAGAGGGATCTGGGGTTGGGCAGAGACAGGGCGATGAGGTGATGGACAAGAAGATGGGGGGAGGAGAAGGAGGAGGAGACAGACTAAAAGAGGGGAGGAGGAAATGGACAGAGAGAGGGCGAAGAAGGAGATAACCATAAGTATTTAGCAATTGCAAAGCATTGTCATCATCGCTAGTGGGTTCATATAATAGCAAATTGTAAGTAGAACCAAACAGTAATTTCACCCAGGACTGGGTCGAAAACAATTTTCTACATAAGCGATTTATATTTTAGCGTAACCCCCCCCTCCCCCCCCCCCCCCCCCACCCATGAACCATGGACCTTGCCGTTGGTGGGGAGGCTTGCATGCCTCAGCGATACAGATAGCCGTACCGTAGGTGCAACCACAACGGAGGGGTATCTGTTGAGAGGCCAGACAAACGTGTGGTTCCTGAAGAGGGGCAGCAGCCTTTTCAGTAGTTGCAAGGGCAACAGTCTGGATGATTGACTGATCTGGCCTTGTAACAATAACCAAAACGGCCTTGCTGTGCTGGTACTGCGAACGGCTGAAAGCAAGGGGAAACTACAGCCGTAATTTTTTCCGAGGGCATGCAGCTTTACTGTATGATAACATGATGATGGCGTCCTCTTGGGTAAAATATTCCGGAGGTAAAATAGTCCCCCATTCGGATCTCCGGGCGGGGACTACTCAAGAGGATGTCGTTATCAGGAGAAAGAAAACTGGCGTTCTACGGATCGGAGCGTGGAATGTCAGATCCCTTAATCGGGCAGGTAGGTTAGAAAATTTAAAAAGGGAAATGGATAGGTTGAAGTTAGATATAGTGGGAATTAGTGAAGTTCGGTGGCAGGAGGAACAAGACTTCTGGTCAGGTGACTACAGGGTTATAAACACAAAATCAAATAGGGGTAATGCAGGAGTAGGTTTAATAATGAATAGGAAAATAGGAATGCGGGTAAGCTACTACAAACAGCATAGTGAACGCATTATTGTGGCCAAGATAGATACGAAGCCCACACCTACTACAGTAGTACAAGTTTATATGCCAACTAGCTCTGCAGATGACGAAGAAATTGAAGAAATGTATGATGAAATAAAAGAAATTATTCAGATTGTGAAGGGAGTGACTGGAATTCGAGTGTAGGAAAAGGGAGAGAAGGAAACATAGTAGGTGAATATGGATTGGGGGACAGAAATGAAAGAGGAAGCCGCCTGGTAGAATTTTGCACAGAGCACAACATAATCATAACTAACACTTGGTTTAAGAATCATAAAAGAAGGTTGTATACATGGAAGAACCCTGGAGATACTAAAAGGTATCAGATAGATTATATAATGGTAAGACAGAGATTTAGGAACCAGGTTTTAAATTGTAAGACATTTCCAGGGGCAGATGTGGACTCTGACCACAATCAATTGGTTATGACCTGTAGATTAAAACTGAAGAAACTGCAAAAAGGTGGGAACTTAAGGAGATGGGACCTGGATAAACTAAAAGAACCAGAGGTTGTACAGAGATTCAGGGAGAGCATAAGGGAGCAATTGACAGGAATGGGGGAAATAAATACAGTAGAAGAGGAATGGGTAGCTTTGAGGGATGAAGTAGTGAAGGCAGCAGAGGATCAAGTAGGTAAAAAGACGAGGGCTAGTAGAAATCCTTGGGTAACAGAAGAAATATTGAATTTAATTGATGAAAGGAGAAAATATAAAAATGCAGTAAGTGAAACAGGCAAAAAGGAATACAAACGTCTCAAAAATGAGATCGACAGGAAGTGCAAAATGGCTAAGCAGGGATGGCTAGAGGACAAATGTAAGGATGTAGAGGCCTATCTCACTAGGGGTAAGATAGATACTGCCTACAGGAAACTTAAAGAGACCTTTGGAGATAAGAGAACGACTTGTATGAATATTAAGAGCTCAGATGGAAACCCAGTTCTAAGCAAAGAAGGGAAAGCAGAAAGGTGGAAGGAGTATATAGAGGGTCTATACAAGGGCAATGTACTTGAGAACAATATTATGGAAATGGAAGAGGATGTAGATGAAGATGAAATGGGAGGTACGATACTGCGTGAAGAGTTTGACAGAGCACTGAAAGACCTGAGTCGAAACAAGGCCCCCGGAGTAGACAATATTCCATTGGAACTACTGACGGCCGTGGGAGAGCCAGTCCTGACAAAACTCTACCATCTGGTGAGCAAGATGTATGAAACAGGCGAAATACCCTCAGACTTCAAGAAGAATATAATAATTCCAATCCCAAAGAAAGCAGGTGTTGACAGATGTGAAAATTACCGAACTATCAGCTTAATAAGTCACAGCTGCAAAATACTAACACGAATTCTTTACAGACGAATGGAAAAACTAGTAGAAGCCAACCTCGGGGAAGATCAGTTTGGATTCCGTAGAAACACTGGAACACGTGAGGCAATACTGACCTTACGACTTATCTTAGAAGAAAGATTAAGGAAAGGCAAACCTACGTTTCTAGCATTTGTAGACTTAGAGAAAGCTTTTGACAATGTTGACTGAAATACTCTCTTTCAAATTCTGAAGGTGGCAGGGGTAAAATACAGGGAGCGAAAGGCTATTTACAATTTGTACAGAAACCAGATGGCAGTTATAAGAATCGAGGGACATGAAAGGGAAGCAGTGGTTGGGAAGGGAGTAAGACAGGGTTGTAGCCTCTCCCCGATGTTGTTCAATCTGTATATTGAGCAAGCAGTAAAGGAAACAAAAGAAAAATTCGGGGTAGGTATTAAAATTCATGGAGAAGAAATAAAAACTTTGAGGTTCGCCGATGACATTGTAATTCTGTCAGAGACAGCAAAGGACTTGGAAGAGCAGTTGAATGGAATGGACAGTGTCTTGAAAGGAGGATATAAGATGAACATCAACAAAAGCAAAACAAGGATAATGGAATGTAGTCTAATTAAGTCGGGTGATGCTGAGGGAATTAGATTAGGAAATGAGGCACTTAAAGTAGTAAAGGAGTTTTGCTATTTGGGGAGCAAAATAACTGATGATGGTCGAAGTAGAGAGGATATAAAATGTAGGCTGGCAATGGCAAGGAAAGCGTTTCTGAAGAAGAGAAATTTGTTAACATCCAGTATTGATTTAAGTGTCAGGAAGTCATTTCTGAAAGTATTCGTATGGAGTGTAGCCATGTATGGAAGTGAAACACGGACGATAAATAGTTTGGACAAGAAGAGAATAGAAGCTTTCGAAATGTGGTGCTACAGAAGAATGCTGAAGATTAGATGGGTAGATCACATAACTAATGAGGAAGTATTGAATAGGATTGGGGAGAAGAGAAGTTTGTGGCACAACTTGACCAGAAGAAGGGATCGGTTGGTAGGACATGTTCTGAGGATCAAGGGATCACCAATTTAGTATTGGAGGGCAGCGTGGAGGGTAAAAATCGTAGAGGGAGACCAAGAGATGAATACACTAAGCAGATTCAGAAGGATGTAGGTTGCAGTAGGTACTGGGAGATGAAAAAGCTTGCACAGGATAGAGTGGCATGGAGAGCTGCATCAAACCAGTCTCAGGACTGAAGACCACAACAACAACAACCCCCCCCCCCCCTCCCTCCCTTTACCCCGTCTTCCCACAAACACTTTCACCTGTGTCACTTTTCAGTACTAATCCTGATATGCATTGTATACAAATCTTGCAATTGAATGCCCATGGCACCCCTCTGAGTCTGACCACCAAGTGGCCACGATTTATGACTCATCCTCTATAAAGATCTTACATTTATTGCGCTTGTGTCACTCTGACTAACCCTGAGTATTGGAGCAACAGGGTTACAACGCCCAAAGTACCGTTATCCAAGATGGCGGCGATGACATCATCCAAGATGGCGACCATGATGGCAGCTGATGACACGAGTAGTATTTTCCAAGATGGCGGACTTTGGCGTGAAGTTTGAATTTTGGCGGGAAAGTGTCACACTTCCTATCCCAGAAAAATGATGGGAAGTTCAAATTCCAAGAGGATAATGCGTCACACAACCAGTTATCTCTACTAACCAAAGAAAATCATGGGAAGATAGCTCACTTGGGCTACCTCCACTAACCTAAGTCAACCAACCACCACCTCTTCCTACAAACTTCCACCAAGTTTGAATTCTGCCAGTAAGAAAGCTCACTTGGGGTTTCGCTACTAAGCGAAGATAATCGCGAGAAGATAGCTCACTTGGCCTACCTCCAAGAACCTAAGTCACCTGACCGCCACTTCCTCCTAGAAACTGGCGCCAAGGTTGAATTTTGGCACTAAACAAAGGTCACTTGGGGCTTCGCTTCTAAGCTAAGAAAATGGCGCGAAAGAAATGACACTTGTACTAATCTTGATCCCCACCTCATCCTAAGTACTCGCCAGCGAGAAGGACTTGTCTTTATTATTAAACCAATTTCATGCAGATGTGCTCGCTACTGGGTCCAAAGCCCAGCTGACTACATACACATCGCCACCACCAGAGGGCGCTCTCATAGCTGACGAAATCCAAGATGGCGGCATCCAGTGTGTTCACCACCAGATGCAGACTCCAACTGACTTAGTACATTTCGTCACAACCAGAGGGCACTACCGTGACGTCTGATGATGGCGCAAGTACTGTAATCCAAGATGGTTGCATACATTTTGTTCGCCATGTGGCCTAGTACATATTGCCAGCACCAGAGGGCACTATCGTAATGTCAGCTGATGATGCAAGTACCGTTATTCAAGATAGCTGCACACATTTTGTTCGCCATGTGCTCTAGGACACAGCCACTACACGATCCCATTATGTAATCCAAGATCGTCGCTCGGAGTACGTCAAACACACGTCACCCCTGTAGTCAAGCGCTGAAAGAGAGAGATGCTGTAATACTTCCTCTCTCACGAATCTATAATGGCGTTTGCTGCACGTGAAGAGACCGGGAGCGCCACAGCAAGTCATCTGGAAGTATGCTAGCGAATGTAAATGAACACATGTGACACCCACATCGTGCATCTAACTTATCATTTACCTAAGTACTTAATTCGAATTCAATTTTAATTGTAGTACATATATTAATCTACGATTTCCATATTCAAATATCACATGAGAATTTTCACAATTTCCCTCTAGGAGCACAGTGTTCATTCATGACGTAGCACCCTCCACCCCTAGAATGCTGCACTCCCGTTGGCTACTGCATTAGTCACGTGATTCTACGCCGTAGAACCCCAGATGGTGGTCTGTAGAGGGTAAATGGCGCTAAAATGACTCAAGCTGCGCTGGGCTGCTGGGTAGAGTAAGGAAGGAGTGCATTCTATTTATTTTTGAACATTTTATTTAGGGATGGAGTACATTTATCACACTGATACAAAAGACACGCTCTCACATGCTTGGGGCCATCTCACAGAGCCCACAGACCTGCAAACTACTTGTAAATAACGCTCTCCAGACACGCAAACAACTTCTAAATTAGCCAAATAATTTCAGTACACACTTGCAGACTACTCCTAAATAATGCAGCACAGTGATGTGTAAACATGCTCAGTACTCGTAAACTGTCAAAACAGCACATGGCACAGCCTACAGGCCCACTCGCAAAATAATGCAATCAACTCGCGCAAGCACCGCCCCCCCCCCCCTCCCCACACGCACACCCTGTCCACCAGACCGCAAAGTGATGCAGCTGTCAGCTGTCAAACCACTCACAGGCCGCCGATCAGGTCCCACAAGCATGAGGAGGCCACATCCCTCTCATGCTTAATTTCTGAGAAATTCCTATCCAAACAGGTGTTCATCTAGACACAGGTCCTGGCGCGACCATCCAGGAACCAACGCCGCCGAAAGCAGGTGAAAGTTGCATCTTGGAGCCACTGATGACGCGATCGGATGGGAGCGAAGACTTGTTTACAGACTGCAGACGTTCCAAACTTCGCCGCGCGCGTGGGTTTGTCGCTACCCTCACTCTAACCGCGGTACGGCGAAGACACTGTAGAAATCCATTCCTGAATAGCACAAGCTGCTTTCTCTTTAGCGAGTCTAACAGACCATGTCTGACGTCTGGTTGGCGCTTCACCGCACGTAGCTACTTACCATTGCAAGCACATATAGCAACGTTCTGAGTGTTATACTGAAGCAGCATTGCTATCTAAAACAATCTCTAGTAAATTGCATAGTCCCTCAGAAATACTTAATGTGCGCTTTTGTAGGAGTTGTGTTGTCTCAGCTTGTATGCACGGGAAGTTCTTGCCCTAACAGAACCTCTTTACGAAAATAACGCACAATAAGGCTCGTTTCACACTGGGACACTTGTGACGGTCACTGATAGAGATACATCCGTTTGAATTGGAGCATTCACACCGGGACACTGCACTGAGCCACCGAATCACGGTGACCCAGCAGTGACTCACCCTCGCCACATGTGACGGACACCGACACTGTGTTCGCTGCGGTCACCGCCGGACATGCATTAGCTTGTATTGGAGTGTTCACACTGGGACACCGATCACAGACACAGCAGTGCAGAGTTGCCAACAGACAGGCAGCCGTTGCTGAGCCCAGTGGTTCTCCACACAGTGCAGCCATGGGTTTAGAGTTCATCAACACAGAAGATTTTATAAGTGAAGTGGAAAGTCGTGCCGTTATTTGGGATATGAAAAGCAATGACTACAGTAACAAAGTCATGAAAATGAAAGCGTTGCAAGAAATTATTACGAAGTTTGTGCATGATTTCGATGATAGAGCATAGATGAAAGAAACAAAATTGGTAAGTTCTATTTTTTTTTTTCACTTTAATACCGTATTTTTCGGACCACAAGAATAGCGAAACATATTTTCTACCCCTGTACGAGGCTAGGAGGTTAATAACCTACAAGGAGAATGCTATCCCTCACCCCATTTCTTTTGCATTACCAATAGCAAGTGTACTGTTATGCAGTCTCAATGCGAGAAGAATGGACAAAATGGATGAGCGCAGAAACCATGTACTCACACCTACAGGGCGAATGAAAGTAAAATAAAATAAATAGTTTTATTTCAACATTTTCATAACAAAATTAAGGGTACGTCTTTTCGTAGTCTAATAAGGCGTTCCGCCCTATGGTCCGAAAAATACAGTTAAAATATTATTCAAAACAACAATAATTTACTCAGATGTTGTTACTATAATAATGAATTTTATTTATTTACCATAATACTATTGACTTACAAGTTTTTGACACCCGAATGAGAACAGTGCTCGTGCTTGGGTTCTGTTCAATTAGGTACACACAACTGTAATAGAAAAAAGTGCATTGTAATTATAATTTTAATTGCAAGTTTTAATCAGTCCAGTGAACGCAACAGTATGATTTGTTACAGTTAACATGGTAATAATTAAACACTGCACATTTCAAATACAATTCCAATGAACATTTAGGCCTAACGACATTAATGTTCACATAACATTTCTAGCACTTAGATTTTTTGCAGCTGCCATGGCACTTCGCCTTCAGGGCTGATGAAGTAGTTTGCGAAATCTTCTCTGATACCGTTCGCAATATTTCCTCCACGGACCAAGCAAGGTGACATGTCCTGCAATCCCTGAATAGTTAACGTATCCTCAAACTGTATTCCATCACGATCACGCACAAAGTTATGGAGGAGGCAACATGTCTTCACAATAGACTCTGCCAAATCTAATTTAACATCCAGTGGTCGATAGAAAATGCGCCACTTGTTTGCAAGAATTCCAAAAGTACACTCAATGTACCTTCTAGCTCTGCACAGTCTATAGTTGAACACACGTTTTTTAATGTCTAAATACTTTCCACCATAAGGGCGCAAAATGAATTTTGACAATCCGAAACCTTCATCTCCTAAAACATGAATGGCATAGGTCTTTCAAACGATAATGACAGTTGTTTTGGTGCAGGTAAATCTAGCGTACCATCTTGTAGTTTATTATTTAACACAGTATTACGAAACACAGTTGAGTCGGACGATTTCCCATATGCTCCAACGTCTATAAATAAGAATTTGTACGTCGAATCACAAACAGCTAACAACAGAATGGAAAAATAGTTCTTATAATTACAGTAGAGTGAACCACTGGAAGTGGGTTTTACAATTCTGATGTGCTTCCCGACCACTGCACCCATACAATGAGGAAAGTTGGCCCTCTTATGGAATCCTTCAGCTGAGGCAAGCCATAGATCTTTCGAGAGGTCGGGAAAACATTGTGACTTCATTTTACGCCATATGGCAGAGCAAACGTTTCGTATAATATACGAGATAGTTGATACCCCAATTCTGTACTGAAAATGTAAGTCCATCATGGATGATCCGGCCCCCAAGTACCTGTAAAAAAAAAGATAAAGCATATGGAGCAAAACTACAAAATTATGCAGGTTACACACAAGCATACACACGCACGCTCACGTAGACATTATAGATAACCAGCTGAAACACCCGGCAACTATAATTTTAATAAATGTTAATAATTGTACTATGCCTATAACTTTCGCGCAAGTGACAAAGTTTCATCGCAATCGGATGAACGGTACGGCTGCGCATAAAATACGAACAAAACCAAACAAACATTCATTTTTATATATTAGATATTACAATACTATGGTGGTTTTTGTTTGTTGCAGGGACAATCCTTCAAAGGAAATGGAAGAGCTTGAGGGCCAGTTATACCAGAGAGTCATTGAGGCAAAAAACAGAAAAGAGTGGTTCTGCAGCAACTGGTAGGAAGAAGTATATCTACTTCGATCAGCTGCGATTCCTAACAACTGACTGTAAGAACACTACTTCTAGTATTGACAATGATGATGATGAAGACAGAAATGAGTTTGATGAAGGAGGAAATTTAGAGCAGGAGGCACGTGAAAAAACTGCTGAGCGATGGCAAAAAAGGCCACGTGAAAAGAAGAGTCTTGAAGAAGAAGATATCCTATATAACATTTTGAAGGAAAAGTACGCCAGAAAAGACAATTCATCACAGCAAGCCGACGAAGATAGCTTGTTTATGCAGTCTTTAGTACCTGAATTAAAAAAATTACCCAGTCATGCAAGATTGAAAGTGAAATCAGATTTGATGAATGTCATTATTAATGCCCAACAATATTACAGCGCTTCTGTTTCCTCTTCGTCCCAAATAGGATTTGCTCCGGTACCAAATTACGCTACGGGGGATCCGCATCACGGCCGTGCATATCATGGAACAGTTCAAGGCTACACTGGAGGACAGTCGAGGTTGTCCGATCAGTTACCAGCTGTGTGCTCGCCAGCGGCCTCCGAGTACAGTGACGAGTCCTTAATATACTTTTCAACAGCACAGGCAGAGAAACAATGAACTTAAAACTATCAGTGAAAGTTTTAAAATATTTTGTAATGTATATTAATACCAGTTAAAATCTGTAAAATGTGCTTTCAATAAAATAAAATAATACTACAGTACCTACCTTAATGTAAGAGCAAGTTTTTCCTCTGGTGGGATAGCCTTCCCTAGTATAGTGTCTTTCCTGTGATTGCTTCTTACACATTTTCTAGTAGTTCATCAAATGAAGTTTTTGACATTCAAAAATACTGAAAAAACTTATTCTCAGATTGTCTCAGATCGTCATAAAGGGTGCAGTCTTCCTCGCGGACCTAACGTGGTACCTACTCCATCACATGCTATCCTTCCTGCTCTCAACATATACAAATGTTCTCACCACTAACATAGATGCTCCTATATTCCAGCACAAAGGATGTGAATGAATAGAGCATTATGATTGGCTATTATCGAACTTACCCGCCGAATTACTGACACCGCCGATATCGAACCACTGTCCACCTTTTTTCTTTCTGCAGACGAGACTTTCAGAGCTTATTTTACACAGATCGCCATATTGCACTGACAATTAAATCATACAAACTACCATACATATCGTCAAATACGGAAAGACTCTTACAATAGGACACACAGTCATCCTCCCTACTCTTGCCATAACATAAACCATAGTAACTTTACAATGCAATATATACACATTTTACATAACATAAGCCACAAAAACTTTACGATACAATATATATATATATATATATATATATATATATATACATACATTTTACACAAACAGTGCAGTTATCTTTTATATCTGTACAGAACCCAAAAAAATTATCGTAAGCCTACACTTACACAGGGTATATAACACGGTACTCCCCAGTCCCATTAAAGCATTGTCCACCTTTCCTTTCTTACTACAGACGTGACATTCAGTTGCAATAAACTATTTTACACTGATCACCATACTGCACTGACAACTAAACCTTGCAAAGTGCCATACATGTCGTCAAATACTTAAAGACACCTACTCATTTACACTGTCGTCCCACTTATGCCAGGAGATTGAATATTAGTGCGTGAAACCGATATCCAACTCAGAAATTTATCAATGCTTACCATGTCGATGTAGTAAACATACAAGTCGTATCATATGCCATACAAAATCATCCCTTTTACACCAGAAAGCCCTCAGTGAATCAAAGTCACTCTCAGAACTGTTGTGCAAAGACAGCCTCGTTTCCTCCTCAGTACAAACGCACTACTGTTTTTGGTCCAGACCTGCCTGCTTGCTTCCATTTCTACACCCATCTCCAGACTCTGGGATTACATAAACACAAGTATTTCCGTATCGTCTGCCATAATATTACATCATTTTCCCTGTACTTCTCAATATCAAGCACACAGCAGTTGCCACACGATCGCTCATGCAGCTTAGTTCCAAAGATATAGACCTGAAATTATTTCTCTACAAACCCGAAACTTTAGCTACGTGGAGCGTGCTCTAGATAACTGAGTAAGTAGAAACAAACAGATCTAAAATGATATTTACACCCGCAAATACCAATCTCGCCGATGTAACAGATTCCAAATCATGCCTCGAATTTACAAGCCAACTAAGGTCTTTCCCATGTCTAGAGAACAGGCAAATGTGTCTTCCACATGACAGATGCACACACCACAATCGATCTCCTCTCAACTAAATAAGGACCCAAATGTGCAGAAGCAGTCAACCGAACAATTTACGTGGGAGGGAATAACAGTCAGGGCCAATGCATCATCTTCTCAAATTTCCACTTGATCATGAAAGCCAGCCAATAAATACCTAGCATTAGTTCTCTATTCGATCGTCTAGAGACGCCAGAGTTAACTCATATACATTCCTACACTTCAACAGGCCTCTGCATTCGGACGGCTGCTGCCGTTAACAGGGAACGTGAATCATTCCCACCACAGCTCATGCGTACACGGAATTATTCCAGAAAACTGGTAACATACACTACTGGCCATTAAAATTGCTACACCAAGAAGAAATGCAGATGATAAATGGGTATTCATTGGACAAATATATCATACTAGAACTGACATGTGATTACATTTTCGTGCAATTTGGGTGCATAGATCCTGAGAAATCAGTACCCAGAACAACCACCTCTGGCCTTAATAACGGCCTTGATATGCCTGGGCATTGAGACAAACAGAGCTTGGATGGTGTGTACAGGTACAGCTGCCCATGCAGCTTCAACACGACACCACAGTTCATCAAGAGTAGTGACTGGCGTATTGTGATGACCAGTTGCTCGGCCACCATTGACCAGACGTTTTCAATTGGTGAGAGATCTGGAGAATGTGCTGGCCAGAGCAGCAGTCGAACATTTTCTGTATTCAGAAAGGCCCGCACAGGACCTGCAACATGCGGTCGTGCATTATCCTACTGAAATGTAGGGTTTCGCAGGGATCGAATGAAGGGTAGAACCACGGGTCGTAACACATCTGAAATGTAGAGTCCATTGTTCAGAGTGCCGTCAACGTACATAAGAGGTGAAAGAGATGTGTAACCAATGGCACCCCATACCATCACACCGGGTGATACGCCAGTATTGTGATGTGGATACACGCTTCCAATGTGCATTCAATGCGATATCACCAAACACGGATGCGACCATTATGATGCTGTAAACAGAACCTGGATTCATCCAAAAAAATGGCGTTTTGCCATTCGTGCACCCATGTTCATCATTGAGTACACCATCACAGGCGCTCCTGTCTGTAATGCAGCGTCAAGGGTAACCGCAGCCATGCGGATAAGATGCCTGTCATCTCAACTGCTAATGATACAAGGCCATTGAGATCCAGCACGGCGTTCCGTATTACCCTCCTGAACCCACCAATTCCATATTCTGCAAACAGTCATTGGATCTTGACCAACGTGAGCAGCAATGTCGCGATACGATAAACTGCAATCACGATAGGCTATAATCCGACCCTTATTAAAGTCGGAAACATGATGGTACGCATTTCTCCTCCTTACACGAGGCATCACAACAACGTTTCACCAGGCAACGCCGGTCAACTGCTGTTTGTGTATCAGAAATAGGTTGGAAACTTTCCTCATGTCAGCACGTTGTAGGTGTTGCCAGCCTTGTGTGAATGCTCTGAAAAGCTAATCATTTGCATATAACAGCATCTTCTTCCTGTCGGTTAAATTTCGCGTCTGTGGCACGTCATCTTCGTGGTGTAGCAATTTTAATGGCCAATAGTGTATATGTTTTAACATTATACTTACAAATAAATGTTACGATCGCGGTCTCAATTAAATGGCATTCGACATGTGAAAATTAAAGTCATTCCATCAAAAACTCTGTAAACAGCACTTCTGTCGGGCAAATGTGTACACGGGGATTGCAACACCTCACAAGCTCCTATTGCTAACTTAGTTATGACGCTGAAGTATGAATTTTACACCCAAGGTGAGATGGCGGAATGGACTAGAGATCTGAGAGGCTAGTGTACATTTTTCTTCTTACAACCTCAATCGGCACATCATCTACTACTACTGTTTCTGTTTCTTTCAATCAGCCATCGCCTATAACTCAGAGGATATATGGTAGAACCTCTCATATGGTATCGAGACAGAATGTGGTAGAAATACTATAGAATTAAATAGTTGGGGTGGTGTGAGGGTGTCGCAAATACCGCTTACATACCACGTTCCTTAGCCGAATCACTTTCAAAATGGGGTAGTTTTATCACAAGGTTGCATCGTGAGCTGGTAATACACATTCCTACGATCACCATCATGGTATTTGTCCGGAAAAAAACACCTCATTCAGAGGTAATGTCGTACCTCGATTCGTAAAGTGGGTATAGCTTTTAACATGGATACTTGTGTGCACTTGTAGAACCAAGATCGTTTGTGACAGTGACTTACGGTAGTTACTGCGATCGGGTTTTTCTTTAAAATCTCGCCGATTATGTCTCTCTTTCTAGGACAGGGTGGTAGGACTCGCAAGAAAAAACCTAAGAGACATGCGCAGATCGAAGACTTTCGGTCAGTATTAATTTGGATCGCAGGCAATCATCTATTGATGAAGTATTATACTTAGTAGTAGTAGGGAATGGGTGATATGTTCGTGTTTGAGCATAAGGTTTATAAGGTATGCGTTTGTGTAAAGGAAATGACTATGTCCAGTCGTAAGGAGGATACAGATAATTGCTATTTTCAGAGCCACTGCCGACAGCAGGGTGTATTTCCGACACTTCGCTCATTGTCTAGTGCCATTCAATTGAGACCGCGATTGTAACATTTAATTTTAAGTATAATGATAAAAATATATGTGACCAGTTTCCTGGAATAATTCCGTGTATGGATGAGCTGTGGTGGGAATGATTCACGTTCCCCATTAACGGCAGCAGTTATCCGACTGCAGAGGCCTGTTGAAGGTAGGAATGTATATGAGTTAAGTTTGACGTCTGTAGACGATCGAATAGAGAACTAATACTAGATATGTATTGGGTGTCTTTTCTGATCAAGTGGAAGTTTGAGAAGATGGTGCATTTGCCATGACTGTTATTCCCTCCCATGTAAATTGTTCGGTTGACTGCTTTTGCACATTTGGGTCTTATTTAGTTGAGAGAAGATCGATTATGGTGTGTGCATCTGGCATGTGGAAGACATGTTTGCCTGTTTTCTAGACATGGGCTTGTAAATTATAGGCATGTTTTGGAATCTGTTACATCAGCAAGATCGGTATTCGCAGGTAGAAATATCATTTTAGATCTGTTTGTTTCTACTTACTCAGTTATCTAGAGCACGCTCCACGTAGCTAAAGTTTCGGCTTTGTAGGGAAATAATTTCAGGTCTATATCTTAAGAATTATCCTGTGTGAGCGATCGGGCCGCTACTGCTGTGTGCTTGATATTGAGAAGTACAGGGAAAATGATATAATATTATGGCAGATGATGCGGAAATACTTGTGTTCATGTAATCTCGGAGTCTGGAGATGGGTGTAGAAATGCAAACAAGCAGGCAGGTCCGGACCAAAAACAGTAGTGCGTTTGTACCGAGGGGGAAATGAGCCTGTCTTTGCACATCAGTTCTGAGAGTGACTTCGATGCACTGAGGGCTTTCTGATGTAAAAGGGGTGATTTTGTATGGCATATGATACGAATTGTATGTTTACTACATCGACAGGGTGCACAATGATATATTGCTGAGCTGGATATCAGTTTAACGCACTAATATTCAAGCTCCTGGCACAAGTGGGAGGACAGTGTAAATGAGTAGTTGTCTTTACATATTTCACGATATGTGTGGCACTTCACAAGGTTTAGTTGTCGGTGCAATACGGCGATCAGTGTAAAATAGTTTATTGCAGCTGAATGTCACGTCTGTAGAAAGAAAGAAAAGGTGGATGGTGCTTTCCTAGGGCTGGGGAGCATCATGTTATATAGCCTGTGTGAGTGTAGGCATACGATAATTTTTTTGGGTGCCTTACAGATATGAAAGATAACTGCACTGTTTGTGTAAAATGTGTATATATATTGTATCGTAAATTTTTGTGGATTATGTTGTGTAAAATGTGTATATATTGCATTGTAAAGTTACTATGGTTTATGTTATGGCAAGAGTAGAGAGGATGATTGTGTCTTACTGTTAGAGTCTTTCCGTATTTGACGATATGTATGGTAGTTTGTATGATTTAATTGTCAGTGCAATATGGCGATCTGTGTAAAGTAACAGCTGAAAGTCTCGTCTGCAGAAGGAAAAAAGGTGGACAGTGGTTCGATATCGGTGGTATCAGTAATTCGGCGGGTAAATTCGATAATAGCCAATCATAATGCTCTATTCATTCACATCCTTTGTGCTGGGATATAGGAGCATCTACATAGTGGTGAGAACATTTGTGTATGTTGAGAGTAGGAAGGGCAGCACGTGATGGAGTGGATATCATGTTAGTTCCACGAGGAAGACTGCATTCGATGTTATTGTACGTTATTTTCGTAAAGAGGTTCTGTTAGGGCAAGAACTTCCGTGCATACAAACTGAGACAACACGACAACTCCTACAAAAGTGCACATTAAGTATTTCTGGGGGACTACACAATTTATTAGAGTAGGACTTCGTTATTATTTTAGATAGCAATGTGCCTTCAGTATAACACTCGGTGGCGAATGTGACAGCGCGCACGTCCCTGAAAGGTCGCGCCAGGGCCTGTATCTAGGTGAACACGTATTTGGGTAGGAAATTCTCAGAAATTAAGTATGAGAGGGATGTGGCCGCCTCATGCTTGCGGGACCCAAGCGAGGGGCTGTGAGTGGTTTGACAGCGGATGGCTGCATCACTTTGCGGTCCAGTGGACAGGGTGTGGTGGGGGGGGGGGGGGGGGGGGCGGTGCTTGTGCTAGTTGATTGCATTATTTTGCGAGTGGGCCTGTAGGCTGTGCCATGTGCTATTTGGACAGTTTACGAGAAATGAGCATGTTTACACATCACTGTGCTGCATTATTTAGGAGTAATCTGCAAGTGTGTACTGAAATTATTTGGTTAATTTAGGAGTTGTTTGCGTGTCTGGAGAGCGTTATTCACTAGTATTTTGCAGGTCTGTGCGCTGTGTGAGATGGCCTCAAGCATGTGAGAGCATGTTTTTTTGTATCAGTGTGATAAATGTACTCCATCCCTAAATAAAATGTTCAAAAATAAATAGAATGCACTCCTTCCTTACTCTCCCCAGCAGCCCAGCGCAGCCTGAGTCATTTTCGCGCCATTTTCCCTTTACATACCACCATATGGGGTTCTAACACGTAGAATCACGTGACTAATGCAGTATCCAATGGCAGTGCAGCAATCTAGGGGTGAGGGGTGCTACATCATGAATGAACACTGCGCTCCTAGTGGGAAATTGTGAAAATTCTCATTTGATAATTGAATATGCAAATCATACATTCATTTATGGAATATGATTATAATTGAATTGGAATTAAGTACTTGGATAATTGATATGTTATGTGCACGACGTGGATGTCACACATGTTTAGTTACATTTGCTAGCATGCTTCCAGATGACTAGCTGTGGTGCTCGCAGGCTCTACACGTGCAGCAAACGCTGTTATGGACACATGAGAGAGAAAGCATTACACCATCTCTCTTTCAGCACTTGACTACGGAGGTGACGTGTGTTTGACGTACTCCGAGCAATGATCTTGGATTACATAACGGGACTGTGTAGTGGCTGTGTCCTAGAGCACATGGTGAACAAAATGTGTGCAGCTATCTTGAATAACAGAACTTGCATCAGCAGATGACATTACAGTAGCTCCCTCTGGTGTTGGCAATATGTACTAGGCCACGTGGCGAACAAAATGTATGCAGTCATCTTGGATTACGGTACTTTGGAGTCGTTCCCTGTTGCTCCAATACTATCGTGATTTGTAGTGCCCTCTGGTGGCGACGAAATGTACTAAGCCCAGATCTCGTGGTGAACACAGTGGATGCCGCCATCTAGGATTACGTCAGAGATGTGAGCGCCCTCTGGTGGTGGCGATGTGTATGAAGTCAGCTGGGCTATGGACCCAGTGGCGAGCACACCTGTATGAAATTGGCTGAATGATAAAGACAAGTCCTTAACGCCGACGAATGCTTAGGAGGAGGTGATGACTGAGGTTAGTACAACTGTCGTTTCTTTCGCACCATTTTCTTAGCTTAGCAGAGATGCCCCAAGTGTCCTTTGTTTAGCGCCAAAATTCAACCTTGGCGCCTGTTTCTAGGAGAAAGTGGCGGTCGGGTGACTTAGGTTAGTGGAGGAAGGCCAAGTGAGCTACCTTCCCGCGGTTTTCTTTGCTTAGTAGAGATAACGGAGTTGTGATGCATTATCCTGTTGGAATTTGAACTTCCTGCCATTTTTCCTGGGGAGCGGAGTTTGGCACTTTCCCGCCAAAATTGAAACTTCGCGCCAAATTCCGCCATCTTGGATAACGATACTTGCGTCATCAGCTGACGTTATGGCCGCTATCTTGGCTGATGTCATCGCCGTCATCTTGGATGACGGTACTTTGGAGTCGTACCCTGTTGCTCCAATACTACGGTGATTTAACCTCGCACAACTTGGGCTGCAAAAAGTTATTTTGCGCCCAACAACAACAAAAAACTATATAGTTATAATTCTGCATTTATTACACCATGCAATTGTTATATACAGAAAACAAACACTGCTGGATAAAAATTAGTACATCCTTTTAGAGGTTTCCAATTCACTCAAGATTTATTGTGGCAACAGTGTATATGGAGTACATGGAATGATTTCATTTACAGATCAGTAGCACAAGCGGTTGTGAGATACCGTATGTCGACCCACGATGAAACACCCATAGTGGTACGTGGTGTAGCCTCACGGGCGGCAACTTAATCGCTGACTCTGGCATCCAGTCGATGCTATTGTTGTTGTTGTTGTTGTGGTCTTCAGTCCTGAGACTGGTTTGATGCAGCTCTCCATGCTACTCTATCCTGTGCAAGCTTTTTCATCTCCCAGTACCTACTGCAACCTACATCCTTCTGAATCTGCTTAGTGTATTCATCTCTTGGTCTCCCTCTACGATTTTTACCCTCCACGCTGCCCTCCAGTACTAAATTGGTGATCCCTTGATGCCTCAGAACATGTCCTTCCAACCGATCCTTTCTTCTTGTCAAGTTGTGCCACAAATTCCTCTTCTCCCCAATCCTATTCAATACCTCCTCATTAGTTATGTGATCTACCCATCTAATCTTCAGCATTCTTCTGTAGCACCACATTTCGAAAGCTTCTATTCTCTTCTTGTCCAAACTATTTATCGTCCATGTTTCACTTCCATACATGGCTACATTCCATACGAATACTTTCAGAAATGACTTCCTGACACTTAAATCAATACTGGATGTTAACAAATTTCTCTTCTTCAGAAACGCTTTCCTTGCCATTGCCAGCCTACATTTTATATCCTCTCTACTTCGACCATCATCAGTTATTTTGCTCCCCAAATAGCAAAACTCCTTTACTACTTTAAGTGCCTTATTTCCTAATCTAATTCCCTCAGCATCACCCGACTTAATTAGACTACATTCCATTATCCTTGTTTTGCTTTTGTTGATGTTCATCTTATATCCTCCTTTCAAGACACTGTCCATTCCATTCAACTGCTCTTCCAAGTCCTTTGCTGTCTCTGACAGAATTACAATGTCATCGGCGAACCTCAAAGTTTTTACTTCTTCTCCATGAATTTTAATACCTACTCCGATTTTTTCTTTTGTTTCCTTTACTGCTTGCTCAATATACAGATTGAACAACATCGGGGAGAGGCTACAACCCTGTCTTACTCCCTTCCCAACCACTGCTTCCCTTTCATGTCCCTCGACTCTTATAACTGCTATCTGGTTTCTGTACAAATTGTAAATAGCCTTTCGCTCCCTGTATTTTACCCCTGCCACCTTTAGAATTTGAAAGAGAGTATTCCAGTCAACATTGTCAAAAGCTTTCTCTAAGTCTACAAATGCTAGAAACGTAGGTTTGCCTTTTCTTAATCTTTCTTCTAAGATAAGTCGTAAGGTCAGTATTGCCTCACGTGTTCCAGTGTTTCTACGGAATCCAAACTGATCTTCCCCGAGGTTGGCTTCTACTAGTTTTTCCATTCGTCTGTAAAGAATTCGTGTTAGTATTTTGCAGCTGTGACTTATTAAGCTGATAGTTCGGTAATTTTCACATCTGTCAACACCTGCTTTCTTTGGGATTGGAATTATTATATTCTTCTTGAAGTCTGAGGGTATTTCGCCTGTTTCATACATCTTGCTCACCAGACGGTAGAGTTTTGTCAGGACTGGCTCTCCCACGGCCGTCAGTAGTTCCAATGGAATATTGTCTACTCCGGGGGCCTTGTTTCGACTCAGGTCTTTCAGTGCTCTGTCAAACTCTTCACGCAGTATCGTATCTCCCATTTCATCTTCATCTACATCCTCTTCCATTTCCATAATATTGTCCTCAAGTACATCGCCCTTTTATAGACCCTCTATATACTCCTTCCACCTTTCTGCTTTCCTTTCTTTGCTTAGAACTGGGTTTCCATCTGAGCTCTTGATATTCATACAAGTCGTTCTCTTATCTCCAAAGGTCTCTTTAATTTTCCTGTAGGCGGTATCTATCTTACCCCTAGTGAGATAGGCCTCTACATCCTTACATTTGTCCTCTAGCCATCCCTGCTTAGCCATTTTGCACTTCCTGTCGATCTCATTTTTGAGACGTTTGTATTCCTTTTTGCCTGTTTCACTTACTGCATTTTTATATTTTCTCCTTTCATCAATTAAATTCAATATTTCTTCTGTTACCCAAGGATTTCTACTAGCCCTCGTCTTTTTACCTACTTGATCCTCTGCTGCCTTCACTACTTCATCCCTCAAAGCTACCCATTCCTCTTCTACTGTATTTATTTCCCCCATTCCAGTCAATTGCTCCCTTATGCTCTCCCTGAATCTGTGTACAACCTCTGGTTCTTTTAGTTTATCCAGGTCCCATCTCCTTAAATTCCCACCTTTTTGCAGTTTCTTCAGTTTTAATCTACAGGTCATAACCAATAGATTGTGGTCAGAGTCCACATCTGCCCCTGGAAATGTCTTACAATTTAAAACCTGGTTCCTAAATCTCTGTCTTACCATTATATAATCTATCTGATACCTTTTAGTATCTCCAGGGTTCTTCCATGTATACAACCTTCTTTCATGATTCTTAAACCAAGTGTTAGTTATGATTATGTTGTGCTCTGTGCAAAATTCTACCAGGCGGCTTCCTCTTTCATTTCTGTCCACCAATCACACCTACTATGTTTCCTTCTCTTCCTTTTCCTACACTCGAATTCCAGTCACCCATGACTATTAAATTTTCGTCTCCCTTCACAATCTGAATAATTTCTTTTATTCATCATACATTTCTTCAATTTCTTCGTCATCTACAGAGCTAGTTGGCATATAAACTTGTACTACTGTAGTAGGTGTGGGCTTCGTATCTATCTTGGCCACAATAATGCGTTCACTATGCTGTTTGTAGTAGCTTACCCGCATTCCTATTTTCCTATTCATTATTAAACCTACTCCTGCATTACCCCTATTTGATTTTGTGTTTATAACCCTGTAGTCACCTGACCAGAAGTCTTGTTCCTCCTGCCACCGAACTTCACTAATTCCCACTATATCTAACTTCAACCTATCCATTTCCCTTTTTAAATTTTCTAACCTACCTGCCCGATTAAGGGATCTGACATTCCACGCTCCGATCCGTAGAACGCCAGTTTTCTTTCTCGTGATAACGACATCCTCTTGAGTAGTCCCCGTCCGGAGATCCGAATGGGGGACTATTTTACCTCCGGAATATTTTACCCAAGAGGACGCCATCATCATGTAATCATACAGTAAAGCTGCATGCCCTCGGGAAAAATTACGGCTGTAGTTTCCCCTTGCTTTCAGCCGTTCGCAGTACCAGCACAGCAAGGCCGTTTTGGTTATTGTTACAAGGCCAGATCAGTCAATCATCCAGACTGTTGCCCTTGCAACTACTGAAAAGGCTGCTGCCCCTCTTCAGGAACCACACGTTTGTCTGGCCTCTCAACAGATACCCCTCCGTTGTGGTTGCACCTACGGTACGGCTATCTGTATCGCTGAGGCACGCAAGCCTCCCCACCAACGGCAAGGTCCATGGTTCATGGGGGGGCAGTCGATGCTACAGATGATTAATACTGTCCAATACGTTATGCCAAGCCTGCTCGACCTGTTCATGTAGTTCTGTAAGAGTTGTCGGTTGACGAGTCGCAAGAGTCAGTTCTCGTCTCTTCATATCTCACATGTGCTAGGTTGGAGACAGGCTAGGAGATTGGGCTGGATAGGGTAGTTGCTGCAAGTCTTGCACAGCACGCCGAATTTCACGAGCCGTGTGTGGGCGAGCATTATCGCGTTAGAATAACATATCATCTTCCTCTTGCAAGAACAGCAAAAGAACAGATTTAACAACATTTTGCACGAACCGAGCGCTGGTTAGCGACCCCTCCAGAAACACCAAAGCTGAACGAGAGCTGTAGCTTATCGCACCCCAGATGACGAGGCCTGGGGTAGGGCCTGTGTGTCTTGGATGAATGCACCCAATGAGATAGCGTTCACCAGGTCTACGTCGTACGCACAAACGACCATGACTTTCATGCAGGAAGAATGTGCTTTCATCGCTGAAGACCATGGCGCACCGTTTTATCGTCCAAGTGATCCTCTAACGGCATCAGTCAAACGGTACACGTCGATGCTGCGGTATGAGTGGAAGAGGGGTTAGACTTGCGCGAGCCCATGCTATTAATCGGTTCGCAACACTTCGTGTTGACACGTCTGGGTTCACATGCCCCCTTATTTGTGCTGTTGTAGCTGTGCGATCTGCCAGTGCTGCCCTTACAATACAACGATCCTGGAGGCCGTCTGTGCTGCATGGACATCCAGAACCTCGTCTACAGTTGTGAGAAAGTTGTCGTGACCACCGATACCAGTATCATTACACAACTGACGCAACACATCCATCTTGTGTGGAGTTCTCTGAAAGGACTCTCACACCATTTGGAAGGTCTTAATTTGACCCCTTTCAAATTCGCTTAGTTGGGTGTAGGAAGTACAAGTGGGTGTCCGTGGCTTGCCTGCTTGCTTCAAAAGTTTGCATGACACTGAGCCTTCTGGCTGTGAACCCTCGCTCTTAAATAATAGATATAGTTGGCACTCTCGTAGCTGTTGGTGGACGACGTTGAAAACAATATCAGTGCATCTACTACCCCACAGGTAGCACATGCCGTCATCGGATTAAAATCGATGCGTCTCCCAGTTTTTGTTTTTTTTTTTTTTTTCAGTGTACATTCCAGCCCACTGAAAACTCATAACATAAACAGAACCCAATGCGTATGGAACAAAACAGGCGGCCTTTCATGAAGTTGGAAAAACGGAACACATCTTCGAAATAAAGAAGAGTGGTTTGTAGGGTTTGTGAAAACATGTATCTAGGAACGATAAAGGAAAAGGAAACTGTCGCATGACATTATTGGCTGGTAAACCCTCAAAGATAAATTCAGGCGTTTAATTGGAAAGGATTTCCTTCTTCCTCGTAAAATGGCTCATTTTCTAGCGGTTTGTGAGCTTTGTGTGTAACTCGTCACCTGTTGAGTGTCGATGACTGTGATGGCTGCATGTTGTTATGTTTGTGTTGTATGATGATGATGATGATGATGATGATGATGAGAGAAGAGGGCAGGTGATACTCAATGTTGCCACATAGCCTAATTCTTTCCAGTAGTACCAAGAGGACCACCGAGGTTATAGTCCCCATTCAATTGGCGTTAGTGATAGGAACAAACGAATGAAAGCAATCAATTGGAAACTACTCATTCGGTTGAACTTGTATGTATCGGCTGAATTATTCATTCATTCTTTTGAGTGAAACCAGTCTGTAGGAGCAACCGAGTAAAAAAAAAAAAATCAGTTCAGTCGATTGCAGCTTTGCGGTTATTATTCAACCATTTCTTTCGAGTGAAAGAAGTCTATGGGAGCAGCCAATAAAAACAATCGTTGCTGTCGCCTGATTCATGGCGCATTCACTTTTGAGCGTGGACATTCGACCGTTTTGGTACTGTTAAATCGTTATTGCTGACAGCACTCTAATCACCTGTCATCACTGTTATTGTCGTTCCGATATTTGCTTTTTACTGAGTGCCAGTACGTAGCTTTTAGTTCAGTTTTTCGTCCTTGTTTATGAATAGGCGTTCTCTTAACAGTGAACTTTCAGTTCAGATCAAAATGTTGCACTGGAAAGAATCTTGTGGATGGATAAAAGATGATCCTCAAGATAAATTCAGTGCAATATAGACTGATGAGCCAAAACATTATGACCACCTCCTCAGTAGCTTGTTTGGCCGTCTTTGGAACGAAATACATCACTGATTCTGCGTATCACAAATCCAACAGTTTGTTCGTAGGTTTGTGGCGTTAGATGTCTACGCACAGCTCATGTAGTTCGCCTAAATAAGGGGTCTAAATTTGCGTATACGGTGATGGCTCCCAACAGCGACCCAGATGGATTCCATAAGATTTACATCAGGCGAATTTGGTCGCCGAGACACCAACATGAGTTCACTATAAAGCTCCTCAAACCACTGTAGCACGGTCGTGGTTCCGAGGCACGGACAATTATACTGCTGAAACATGACATCACCGTCGGGGAAGGCTTCAACCATGAAGGGATGCAGGTGGTTCTCAGCTGTCAGCGTGTCTTCCGTTACTACCACAGGTCCCATGCAAACGCAGAAGAACATCTCCCATAGCATAACACCGCTTCCATCAGCCACCATCCATGGTGCGCTGCACGTTTCGAGCCGCGTTCACCTCGATGACGGCGTTTATGGAGACGAACATCGACATAATGTAGCAAAAATGTGATTCACCCAAAGATTCGACACATTTCCTTTGGATGACGGTCGAGTCCCGATGGTCCTGTGCCCACTGCAATCGTAACTGACGATGTAGTTGTGTCAATGTATGAACACGTAGGGGTGGTCTCCTGCAGACCTCCATATTCAACAATGTAGAACGAACAGTGTCCTCCGAAACACTTGTGCGTGTACAAGTGTTGTGCTCTTTGGCAGGCATCCTGCAGGTCAGTATCTGTCCTACTTACCAGGACTGTCAAGCCTCCATACCCCACGTTCTGAGAAGAGTCGTGAACGTTCAAGCATTTAGCGTAGAGTGGTAGTTTCACTGTCCTACTTCTTTCCGTCGAGGCTCACGATAGTAGCTCGTGAACATTCGACCAGCTTCGCCGTTTTCGAGATACTCGTTCACAGATTCTGCGCAGTAATAACCTGCAGTTTGTCGAAGTCGCTTATCTCAAGGGATTTCCCCATTTGCAACCCAAATCTTCGCTTAAGTCACGAAACAATTAAACGTATTTTATTTTACATGTTTTCTATTCATGTCACCTCGCATTTACCGAAACAGAATTGTCGGCGGTGAGTGTACACCAGCAGAAAGAGGTAGAGCTACAATAAATTTAAATAAATAAGTAACTGTTCATTTATTTGAACACAAATTTATAATCCCCGACCTCCCCCCCCCCATCCCCCAGTTATTAACCTTTTAAAACCAACCGAAAATCTATATTTAAAGCCAGATGGACGAAAAATTTGTATCAAACAAATAAATTCAGAAATTTTGAAAATACCTTATTTTTAGAAATATACTTTTTATTCACCTCTCCTTAAAATAACACACTATATTTGTCATTAAAAAAAGTTGACATCCGTAATCATGGTGCAAGTATAACCGAATAGACTAAAAACTGTATAAGTGAAATGACTCAAACCCAGAGACTGAGTGAAAACAGTCACTCAGTTATTTAATGTTGAGTGAAACCATTCAAGGGTGAGTGAAAAACATTTATATAGCTGACGTGACCACGGAGACTGGTTTCATTTGGTTGTTTCTTTCGAATGAAAAATCTGATTGAACGAAAAATCAATCAACTAGCCAATCTATTGATAAAACCAGTTGGTTGTTCTATCACCAGCTGGAGGCTCACCATCAAATGTTTCATGCCCTCTCTGCATGACACACTGTGGAGCCTTTGAATTCATTCCATGAAACTGATGCAAACTGCGTGCCACCACCTCTCTCCCGCAACAATTCGAACCGGCTACCTGGAAATCGAATGCCACTGCCCAGCCGCAGCAGCCATGTAGGTGGGTGCTGGGAACAATATTGTGGTGTTATACAGCAATATAAAAGTGGAAGTACTGCGTTTAGACACCATGACAACTACAGTATATTCCAACATAACACAACGGAATACCTACTGAATACGGATGACACGTTTATTGGTTTGTTACAGATGGTGCGGACAAACAGTCATGCAAACAAACTCTGAATACTTTAACTGAAAACTGTCTCCAGCAACTTGAGTGACAACTCAAGTTATGGAAATATTTTAGACCTCGTAGCCACATATAGGCCCGTACTTATGAACAGTGTTGGGATCTAGAGTGAGATCAGCTATCATGATTTCATCATGGCCTTATGACAGTTAACAAATACATCTATAAGGCTAAGGGGATTTTTCTGTTGGAATGCTTTAAGAAGAAATTGTTAGGATTCCAGAGTAGATTTGTACAATCAAAGATCATTCAGAACCTCAGAATATAAGGCAGTTAAGGTCATTCCTAGGATTAGTGGGGTTTGACCATCTTTATGTTTATGGCCAACCTATGAATGATTGACATTTGTTAAAACTTCTTAAGCAAAGATCAAACTGTGTTTGCAGAAAAGAGGAATCAGAAGCTTGTAACAACATTAAGTTAGCTTTAGTAAATGCACCTATTTTGAAACATCTGTGTATCGATAAACCATTTAAATTTAGTACTGATGCTTTGAAATGTGGAGTTGCTTGTGTACTAATTCAGGGTGAATGATATCCTACTATAGAAGCACATAATACACTAGTGATTGCCAGTAGAGCTATGATCAAATGTGAATTGGATTATACAGCAACAGAAAAAGAATTATTAGCCATAGTAAACAAAAATTCCAAGCTTTGATCTGTGGAACCAAAATAGAGGTATATACTGATAATCAAGCTCTAGTGCTTCCCATGGAAAGTCGCTTATTAAATAGAAGGCACATGTGGTGGGTGTTATTCTTACTGAAGTACCAGACTCAAATTAACTACATTAAGAGTTCACAAAATGTAATTCCTCATGTACTGTCACATCTTCCATTGGGGCTGAATCATGTGATACGAACAGAAGATCCTGGAGGTACTTTCTGTATATATATATATATATATATATTTTTAACATTAAACTACACTAACAACAAAGTGTGGAGCTTAGCTTTACACATAAAGAAGGACGCAACCAATGATCCATATTTAAAAGGTAAGTGGTTAATGATCAAACCAGGTTCAACCGTAGATGAAAGAAAATTGGAATGTATGACTCATAAAGATGCATTATTCTGGAAAGAGAAGAAAATAGGGTTCAAATGGAAACTTTGTATAACTGTCACATTAGAATTAGACCTCATTACATTTATTCTCAAGGGGTATGGACACTTTGGGGTATGGAATTGCCTAAAGCATATAGTAAAATTCCATTATTTTAAGAACTTAAGTAGAAAAGTACTAACAATAGCAAAGAACTGTGAAGTGTGTCAAAGGATAAAGGTCAACAATCGAGATTAGTATACAAGTTGTAGCCTATAATACATAAGAAACTTCATGACCTTACTGTAGCAGATTTTTTTGGTAAACTTCCAGCAGGCAGGGAGGAGTAACATACATACTTGTGCTAGTAGAGTGTTAGTCCAAATATGTTAAGCTTTACCCTATCAAACATGCAAATTCTGAGACAGTAACATACTGTCTGAGAGTACACGAGGCCTGTTCAAAGAATTCTGGCACTCTGTCCACAAAATTTTTCTATGCTTACACTTTACTTATTGTGCATAATCTCCTTTGAAATACTCTCCTCCACAATTAATATACTGCTACCGATGCCAGTTCCACTTCCAGAAGTAGTCTTAGTATGCCTCTTCCTGGACTGCATAAAGTGCCACCTGTGAATTTTTTTTAATCATTTATCATTGCAGATCTTTATCCATTCAATGAGGTTTTCAATTTTGGAAATAAAAAAAAGTGCATAGGGCCAATTCTGGAGAGTACAGAGGATGAATCAGCAGAGAGATTTCATTTCTTGTGCACTAGTCATGAACCAACAGGGATGAATATGCGGGTGCCTTATCATGATGCAAGAGCCATGAATTGTCTCACCACATTTCAAGCTGTTTCCTTCCTGCATATTCTCGCAGGCATTGCAACACGCCCTGATAGTACCATTGATTAACAGTTTGTCTCTATGGCACAAATTCAAGATGAACTAGTCCTTCAAAGTCAAAGAAAACTATCAGCATGGCTTTGACTTTGACCTGATCTGACAAGCTTTTTTTGGCTTGGTGAAGTTTTCCCCAACTGATTGGTCTCAACATCATAACCGTAGACCCACATCTCATCAGAAGTTATGATACTCTTAAGAAATATCTCATTCTCATTTGAGTGATCCAAAAGCTGTTCACAGATTGTGACACAAACGTCTTTCTGGTCTTGACTCATTAGCTGTGGGACAAACTTGGTGGCAACATGATGCATTTCAAGATCCTGTGTCAGGATTTCATGACATGATTCAGCTGAAGTGTTACATTCTTTCGCAATCTCTCAGACAGTCACTCTTCAATTGGTACGCACAATTTCATTGACACTTCTGACATGAGTGTTGTTGGTATGTCGAAGAGTGTCCTGAACAAGGGTCATCTTTAACTTTCATCCAGTCATTTTTAATCCATGTGAACCACTTGTAACATCGAGTATGTCTTAAGCACTCATCACTGTAGACTTTCTGCATCATTTGGTGTGTCTCTGTAAAGTTTTTCTTGAGTTTCATGCAAAATTTAATGCAGACTCGTCGCTCCTCTAACTCTGCCATCTTGAAATTTGTGAACTGTGCGACACAACATTCTACTCAATACAGTACTGAACAATAACTAACAGACATACAACAATAAAACTTCCAGCAGTTACACATTAAACACTGGCTTGTGCAGAGATGCACACTGAATTTCCCCTTTTGAACAGACCTCACATGTTATAGATGTGGGAAAGCTCTGCAGATTACTGACTGATAATGGCCTGTGATTCACCAGTCAGGCATTTAAAGAATTTTTAGCCTGGGAATAAGTAAAAATATGGCTATCTGCAAACATAACCCACAATTAACCCTGGTAAATGAATAATAAAGGAAATTTGGCATCTTTGTAGGAGATACTGTCCCACAAAACATATCTTGGGCACAATTAATCCCCGAATTTCAGGTATGGTTAAATAACCTACGAAACTTGACTACAGGATTATCACCTGTGGAGGTAATGGATAAACCGTCCATAGGAAAATAGTTATTAGACTTTTTAACTGGCACATAGAAGAAGAAATAACTACAGATGAAGTACAGATGTGAGCTGAGGATCATTTACAATATAGTGTCCGACAACATCTGTGGCAACAGAACAATCTTGTCCAGGTACCAGAATTACAAATTGGTGATTTAGTTTTAAATTGTGATCATCATTTAAGTTCAAATACTAAAAAACAGGTAAGTAAATTATTTTATAAATATGTGGTACCATATTGAGTAAATAAGATACCACATCCTAAATCAGTGTTCTTAGTAAAGCCAGAAAATGGTAAAGAAAAAGAACTATATAATGCGGAAATGATGAAATGATTTCAGCCCAAACTATAACTAGCTAATGTTCATTAATATGATATCACTATAACTGATTTTAAGTGTTATTTGTTTAGAATCAGTATATAACTCAAATAACATAAAAGTAATCATCGATAAGTTTTCTTGATGATACATGTAGGAAAACAGATGACACGGAGTTAACAAGGAGGATTAAAAAGAGAGCAGGAAAGATGTAGCCTGTTCATGTTTTTTGGAGGGAGGATTACTCTAAATGATCTCCTTTTTGTATGAAAAATAGATGACATGCTAACACTGAAGAGGTACAGAGGTCACTGTCACATGAGGTAAAAAAGAGAACATGGTCAGAAAAGTATGATTGACAGTGAAAAGGTAAAAAGGGGATGTGCCGTGGAAATAGTTAGAAGTATATGTAAAGGACAAAGAGGAGACCGCAAAGTGACAGGATGCCAGAAATGTCTGGTGGATGATCTCTCAGAAGGAAGGTTGGACAGTATTGAGCTGAGAAGGGAAACAGTACTTGAGTACTCATTATTATGGTAAAGTAGGGATGCGATGTAACTTGTTAACATAATGTTGACGGTTGTGTTGAGTAGGTTATCCCGTAGATGGGAACCAGTACCAGGTTTGGATGGACCAATATGAGGGTTGACCCCAACCATATTTTTGTTGATGAGAGAAGGCGGTTGAGGAGTACATCACATCATATTTTGAATAAATAAGGATAGAGTACTGGTCCATGGAAGGGTGGAGGAAAGAATAAATTAAAAGGAAATAAAAGGGCAAACGCCTAAAATAAGATGAAATTTCCTCTAGACTTGAAGAATGAAAAGCAAAGATAATAAATAATTGTATCTGACTTGACAGTTCCGAGATTCATTAGTGGAATACTGCCATGTTCTGGGATTTGATCCTTATAATAAGGTACTTTAAGAAAATCTGTAAAGAAGTGCTAAGGCACAAGCACATTCCTGAGTTCTAGAAATAAGTGATAGGCCAAGTATAACATGTATTTGTTAGAAATCTGGAGCGAAGAAAAGAATGAAAACCAAGTTGGTAAGGAAACCATAAAATTGTATAATTAAGAACCTGTGTAAAAGACTGGATTCTTTATTAATCATACTAATTTTAAAATGTAGAAGTAATTACTCACAAAATCTTAAATTTTAGCTATACTATTACAAATGCTCTGTGTGTCCACCAGCAGCAGCATCAACAACATCCAGATGGTAGCTTAATTTGTCATAAACTTTATACACGGTATCTGCTTTTACAAAAGTTATGGCAGCTATTACTCTGTTTTTCACATCTTCTATGCCATTAGGTAAAGTGGAGATGAATGCATTTTCCTTCACATGTTTCTGCAAGAAAAGAATCGAAAGGGGTCGTGCCTGGCAATCTTGGAAGCCAAGAATGCAAGGCAGTGTCTCAGGGTCCCATGCACCCTATTCACCATTGAGACAGTGTGCCATTGAGAAACTGATGTCTGTTGGTGAGCCAGTGTGGTGAGCTTCATCCTCTTGGAAAAGAAAGTCATTGGAGTCTTCCTGAAGTTGTGGAAAAAGCCATTTTTCTCCTGCAGGTCACTGGTGTGATGACGTCTTTCCATCGCAATGGCAGGAGAGCATCATCATTCCGGTGCTGAGACCTGGTAAAAACCCACTTGATATGAATAGCTATCGGCTCATCAGCCTCACCAATGTTCTTTGTAAGCTGCTGGAATGTATGGTATGTCAGCGGTTGGATTGGGTCCTGGAGTCATGTGGCTTGCTGGCTCCATGTTAGTGCGGCTTCCGCCAGGGTCGCTCTACCACTGATCATCTTGTGTCCTTCGAGTCTGTCATCTGAGCAGCCTTTTCCAGATGGCAACACCTGATTGCCATCTTTTTTGACTTACATAAAGCATATGACACGACTTGGCTACATCGTATCCTTGCCACATTGTATGAGTGGGTTCTCTGGGAACCACTCCCGATTTTTATCCAAAACTTTCTGTCACTCCATACTTTCCATATCCAAGTTGGTGACTCCCATAGTTCCATCCATATCCAGGAGAATGGAGTCCTGCAGGGCTCTGTATTGAGTGTTTCTCTATTTTTAGTGGCCAATAATGGTCTAGCAGCAGCTGTCGGGCCCTCCATCTCATCTTCTCTGTATGCGGCCGACTTCTGCATTTCGTACTGCTGCTCCAGTACTGTTGTTGCTGAGAGGCGCCTCCAGGGGGCCATCCACAAGGCGCAGTCATGGGCTCTAGCCAATGGCTTCCAGTTTTCAGCCACAAAGTCGTGTGTCATGCACATCTGTCGTCGTCGTACCGTTCATCCAGAATCCACACTTTACCTTAATGACGATCCACTCACTGTAGTGGAGACATATCAATTCCTAGGACCGGTTTTCGACACTCGATTGACTTGGCTCCTTCATCTTTGTCGGCTTAAGCGGAAGTGCTGGAAGCACCTCAAAGCCCTCCGTTGCCTGAGCAACATCAATTGGGGTGCAGATCGCTGCATGCTGCTGCAGCTCTACAGAGCCCTTGTCCTATCCTGAATTGACTATGGGAGTGTGGTTTGTGGTTTGGCAGCACCTTCAGCATTGCATTTACTCAACCCTGTGCACCACTGTGGGGTTCGTTTGGTGACAGGAGCTTTTAGGACGTGTCCAGTGACCAGCATACTGATGGAGGCTGGTGTCCCTCCACTACAGATCAGACGTCCACAACTGCTCGCCAGTTATGCAGCACACATTCATAGTTCCTCTTAGCATCTGAATAACCATCTCCTTTTCCTGCTCGCAGCAGTCCATCTCCCACATCGGCAGCCAAGATCACGGCTAATGATTGCGGTTCACGTGCAGTTCCCTTTTCTCTCCCCGCTATCACTTCCTCTCGATTCTTGATGTGTTCTGGGCCCCTGAAGTGGTTTACGCTGATGGCTCAATGGCTGAGGGTCACACAGGCTTCAAATATGCTCATGGAGGACATATTGAGCAGCACTCCTTGCCAGTTGGCTGCAGTGTTTTCACTGCAGAGCTGGCAGCCATATCTCGTGCTCTTGAGTACATCCACTCATGCCCTGGCGAGTCATTTCTCCTGTGTACTGACTCACTGAGCAGCCTACAAGCTATCGACCGTACATCCATTCATGCCCTGGTGAGTCATTTCTGCTGTGTACTGACTCATTGAGCAGCCTACAAGCTATCGACCAGTGCTACCCTCGCCACCCTCTGCTAGCGTCCATTCAGGAGTCCACCTATGCCCTTTATCTTGAGTACATCCACTCATGCCCTGGCGAGTCATTTCTCCTGTGTGCTGACTCATTGAGCAGCCTACAAGCTATCGACCAGTGCTACCTTCGCCACCCTCTGGTAGCGTCCATTCAGGAAGGAGTCCATCTATGCCCTGGAACAGTCCTGCCATTTCGTGGTGTTTGTGTGGACCCCAGGACACATTGGAATCCCTGGCAATGAACTTGATGACAGGCTGGCCAAACAGGTGATGCAGAAACCACTTCTGGAGATAGGCAACTCCAAAGCTGACCTATGTTCTGTCTTACACCGCAGGGTTTTCCAGCTTTGGGAAATGGAATGCCATAACTGCACGCACAACGAACTGCGTATCATTAAGGTGACTATGAATGTGTGGAAGTCTTCTATGCAGGCCTCTCAGAGGAAATCAGTTGTCCTCTGCCGGCTCTGCATCGGACATACGTGGCTAACACATGGTTACTTACTCCGTCAAGAGGACCCACCTCAGTGTCACTGTGGCTCCAAAATGGCAGTCATCCACCTCTTGCTGGACTGCCCACTTTTAGCCACTCTGCGGCATACTTTTAACTTTCCCAGCACTCTGCCTTCAGTGTTGGGCAACAATGCCTCCATAGCAGCTTTAGTTTTACGTTTTATCCGTGAGAGTGGGTTTTATACTTCTATGTAGTTTTTAGTGCATGTCCTATGTCCCTCTGTGTCCTCCACCCTAGTGATTTTAGGGTGGAGGTTTTAATGTGTTGCAGAGTGGCTGGCTTTCTCTTTTTATTCTCGTGGTTGGCCAGCCACTGTAATCTGCTTTCATGTTTTACTCTCTTCTGTTTCTTCTGTTCCTTTTAGTGTTCATTGCCTTCCTTTCATTCTTGTGGCTTTTCCTTCCTTTCCGTTTTGTGCTATATGATTCGTCCATTTTATTCTCACATTTGAGGCATTGTTTCATTAGGAACAAGGGACCGATGAACTCGTAGTTTGGTCCCTTCTCCCGCCTTTAAACCAACCAACCAACCAATCTAGCATTTGGTAATCAACCCGTAATTTAGGTAAGGAAACATTCCTACAAACTAAATCTGTTGATGCAATTATTGTTGGTTTCCCTTCTCTAAAACCATGTTGTTATGGGTGCAGAATTTAAAATTTATTTATAAACCTTACAAGTATACTCTTCATTATCATTTCATTTACCTTTGAAAAACTGGGAATAATGATATTGGCTTGTAATTCCCTAACTCACCTCAGTTTCGTTTGTTAAAAGTTGGTTTCACTTCATTTGCTTTCAGTGAAACTGTAAATATATCTTCCTCTATTGCAGCATTCAGCTCACATGTTAATAGTTTTAGTATACTATTCCTACATTCCTTTATAGGTGTGATATAATTGCATCTAAGCCAGATGAGCGTTTGACTTTAACTTTCTTTATTAGGTTTTGAACTTCTGTATCAGTTGCCGGGATGAATGCATTGGTTTGGTTTGTACATGGGATTTTTGCAATTATACTTTCTTTGTCTGTTTTATTTTGTTTTATCATTCCTATGCTGTAGTTATATAGCATGTGTTAAAAGCGTTTGATACTTTAATAGAATCTACATCATTTTTACCATCTTTCAGTGGGCAGGTCTGTCAATTTTGTTACTTTTCCTCTCTTTTCATGTATGAAGGATCATGGGTCTTTTCAGTAATCTCTCCTTTATCTGCAGCTGCCTTAATGTCATGTGACTAGGGCCTCCCGTCGGGTAGACCATTCGCCGGGTGCAAGTCTTTAAATTTGACGCCACTTTGGCAACTTCTGCATCTATGGGGAAGAAATGATGATGATCAGGACAACATAACACCCAGTCCCTGAGCAGAGAAAATCTCCAACCCAGACGGGAATCGAACCCAGGCCCTTAGGATTGGAATTCTGTCACCCTGACTACTCAACTACCGGCGGTGGACAGCTGTCTTAATGAAAATGCCTTTGTTTCTCTGATGAAACTGTAGTAACCTTTCTTTTTTTATTTTGTACAAAGTACTATATACCGCAGTGGTTGTTTCCTGACAGGGCATCTGAAATAACAACAACAACAATAACAATAATAATAATAGTAATAATGAAAGAAAGATAAAATTAACTTTTGTAAGTTTATCTGCTCCTTTTCTCCCATAACTTCTGCTCATTTCTAGCAGTCTGTGTGTTAATGTCTATCACAATAACAAAATAGTCTGGCAGAGTGAGGTTTATTACGTGAGCGTCACAGTAGCGTGAAGGACCGTATATCATTAAGTGATCAATCATAGTTTTACTATGTTTAGTTGTTCTGGTGGGTTTATCTATTTTCTATCTATTTAGCCTTAACACATGCAGGAAGTTCGTTATGTCTTAGAGTTTCCTGTATTTTTTCTGGTGTCTTTGTTCAAATCCACAACACTTGTTAAAAAAACATATTTTTTGAAAGTTTTTATTTCACCATCTGGTGATTGGTACAGGCCTAATGGACAGCATGACTTCCATGCAGTGTTTTCGTTTTTGTTTTTTTTTTTCAAATCTCACTATATTTTGGAGAGATTTAATTCATTTGTGGCTAGAAGAAATGAACTCCACCATCATTATGTAATGTGCTGCAAAAACGGATTACATCTGCATAATTTTTCAGCTTGTAGACCTCCATTTGATTTTCTTTTTGTCCATGTTCTGTGACTACCAGAATGTTTGGCTTATATGATACATGCTATTTCTTGATTGTAATGTACCATTGTCACCTTATTTTCTGTATGTGCTTTTTGTATGATTACACTGAATAGAAACGCTTTTTAATGCACCGATTTGTTGAGATTATTAGATATTTCTCATTCATTTTCACTAATTTAAGTATAGTCACCACATTTTCACATTGCATTCCATATCTTGTTGGAAAGACCATAGTGTCAGTTTTTGTAATACTGAGTTTTGCTACCACCAATTATGAAGAGGATATATTGCTACTCACCGTAAATATTGGCATGTTCCTAGTGCTCACAGGGAGATGTAGAACCTACCAGTTACTTACGTCCTCCCAGAGTAGTAGCACACAAGTTTTGTAAAATCAGTTTGGTTGTTAATATCTTCTGGATACTACTGTTGCCTTTAAATTTATCTTGTAGAGCTGGTCCTAATAGTCAGTCCCAGCTATCAATTTTGTTTGCCGTGCTTGGCTCCTCTTCTCTGAAGATTATGTGTATCAGCTGGAAAAAGAGCTAGTCCCAGTTCCTTCATTTGAGCCATATATTTCAAAAATAATGCTTGATGCAATGCTCTTTACAGTAAGCGCAAGGCTCCTTCTCTTTGGTTCATACACAAAAATGTGAGGCAATTTCATTTTATTTTACATCACATTCGTTGCTAATACAGTGTCTTTGGTGGACAGCCATAAAACCTTTCATCAACGGCTGCATGGAATAGAACATCCAGCACAGCAAATGGAAACATCCATTCACCACTCATGTCCACAGAGGAGCAACTCCTGAACATATTCTTGACTCTGCATAAACAGGAGCCTAGTGACAGTGTTTTGCTCCACTTGAGTGCTCTTAACATAAACCTAAGACTCTTTCTCTCTCTATTTATGTGAATATCTTCCATTTGTCAAAGAGCCTAAGAGTGTACAATGGCATTTCCTCATGAAATGTCATGTTACACTACATACCCCCTGATTCAAATGGAAGGTACCATGCAAACTGCAACACCTTATATGATTTCTACATTAACAATGAAGAAATTTCTTATTATCTAATATATACTTCATTGTTTCAAATTAATCCTTCCAACAAACAGGTTGTCTAAAAAGCTATGAGCTGATTTTGGACAGTAATAATTATGAAGTCCAAGTCGACCTTGGACATCTGATGACATGGTGGAAAGAGCTATATTCAAAAGCTGCAGAAGTAAATTGGCTTTTTCCACAACTTCAGGAAGACTCCAATGACTTTCTTTTCCAAGAGGATGAAGCTCACCACACTGGCTCACCAACAGACATCAGTTTCTCAATGGCACACTGTCTCAATGGTGAATAGGGTGCATGGGACCCTGAGACACTGCCTTGCATTCTTGGCTTCCAAGATTGCCAGGCACGACCCCTTTCGATTCTTTTCTTGCAGAAACACGTGAAGGAAAATGCATTCATCTCCACTTTACCTAATGGCATAAGAGATGTGAAGAACAGAATAATAGCTGCAATAACTTTCGTAAAAGCAGATACAGCGTATAAAGTTTGTGACGAATTAAGCTACCATCTAGATGTTGTTGATGCTGCTGCTCGTGGACACACAGAGCATTTGTAATAGTATAGCTAAAATTTAAGATTTTGTGAGTAATCACTTCTACCATTTAAAATTAGTATGATTAATAAAGAATCCAGTCTTTTACACAGGTTCTTAATTATACAATTTTATGGTTTCCTTACCAACTTAGTTTTCATTCTTTTCTTCGCTCCAGATTTCTGACAAATACATGTTATACTTGGCCTATCACTTATTTCTAGAACTCAGGAATGTGCTTGTGCCTTAGCACTTCTTTACAGATTTTCTTAAAGTACCTTACTATAAGGATCAAATCCCAGAACATGGCAGTATTCCACTAATGAATCTCGGAACTGTCAAGTCAGATACAATTATTTATTATCTTTGCTTTTCATTCTTCAAGTCTAGAGGAAATTTCATCTTATTTTAGGCGTTTGCCCTTTTATTTCCTTTTAATTTATTCTTTCCTCCACCCTTCCATGGACCAGTACTCTATCCTTATTTATTCAAAATATGATGTGATGTACTCCTCAACCGCCTTCTCTCATCAACAAAAATATGGTTGGGGTCAATCCTCATATTGGTCCATCCAAACCTGGTACTGGTTCCCATTTATGGGATAACCTACTCAACACAACCGTCAACATTATGTTAACAAGTTACATCGCATCCCTACTTTACCATAATAATGAGTACTCAAGTACTGTTTCCCTTCTCAGCTCAATACTGTCCAACCTTCCTTCTGAGAGATCATCCACCAGACATTTCTGGCATCCTGTCACTTTGCGGTCTCCTCTTTGTCCTTTTCATATACTTCTAGCTATTTCCACGGCACATCCCCTTTTTACCTTTTCACTGTCAATCATACTTTTCTGACCATGTTCTCTTTTTTACCTCATGTGACAGTGACCTCTGTACCTCTTCAGTGTTAGCATGTCATCTATTTTTCATACAAAAAGGAGATCATTTAGAGTAATCCTCCCTCCAAAAAACATGAACAGGCTACATCTTTCCTGATCTCTTTTAAATCCTCCTTGTTAACTCCGTGTCATCTGTTTTCCTACAGGGTGTTTCAAAAATGACCGGTATATTTGAAATGGCAATAAAAACTAAACGAGCAGCGATAGAAATACACTGTTTGTTGCAATATGCTTGGGACAACAGTACATTTTCAGGCAGACAAACTTTCGAAATTACAGTAGTTACAATATTCAACAACAGATGGTGCTGCGGTCTGGGAAACTCTATAGTACAATATTTTCCACATATCCACCATGCATAGCAATAATATGGTGTCGTCTCTGAATGAAATTACCCGAAACCTTTGACAACGTGTCTGGCGGAATGGCTTCACATGCAGATGAGATGTACTGCTTCAGCTGTTCAATTGTTTCTGGATTCTGGCGGTACACCTGGTCTTTCAAGTGTCCCCACAGAAAGAAGTCACAGGGGTTCATGTCTGGCGAATAGGGAGGCCAATCCACACCGCCTCCTGTATGTTTCGGATAGCCAAAAGCAATCATACGATCATCGAAATATTCATTCAGGAAATTAAAGACGTCGGCCGTGTGATGTGGCCGGGCACCATCTTGCATAAACCACGAGGTGTTCGCAGTGTCGTATAAGGCAGTTTGTACCGCCACAAATTCACGAAGAATGTCCAGATAGCGTGATGCAGTAATTGTTTCGGATCTGAAAAATGGGCCAATGATTCCTTTGGAAGAAATGGCGGCCCAGACCAGTACTTTTTGAGGATGCAGGGACGATGGGACTGCAACATGGGGCTTTTTGGTTCCCCTATGCGCCAGTTCTGTTTATTGAGGAAGCCGTCCAGGTAAAAATAAGCTTCGTCAGTAAACCAAATGCTGCCCACATGCATATTGCCGTCATCAATCGTGTGCACTGTATCGTTAGCGAATGTCTCTCGTGCAGCAATGGTAGCGGCGCTGAGGGGTTGCCGCATTTGAATTTTGTATGGATAGAGGTGTAAACTCTGGCGCATGAGACGATACGTGGACGTTGGCGTCATTTGGACCGCAGCTGCAACATGGCGAACGGAAACCCGAGGCCGCTGTTGGATCACCTGCTGCACTAGCTGCGCGTTGCCCTCTGTGGTTGCCGTACGCGGTCGCCCTACCTTTCCAGCACGTTCATCCGTCACGTTCCCAGTCCGTTGAAATTTTTCAAACAGATCCTTTATTGTATCGCTTTTCGGTCCTTTGGTTACATTAAACCTCCGTTGAAAACTTCGTCTTGTTGCAACAACACTGTGTTCTAGGCGGTGGAAGTCCAACACCAGAAAAATCCTCTGTTCTAAGGAATAAACCATGTTGTCTACAGCACACTTGCACATTGTGAACAGCACACGCTTACAGCAGAAAGACAACGTACAGAATGGCGCACCCACAGACTGCGTTGTCTTCTATATCTTTCACATCACTTGCAGCGCCATCTGTTGTTGAAAATTGTAACTACTGTAATTTCGAAAGTTTGTCCGCCTGAAAATGTATTGTTGTCCCAAACATATTGCAACAAACGGTGTATTTCTATCGCTGCTCGTTTAGTTTTTATTGCCGTTTCAAATATACCGGTCATTTTTGAAACACCCTGTACATGTATCATCAAGAAAACTTATCGATGATTACTTTTATGTTATTTGAGTTATATACTGATTCTAAACAAATAACACTTAAAATCAGTTACAGTGATATCATATTAATGAACATTAGCTAGTTATAGTTTGGGCTGAAATCATTTCATCATTTCCGCATTATATAGTTCTTTTTCTTTACCATTTTCTGGCTTTACTAAGAACACTGATTTAGGATGTGGTATCTTATTTACTCAATATGGTACCACATATTTATAAAATAATTTACTTACCTGTTTTTTAGTATTTGAACTTAAATGATGATCACAATTTAAAACTAAATCACCAACTTGTAATTCTGGTACCTGGACAAGGTTGTTCTGTTGCCACAGATGTTGTCGGACACTATATTGTAAATGATCCTCAGCTCACATCTGTACTTCATCTGTAGTTATTTCTTCTTCTATGTGCCAGTTAAAAAGTCTAATAACCATTTTTCTATGGGCGGTTTATCCATTACCTCCACAGGTGATAATCCTGTAGTCAAGTTTCGTAGGTTATTTAACCATACCTGAAATTCGGGGATTAATTGTGCCCAAGATATGTTTTGTGGGACAGTATCTCCTACAAAGATGCCAAATTTCCTTTATTATTCATTTACCAGGGTTAATTGTGGGTTATGTTTGCAAATAGCCATATTTTTACTTATTCCCAGGCTAAAAATTCTTTAAATGCCTGACTGGTAAATCACAGGCCATTATCAGTCAGTAATCTGCAGAGCTTTCCCACATCTATAACATGTGAGGTCTGTTCAAAAAGGGAAATGCAGTGTGCATCTCTGCACAAGCCAGTGTTTAATGTGTAACTGCTGGAAGTTTTATTGTTGTATGTCTGTTAGTTATTGTTCAGTGCTGTATTGAGTAGAATGTTGTGTCGCACGGTTCACAAATTTCAAGATGGCAGAGTTAGAGGAGCAACGAGTCTGCATTAAATTTTGCACGAAACTCAAGAAAAACTTTACAGAGACACACCAAATGATGCAGAAAGTCTACAGTGATGAGTGCTTAAGACATACTCGATGTTACAAGTGGTTCACATGGATTAAAAATGACTGGATGAAAGTTAAAGATGACCCTTGTTCAGGACACTCTTCGACATACCAACAACACTCATGTCAGAAGTGTCAATGAAATTGTGCATACCAATTGAAGAGTGACTGTCTGAGAGATTGCGAAAGAATGTAACACTTCAGCTGAATCATGTCATGAAATCCTGACACAGGATCTTGAAATGCATCATGTTGCCACCAAGTTTGTCCCACAGCTAATGAGTCAAGACCAGAAAGACGTTTGTGTCACAATCTGTGAACAGCTTTTGGATCACTCAAATGAGAATGAGATATTTCTTAAGAGTATCATGACTTCTGATGACATGTGGGTCTACGGTTATGATGTTGAGACCAATCAGTTGGGGAAAACTTCACTAAGCCAAAAAAAGCTTGTCAGATCAGGTCAAAGTCAAAGCCATGCTGATAGTTTTCTTTGACTTTGAAGGACTAGTTCATCTTGAATTTATGCCATAGAGACAAACTGTTAATCGATGGTACTATCAGGGCGTGTTGCAATGCCTGCGAGAAAATGCAGGAAGGAAACAGCTTGAAATGTGGTGAGACAATTCATGGCTCTTGCATCATGATAAGGCACCCGCATATTCATCCCTGTTGGTTCATGACTAGTGCACAAGAAATGAAATCACTCTGCTGATTCATCCTCTGTACTCTCCAGAACTGGCCCTATGCACTTTTTTTTATTTCCAAAATTGAAAACCTCATTGAATGGATAAAGATCTGCAATGATAAATGATTAAAAAAAAAATTCACAGGTGGCACTTTATGCAGTCCAGGAAGAGGCATACCAAGACTACTTCTGGAAGTGGAACTGGCATCGATAGCAGTATATTAATTGTGGAGGAGAGTATTTCTAAGGAGATTATGCACAATAAGTAAAATGTAAGCATAGAAAAATTTTGTGGACAGAGTGCCAGAATTCTTTGAACAGGCCTCGTGTGCTCTCAGACAGTATGTTACTGTCTCAGAATTTGCATGTTTGATAGGGTAAAGCTTAACATATTTGGACTAACACTCTACTAGCACAAGTATGTATGTTACTCCTCCCTGCCTGCTGGAAGTTTACCAAAAAAATCTGCTACAGTAAGGTCATGAAGTTTCTTATGTATTATAGGCTACAACTTGTACACTAATCTCGATTGTTGACCTTTATCCTTTGGCACACTTCACAGTTCTTTGCTATTGTTATTACTTTTCTACTTAAGTTCTTAAAATAATAGAATTTTACTATATGCTTTAGGCAATTCCATACCCCAAAGTGTCCATACCCCTTGAGAATAAATGTAATGAGGTCTAATTCTAATGTGACAGTTATACAAAGTTTCCATTTGAACCCTATTTTCTTCTCTTTCCAGAATAATGCATCTTTGTGAGTCATACATTCCAATTTTCTTTCATCTGCGGTTGAACCTGGTTTGATCATTAACCACTTACCTTTTAAATATGGATCATTGGTTGCGTCCTTCTTTATGTGTAAAGCTAAGCTCCACACTTTGTTGTTAGTGTAGTTTAATGTTAAAAATATATATATATATATATACAGAAAGTACCTCCAGGATCTTCTGTCCGTATCACATGATTCAGCCCCCGCCGGCGCGGTGGTCTAGCGGTTCAGGCGCTCAGTCCGGAACCGCGCGACTGCTACGGTCGCAGGTTCGAATCCTGCTTTGGGCATGGATGTGTGTGATGTCCTTAGGTTAGTTAGGTTTAAGTAGTTCTAAGTTCTAGGGGACTGATGACCACAGATGTTAAGTCCCATAGTGCTCAGAGCCATTCAGCCCCAATAGAAGATGTGATAGTACATGAGGAATCACATTTTGTGAACTCTTAATGTAGTTAATTTGAGTCTGGTACTTCAGTAAGAATAACACCCACCACATGTGCCGTCTATTTAATAAGCGACTTTCCATGGGAAACACTAGAGCTTGATGATCAGTATATACCTCTATTTTGGTTCCACAGATCAAAGCTTGGAATTTTTGTTTACTACAGCTAATAATTCTTTTTCTGTTGCTGTATAATTCAATTCACATTTGATCATAGCTCTACTGGCAATCACTAGTGTATTATGTGCTTCTATAGTAGGATATCATTCACCCTGAAGTAGTACACAAGCAACTCCACATTTCAAAGCATCAGTACTAAATTTAAATGGTTTATCGATACACAGATGTTTCAAAATAGGTGCATTTACTAAAGCTAACTTAATGTTGTTACAAGCTTCTGATTCCTCTTTTCTGCAAACACAGTTTGATCTTTGCTTAAGAAGTTTTAACAAATGTCAATCATTCATAGGTTGACCATGAACATAAAGATGGTCAAACCCCACTAATCCTAGGAATGACCTTAAATGTCTTATATTCTGAGGTTCTGGACAATCTTTGATTGTACAAATCCACTCTGGATCAGGTTTCATTACATTTATCCCTTCCAGACATTAAAAATTATGGTTCTTCCCTGCTGAAATGTGACTTAATTGTAATAGATTTTATGTGAATCCTCTTCAAATTTCTTGTAAGTAGAGTACAATGTTCCTTGTAAGTTTTGAATACCAACAATATGTCGTTCACATAGATGATTAGATCTTGTACGAGTTCCTTTCCTAACACTGCATTTAACACTTTAATGAATACTGATACTTAAACGTTCATACCAAATGGCAAAAACTTAAATTGACACGACTTACCTTTGTACAAAAATGCTGTATTTTTCCTAGAAGCTTCGGCAAGTTTTACCTGTCAGTATCCCACAGTCAAGTCCATTGGATTAAAATATCACACTAGTTCGAATTTTGCTAAAATTTCATCAGAACTAATTAGTCTCTCTCTTTCCATTTCTATGTGATCATTTAGTGTTCAAGTATCGAGCCCTAAATGGATTCCTCCTACAGTTTAAAATACCACCAACAATGGATTATTGTAAATGCTAGGGCTATGTTCCACAATATTATTTTCAATCAATTTATCTATTTCTGCTAACACTGCTGAGAATACACTCAAGGGCAATAGGTATTGTTTACAAAAAGAGGTGTCTTGTCCTTTGTCCCAAAACTACGTATGTAATCTCCTTGTACATGTGATTTATCTGATAACTTTTTCAGATTGTATCATCATCCTATATAAATCTACTGTCTGAGAATGGGTTAACAAATCTGATTCACAAGCGTTCATTTTAATCTGTTCCCTCAATGCCCCTTGGGGACTAGTTGGATTTTCTGAAGTCATTGTCTTTAAGTCGTGATAAAATGCAATTCGTAACTCTCCCTGTCCACCAGTTCTTAAATGTTATCATATAGTTATGGTTATTGTATGCACACCTTAACTCTTTATACCCTTAAGAAGTTAAGTAGGGTGTTCATCACTATTGGTTTTAAATTTTGGAAAGTGCTTCTATAGACTGCCATTCTCTAACTGCAATTCTTCCAATAATGTACTAGTGACACGAGATTATACCATGCACTTATTTTCTTTAAGTTCTTTGCATGTTTTACCCAACTCATCCAATAATTGCTTACACTCTTTGTTCTGTTGAATAGCCTCTTCCCTGAAAAGTTTAACACTACTCAGACTTTTTTGCCTTCTGAAATTTTCCTCCATACTAGTAATCATGTCATGTGAATAAATATTATCCTCATTTTCACGCCTCTGTTCTAGTAGTTTGATACATCCCTTTGCTTTTGTGATTTGATCCCTAACAATTTCATATTCCTTTTTCACAAACTCATGGACACTGCCTATGTTCGTATGCAGTTCGTTAATATGTTCATGTACCTCCATACTCACTAAGTCACAATCCTCTACAATTTCAGTTGTATCTCCTCTTTCAAAGCAGTGAGTATACTATCTATCACATGTTTTAGATGACTGCAGAACTTCAGGAGCTTCTTGAATATTCAGTTCTCTTAATTTACTGTTATTCCTTTCTAAGTTGATTATACTGTTATGCATTTTTGATAGTTCATTACTGATCTTATCGCTACTGTCCCATATTTGTGATAGTTCATTACTAATATTATCATTACTGTCTTTCATTTTCTTTTTAATGTTATTCTCTTGGGTCTTAAACATTGCCACCAATTCTTATTAACAGTCATTACCTTTTCAAATTTCATAGGTAAAGTTGTCACATCTATTCCTTGTGCATCCATGGTCATTTTCGTAGTCAGCACAGACATATGCTGTTTATTGTACCTCTAATTACAGTAAAACTTCATTTACACGTTTTTCACTTCTACCTTTTACTCACTTATAGTCTTTTTTTGTGTCCCAGTGAAATATCCACAGTGTGCACAAGTTTTGATGCAGTGTTTCAGAGTGGGTTGCAGGGAAGTGGATTGTTAAGGCCAATATTAGACTATCATAAAACTTGATAGTGTAATAAGGAACTTTGCCAAAGTTAGGCATTGGTCCAATTTTCTTTGATCAAATCTAGCGCCTCACCTTAGATTTGATCAAAGGAAGCGTTCGTCTAATGTTTACTGCATTGAGATATCAACCACTTCAAGTGCTAGCATCATTGCAGCTGTCTGACACACAATGTGTATCAACATGACTCCCAAATTTACATGGTGCGTCGCATATATAACAAAATTGATAGAAATATTTGAGGCAGATGAAGCACTGTGTAGCTTACATCCTGAATACAAAAACAGAATAAAAAGTGAGAGCTATAAAAAATTGCGGGTGCTGTTAGCCCTGAAGTATGGTCAGGAGATATATATATATATACACAACCCCCCCCCCCCCCCCAAAAAAAAAAAATTATATATTCCCTGATGAGGCAACAGTTTGTTGCGAAAGCTTGAATTTCGTGTGTATGTTTGTGTTTGTTTGTGTGTCTATCGACCTGCCAGCACTTTCGTTCGGTAAGTCACATCATCTGTGTTTTTTTTATATATATATATATATATATATATATATATATATATATATATATATATATATATATAAAAAACACAGATGATGTGACTTACCGAACGATATATATATATATATATATATATATATATATATATATATATATATATATAAAAAACACACAGATGATGTGACTTACCGAACGAAAGTGCTGGCAGGTCGATAGACACACAAACAAACACAAACATACACACGAAATTCAAGCTTTCGCAACAAACTGTTGCCTCATCAGGGAAGAGGGAAGGAGACGGAAAGACAAAAGGATGTGGGTTTTAAGGGAGAGGGTAAGGAGTCATTCCAATCCCAGGAGCGGAAAGACTTACCACCCACATCCTTTCGTCTTTCCGTCTCCTTCACTCTTTGCTGATGAGGCAACAGTTTGTTGCGAAAGCTTGAATTTCGTGTGTATGTTTGTGTTTGTTTGTGTGTCTATCGACCTGCCAGCACTTTCGTTCGGTAAGTCACATTATCTGTGTTATTAGATATATTTTTCCCACGTGGAATGTTTCCCTCTAAAATCTACAACTTCTGTGGAAATAAAAATTTTTCATGACTGCAGTATGTATTAAATTTATTTGCCTTTGCATATTCCTCCTTCAGTACATCATAAATAGCTTCAAACGTTTGTGGTATTATTTTCGTCAATATGCACTGCAGCATTAGAGCGCTATACCAGTACTGTATTACATTAAGTCTGTCTTTTTCGGATGCAGCATTTCTGAGGAGAGTGTTCAGCTTCATAATATGAGGAGCCACTTTCTAGAGCACATATTGAAATGTGCTCTCATCCAGTCCCAAAGGGATTTTCAAGCGACTTTTATGTCCTCGACTTGCAGCTCCCATAACAAATTGTGTTGTATATCTTTCACATCTCACCGTGAAGTCCACGGCTTCACCCAAGTATGTTTCCTTTCCTTCTGCTTATCTTGCAAATGCAATGACAATGCAATTGGAGTGCATACAACTGCAGACAAGGTATAATTTTACTTACGGCATAGTAGTGTGTTGATGCTGGCAATGACAATTCATTGCTTGGAATTCATTTCACCATGAAGTAAATAATTAAATCTGTTCTTGCTCTATGGTTGACAGATTCTTGTATGTACCCTTGCCCACTCAGTAAATTAGTTATACTCATAAAATGAACATTTCATAACAAAACATTTGCATTATATGAAGATGGTGTTGCCAACATCAGCACACTACACCACTGATGCTGTAAGTAAAATTGAACTGCAAAGAATAGTATTAAGTAGTAGTCAGTCCGATGAAATATTTGATGACAGTGTAATATCTCCTTTTGCGCCATGTCAAAGAAAATTTGATAGTATAATACCATCTAAGCTCCATCTATTATCACGGCGCCGTGGTTGCCAACTAGAAAATCACTTTGTTGCGAGCATCCGAATCCAACTAACACTTAATTTTTAATGCAACACACTTGAGATTGTTTTATAGATTGACAGATGCACAACAATAGCGTAAACTGCAATAATAGAGTCGTCACAAAAACCAGATGTTATACAGAGACTGTACAGTATCGGAAAGTACAGTATAAGCTTACTATTACGGCAGTGGTGATAGTCATACGGAAGACTGGTACTAGGAGTAGTACTCATTTGTTTTCCTCAAATTACACGACTTCTGCCGAACTAGGGCACAACTGGACAAGAATCCCGAAACACATCACTCCTCATACTGTATAGGCTATACTACCATATTACTGTGTTTCTAATTATTTTGAGAACTGGTAACATGAGTGGAAGAAAAAAGGAAATCATTACTATCGCTGAAAAGCTACGAATTTTGAGAGTTGTGAAGATAAACAGTAATCGAAAGCGAGTGGATATTGCCAAGGAATTTCGAATTTCTGCACCTACTTTAAATTCTATAGTAGCAAAGGCAAAGGAAATTGAAGATAAGTGCATGTGTGTTCGGAATTTCTTCTAGTAAGCGGACACACATTCAGATCGGGAAATACGAAGTCATGGAAGACTGTTTGTTGCAGTGGTTCAGGCAATGTAGAGCAGAAGGCATTCCTATTAGCAGTACAGTGCTTTGTAAAAAAGCAAATGAATCTGCAATTTGACTTGGTGTGGAAAATTTCAGTGTTTCATCAGGTTGGCTGCACAAACTGATGGTACGACACGGCATTAGCTGTCAGAATGTATGTGGCAAAAGCAAAAGTGTCAATCCCGAGTCTGCGCGAGATTGGAAGGAAACCCATTTGAAAGAACTGACATCTCAATATGCTCCTAAAAGCATTTTCAATGCAGATGAGAAGGGCTTGTTTTACAATGTAATGCCTGACCGCACAATGGCGTTCAAAGGTGAGAACTACCATGGAGGAAAACTAAGTAAACAATGTGTAACAGTGTTGTTATGTGCTAACAGTGATGTCTACATCTACATCTACATTTATACTCCCCAAGCCACCCAGCGGTGTGTGGCAGAGGGCACTTTACGTGCCACTGTCATTACCTCCCTTTCCTGTTCCAGTTGCGTATGGTTCGCAGGAAGAACAACTGCCAGAAAGCCTCCGTGCGAGCTCAAATCTCTCTAATTTTACATTCATGATCTCCTCAGGAGGTATAAGTAGGGGGAAGCAATATATTTGATACCTCATTAAGAAACGCACCATTCAAAACCTGGACAGCAAGCTACACCGTGATGCAGAGCACCTCTCTTGTAGAGTCTGCCACTTGAGTTTGCTAAATATCTCCGTAACGCTATCACGCTTACCAAATAACCCTGTGACGAAACACGCCGCTCTTCTTTGGATCTTCTCTATCTCCTCTGTCAACCCGGCCTGGTACGGATCCCACACTGATGAGCAATATTCAAGTATAGGTAGAATGAGTGTTTTGTAAGCCACCTCCTCTGTTGATGGACTACATTTTCTGAGGACTCTCCCAATAAATGTCAACCTGGCACCCGCCTTACCAACAACTAATTTTATATGATCATTCCACTTCAAATCATTCCGTATGCATACTCCCAGATATTTTACAGAAGTAACTGCTACCAGTGTTTGTTCCGCTATCATATAATCATACAATAAAGGATCCTTCTTTCTATGTATTCACAATACATTACATTTGTCTATATTAAGGGTCTGTTGCCAACTCCCTGCACCAAGTGCCTATCCGCTGCAGATCTTCCTGCATTTTGCTGCAATTTTCTAATGCTGCAACTTCTCTGTTTACTACAGCATCATCTGCGAAAAGCTGCATGGAACTTCCGACACTATCTACTAAGTCATTTATATACATTGTGAAAAGCAATGGTCCCATAACACTCCCCTGTGGCACGCCAGAGGTTACTTTAACGTCTGTAGACATCTCTCCATTGAGAACAACAAGCTGTGTTCTGTTTGCTAAAAACTCTTCCTGCTACACATCTGGTCTGATATTCCATAGATTCTCACTTTGTTTATCAGGCAACAGTGCGCAACTGTATCGAATGCCTTCCGGAAGTCGAGGAAACTGGTGTCTACCTGGAAGCCTGTATCTACTATTTTCTGGGTTTCATGAACAAATAAAGCGAGTTGGGTCTCACACGATCACTGTTTCTGGAATCCATGTTGATTCCTACAGAGTAGATTCTGGGTTTTCAGAAATGACATGATACGCGAGCAAAAATCATGTTCCAAAATTCTACAACAGATTGATGTCAGAGATATAGGCCTATAGCTTTGCGCATCTGCTCGACGACCCTTCTTGAAAACTGGAACTACCTGTGCTCTTTTCCAATCATTTGGAACCTTCTGTTCCTTTAGACTTGTGTTGTGGTACATGGCTGTTAGAAGAAGGGCAAGTTCTTTTGCATACTCTGTGTAGAATCAAATTGGTATCCCATCATGTCCAGTGGACTTTCCTCTGTTGAGTGATTTCAGTTGCTTTTCTATTCAGTGGACACTGATTTCGATGTCAGCCATTTTTTCGTTCGTGCGAGGATTTAGAGAAGGAACTGCAGTCCGATCTTCCTCTGTGGAACAGCTTTGGAAAAAGGTGTTTAGTATTTCAGCTATATGCGTGTCATCCTCTGTTTCAATGCCATTATCATCCCAGAGTGTCTGAATATGCTGTTTCGATCCACTTACTGATTTAACGTACGACCATGATGGGAGTGAGAAGCTCCCCCCCAATTACGATCGAGAAATTTGCCAAGCCCCATTGCTTTAAGAACATTGTCACATTTCCCACAAAATACATTAGTAACAAGAAATCGTGGATTACGACAAAAGTTTTCAAAAGCTGATGTGTTGATGCGAAAACGGGTGCAGCAGGCTGGAAGATTTTATTGTTCGTAGACAGGTGTGCAGCACATCCTCCCCTTACTTCCATTTGAGAAATGTGACAGTGGAATTCTTTCCAGCAAATTGCATGTGTGAGCTCCATTCACTTGACCTCAGAGTAATACATAATTTCAAGTTGCATTATCACAAAATGCTCGTGCAGCATGCCATCAGGTGTGTAAACGTCGAAAAAAAGGAAGAAATGAAAATAAACATTTTACAGGTAAGATTTTTACTTGCCATTTATTTCATATTGTGCTACTGGAGTCAAAGAACACTTTGAGAAATTATTAATGAATTTGTTTCTTCTGACAGCCAATGCACTACGTTGCAGTTTCATGGCACAGAGTTTCAGACGATACCATTCGGAACTGTTTCCGAAAAGCCGGATTTGGAAATGAAGTCCATAATGATGGTGGAAATGATCATACTGATGATATTTCACTTAAAGATGAAGAATGGAATCGACTTGAAGAGCAGGCATCATTTGAGGATTACGTGAACATGATGAAAACCTCATCACTACAGAACCCTTGACTATCACTGAGATAGTTCATTGTGCATTGTGGGGCCTGGATGAGGAAGAAACTGATGATGAAGATGATACAGAAGAGCCTGAGCATTCCTCCATGACGTTTAACGATCCAGTAAATGCATTAGAAATAACCAAACAATTTGTGATGCACCACAATGTTTCTGTCGAAATAATGACAGAGTTATCCAGTTTTGAGGGTACAGTGTATGCTATTGCCGCATCAAAGAAGAAAACAAGCAAAAATTACGGACTTTTTTACAAAATGACGTATCTTCTGTGTAGAAGTTTATATTTTTCTTTGTATCTTTGTTAAGTATGGTATCTAGTAAGCCTATATAATGTTTTGTATAATGTAACTTTTTATTTACTGGATTTTTCATTTGTTTTTACCAATTAATTTAATAGTATGGTGCTAATTTCAAATATACGTTTTTCACACTTGTACGTTTTTTCTGTAGTCCATTGAAAAATGTATAAACATAGTTTTACTGCACTTATAATACTAATAAGTCATTGCTTACTGCACAAAGTTACTGTGATCTCTTTTTCACTTCTTAATTATATTAGCTAGTTATTCTAGTTTTCTCACCCCCAAAACACAGAGAAATAGTGTTCCCAGTTGTGATAATCACAGCTCACCTGATGATGAAAGCAGCATGCTGGGGATGAACTGTGACTACAACATGTTGAAAAACTGTGCCGGGCTGCCACTGGACTGCCAACAAATACCCAGTATCTCATGACTGACAAGTGTCATGACAGTGTACCCTGTTAAGCAGCTGAAAGGATGTTTATTGGCTGCTACAAACTTGTCACTCTTCCTCTATAAACCAGCCGAGAATTCTTCCATATTGTAACACAAAACTGACATGGATAACTTGTGTTCATATTTTCTCACACATACACAACAGTTTAACAGTGTACCCAGTTATTATAGTCAACCATACGATGTATCATTTTCTTTTGTGAAGTTTCTTCTTTTCTTGTAAAAGTACATCAGATATCTTCTTCTTTTGCATATTAACAATTTCTTCAGTGACACTGAATAACATGTGCTCTCCTATAGACACTGTTCTCCTGTAACTATTTGCTGTTGTTGCCGCTGGGAACACATATTTCTTGAATATTACTCATTATTTTTCTTCTTCTTACCTTTTTTTATGTCTCTTTCTCTTGCCTTTACTCAGGTCTGTCACAGTCACCATATAACATGTTTCTACTGCTCGCAGGGAGACATTGAACCTACCAATTATTTACATCCTTCCGGAATAGCACACAACTTTTGTAAAATCAATTTGGTTTTTAATATCTTCTAGATACTACAATTGCCCATAAATTTATCTTTTAGAGCTGGTCCTAATAGTCAGTCCCAGCTAACAATCTTCTTCACTGTGTTTGGATCCTCTTCTCTGAAGATTTCATCAGTCAGCCGGAAAAACAGTTTCTCTTCTCTAACTGTGTAAATCATTCATAACCAGAATTCCTTCATTTCAGCCATATATTCTAAAGATTACACTTGATACAATGCACATCAAAAATAGTAAAAAAAAAAAAAACTATTACTGAAGGTAGACCTAGAAGAAGGTCACAGTAACCATGGCCGAAATGTTGGTTTCTCCAGTAATAGTTCTGTTCTATATGGCATGATACAATACCCAGAAAACTTTTATGTCAAAGCGTGATGTAACTTCTTGCAACGTGTCAAGCAACTACATATCACAGAATCTCATACTGACCAGTTTTGATGCAGTATCCCTGTTCACCAGGGTGCCACTGAAAGACTTACTGAAACTGGCTGCAGAGGAATTTGACAATGCTCTGTTGGACCTGTTCAGGCATATAATGACCTCAACTTATTTTCTGTGTGGGGCCAATACTGCAAGCAGACAGAAGGTGTAGCCATGGGCATCTCAGTGTTTGTCAATACGTTCGTGGAGATACTTGGAGAGGCAGTAGAGACAGACAGATACAAACCTGCATGCTTCTTCAGGTATGTGGAACTTCTTCAGGTATGTGGGTGATGTGTTTTTGATCTGGCCTCACGGTAGGGAGTGGCTCGATGAGGATCTGGAATATCTTAAATCATTTCATCCAAATGCTGGATTCACCATGGAACTAGAAAAGGACTGTCAGTTGCCATTTCTGGATGTACTTGTCAGAAAGAAAGCAGATGGGTTATTTGGTAACAGTGTCTATCACGAAACTACATACACTGATTTATACCTGCTAGCCACCAACTGTCATGACCCAGCTCAGAAGAATGGAGTTCTGAAGACATTGGTCCACAGGGCACACACCCAGTTGGACTTAGATACTTTAGCAGTGGAAATAGAGCTTCTACGATCAGTGTTCTGCAAGAATAGATACATAATATCAAGTTCGTGTTTAGTCCACCTACCAATAAGTGAACTACTGAGAAATGTGAAACATGACCTGGGACTAAGACAACCAAAAATTTATAACAACTTTACCCACGTAGCAAGTTATACATTGGCAAAACAACTACAACAGTGGACATTAGATGTAAAGAACGTCAGAGGCACACTGCACTAAGACAGGCAGCTAAATCAGCTATTGCCCAAAATTGTCCGGAACTCAATCATTCCACGAACTACAATGAAACGAAGGTGCTGGCACTGACCTCCATGTAGTGGGACAGGGTTATAAGAGAATCTATAGAGATAAAGGTGGTGGAAAACATCATGAATCATGACACTGGGTACCAACTCAGTAGAATCTGGGATCCAGCACCAGAGTTTCTGAAAATGGAGGCAGCATCAGGACTCCAAAATAGGAAGAACTGAGAGCATGGGACAAGGGAACGAACCACGGACAGAATCAGACCAAGATGGAACATCACCGGACACTTCCAGCAGGAACAGACTGCAGAGGCAACACTTAGAACTGCACCAAAGCAAAAACAGAACACCAGCATATGTATGGATACAAAAAGGGAATGCCAAAGGACACTTCTAGTGGGAGCGGACTGAAGACACAATGCCTGGAACTGACCATGGAGGGGAAGGCCATAGGTACAAATACTGCACATGTCCCACTTGATAAGCAGGTTCAGGTAGCACCTGATGAAGATAATAAGTCACATCAAAATGTTATGCAGTCTCTGTCCCACAGATCAAAAATAGGATTATCAGTGCGTTCACCAGAGCTCCTGGGAAATTTTCTTGTAACAACAGGTTGCTGAAAAGTAATACCTCCGAATTTTTTACGTGAAAAATCTTAAAAGCTTTTTTAAATAGAACAAATGTTAGTAACATTTTACATATTTACTCTTCATGTCTACATATTTATTTCTCAACATAAGTCATCCTGACAATGAACATGTTTTTCCCAACGAGAGCCCAGTTTGTTAACACAGTCTACTGTAGAATGTTTGACTTCATTGACATAGCCACAATCTCACCTCTGCTAGCAATGTTTCACCACTGTCAAAGTGAAGTCCTTGAAGCTGTTCTTTAAGTTTTGAAAACAGATGAAAATTGGATGGGGTCAGGTTGGGACTGTAGAGAGGATGATTGGTGCCAGTGAACCCAAGGTGTTGGATTGTTGGAGATGTCACAGATGTTTCACTTGCAGATGATTCTTCAAATTTGAAACTCAATCATAGCATGCTGTTTCTCATGCACCACCATAGTCACATTACACTTCACCATATTATACACTGCAGTCTGAAGCCCTCTAGTGGCACAGGACTGCAAATATTAAGACATGAAGAATAAAGAAGTAGAACACTAATAACATTTGTTTTATGTATAAAGCTGCATGAGTTTTCACATAAAAAATTCAAAGGCATTATTTTTCAGCATGCCTTCATACTATTTTTTCCATTACCTTTGCATCAACATTCTTGCATCCTTACATGAAGGAAACTTTTAGGATTTTATAACAATTGTATATCACCTAAGCAGGTATCATATAGGTAAAAGCATCTCATACAAGGTGTGATTGGAAAGTTTTAAGAATGGGCTTGTAATTGTACAATGGTGGTACCTACATGCTACTGATGCATCTCCTTCAAAATAGTCCCCTTCTGACTGAACATACAGACTCCCACAGTGTTTCCACTTTTGGAAACATTCCTGGAGATTTTTTTCCTTATGTGTGTTAAGGATGCTCTCCGAATTTGCCTGAATACCTTCAATTGAGTCAAATTGCTTCCCTTACAGTGAAAATTTCAGTTTAGGAAACAGGTAGAAGTCCACAGGGACCAAATCAGGGGAATATGGCAGTTGTGGCAGCACAGGAATTTTGAATTTGGTCAAAAATTCAACGATGGAGAAGGCATGATGAGCTGGAGCATTGTCATAGTGTAGCACCCAACTCCTGTCTTTCCACAATGCAGGCCTTTTCTTCCGCACCTTGTCATGCAAACGCTCAAGGACACATTTCTAATATTCCTAGTTAATTGTCTGTCTTCCAGAGGTAAATTCACGATGCACAATACCCGTAGAATTGAAGAAAATCTCCAACAGTCTTCACCTTCGACTGACTTTAGCGTGCTTTTTTTCGGTTGTGGTGAACCTGGAGTCTTCCACTGCGAAGACTGCACTTTAGTTTCAGTATCATATCCATATGCCTATGATTCATCACCTGTAATTACCCTATTCAACAAATCTGGATAATTTTTAGTCCAATTAATCAGTTCTTGGCACACTTCAAGTTGGTATTGCCTCTGGTCACTTGACAACACTTTTAGAATGAATTTTGCAGACATTTGACTGAACTGCATAGAAACTTAAATAAGTTCATCAGCCATCTCCCTGATTGTAAGTCTATGATTAGAGCATACTAAGTCACGAACTTTCACAACAGTTTCATTCGTTTTTGAGGTGGAAGGACAGCCGGACTGTGGTTCATCTTCAAATGATTCACAGCCATTTTTATATCTGTTGAACCAGACAAAAACATTTGACTGGCTCATACAATCATCTACAAAAGCTGTTTTTAATAGTTCATAAGTCTCAGAAGCTGATTTCCTTGTTTTACAACAAAATTTCACACAAAGTCATTGCTCCGTTTTCATGTCCATTTTCACGCAGACAGAATCCAGCAACAAGAATCGCACTCAACCAGCTGCCACAATGAACTGAATAAAGGAAATGCTGTTTCCTATCAGAGGGCTTACAAGGACAAGGCAATGACTCACTCCCCACCCTCAGTGTACCCGCCTGCCAAACCAGTAGGCAGTAGTGGATCCATTCTTAAAACTTTTCAATCACATCTCGTATTTACTACAAAAATGAAACTCTTTGAAGTTCTGAAGGTAGAAGGGGTAAAATATTGGGACTGAAAGGCTATTTACAACTTGTACAGAAACCATACAGCAATTATAAGAGTCAGGGGCATGAAAGGGAAGCAGTGGATGAGAAGAAAGTGAGACAGGGTTGGAGTCTATCCCCATTGTTACTCAATCTGTACATCGAGCAAGTGGTAAAGAAAAGCAAAGAAAAATTTGGAGAAGGAATTAAAGTTTAGGGAGAAGAAATAAAATCTTTGAGGTTTGCCAATGACATTCTAATTCTGTCAGTGACAGAAAAGAACTTGCACGAGCAGCTGAACAGAATGAACAGCATCTTGAAAGGAGGATATAAGATGAATGTCAACAAAAGCAAAAGCAAGAATAGTGGAATGTAATTTAATTAAGTCAGGCGATGCTGAGGAAACAAGACACAAAAAGTATTAGATGAAATTTTCTGTGTGGGCAGCAAACTGATGATGGCCACAGTAGAGAGGATATCAAATGTAGACTGGAAATGGGACGAAAAGCATTTCTGAAGAAATTTTAACATATAATATACAGATTTATGTCTTGGAAAGTCATGTGTAAAGGTATTTGACTGGAGTGCAGCCATGTACAGAAGTGAAACACAGATGGTAAACAGTTTAGACAACAAGAGAATAGAGCCTTTTGAAATGTGATACTACAGAAGGATGCTGAAGATTACATGGGTAGATCATGTAACTAATGAGGAGGTACTGAAAAGAACAATTTTTGGTACAACTTGACTAAAAAAAGGGATCAGTTGATAGTAAACATTCTGAGGCACCAAGGGATCACCAGTTTAATATTGGAGGGAAATGTGGGGGGGTAAAAATTGTACAAGGAGAATAAAAGAGAATACAGTAAGCAGATTCAGAAGGATGTAGGTTGCATTAATTACTCACAGACTAAGAGGATAGAGTAGTGTGAAGAGCTGCATCATATCAGCCTTTGGACTGAAGACGGCAATAACAACGAGGACATGTGATCATCTGGATACCACCCTATGACATCACCTTCTGTTGGTCTTAGGGCAGCGTAGGCCAAGTAATTTATTGAACTTCAAATTATTTTCTTGTAATGAACCAAGGGCCAATCTTAAAAATATACAGGGTGTTAAAAAGCATTCCATATTTTGATAGCTGATAGTATGGACCAAAACAAGAAAAAATTGTCCAGTAAACATGATCTCAAAATGTATACCTTAAGAGCTATGAGCACTTGTTCATCTTCACTACAGTGAAAAACATCTCTTTCACTGCAAGCTCTTTGCTATTACAAACAAGCTTCAGAACACAGTAAACTAATGAAAAGACATTCTGTTGCAGTGAAACAGCAGAGCTTCTAACGTAATCTGCTTGATTTTATACACGACTTGCACTCTTGAGCAATCAGTTAAGAACCTGCCCCATATAGCGTCCAGTCATTGTAAGGCATGTTTCTGTCTGAAGTCTTAGGAAAGCATACACTCTTTGAAAAATTCCAAATTGGTATTGGCCGGGATGACACCTGTTGTAGCAGGACAGGCACGTCGTTTGATAGGAAATGAAGATACCTTGCACCAGTCAACCTATTTGGGACTATGTAAGGTGCTATTAATCTATTGTCAATAATTCCTCCCCATATATTTGCTGAAAATCAGCACTGATGCCTTGTTTCTTCTACTGTTTGTGGATCTGCATCAGCCCACACATGTCGGTTATGAAAATTGACAATCCCATCTCACATGAAACTAGCCTTGTCTGCGAATAGTATCTTTGTTGTAAAAACAAACCATATCTTTGCAACAGCCATTGACTAAAGTGCTTTCTGGCACACTGATTTTGTGCCTAAATGGACTGTATATGCTGTATATGACATGGACATAGCAACTGCTCACGAAGCACTGTGCAAGCTAAGAGAAAGACTAAACCTGACAGATGCTGAAACTGTACATACCCTACTTGCAGGACCCTCTTCCACTCATTGCAATAGTCATTCCTCTACAACAGTATGAGTGGTGCGAGGTCTGTCACAGTCCACCATTGTTCGAGCTATAGAGCCAGAATCTGCTACTCACTGCTAAAACAGCTGAATGTTTGCGCAGATGGTATCCTGCATTCTGGGCATTTTTCAGCATCCAGGATATGGGTTTGGCCATTGCTTCCATTTACTAGACCATAATGAAAGATCCAGTCTGCCGTTTCCTGTCTGGAATAATAGGCCTCCATTATGCTGGTAAATGTAAAAATATAACTACAATGTAAAATCTTCTAAAAAATGTTTTAAAACAAAAACTGGTTCCAAAAGAACTAATACTTGAGCCACAGTTATCCAGATCTGTGAACATAATTTACAGTACCAACTTTACCACATGTTTACTACATGCCGTATCCATGGACCACAACAGAGGAATGTGTTACCATTTGTTTTCTTTAGATCATTCTTAATAGCAAAGAGCTTGCAGTAGAAAAGGTGCATTTGACAATAGGGATGATGAACAAGTGCTCATAGCTCTTAAGGTATGCATTTTTGAGCCAATGTTTCCTCGGCATTTTTTCTTGTTTTGGTGCATACTACCACCTCACAAAATATGGAATACTTTTTTCACATTAGCATATTTATAACTAATTTTGTTCTTGTAGGAGAGAAGTTTGTTACACCAAAAGTCAATTGGAAATTGTACCCCATTTACATTGAGGTACACTCAGTTGCTACATACGTTGCATTCCTTGAACACACATCATTGTTTACAGTGACTGTCATTCAACAGAGATTATTTTAAGCATTTAACACTTTTGGATCATCAGTATATCTGTAACCATGGATAACTGATCCCACTGTATTACTGTTTGACCTATATGCAGGGAAATGGTGCTCTTGAAGTTACAGTTTTTAAATGTTTTGAATGATGTATTAATTTTGAAAGGAATCTCCAATACAGCACAACTGTAGTCTAATGCATAACCTAAAATGGACAGGCTAGAGAATTGTTTTTATTATTCTAAACATACACATAAGAATTGTTATAAATGTGATGCTGCAGCATCAGCGACATGGTTGGTTAGTTCCATACCCAAATATCAACATATGGCAATGCAGTATTGGAGATGCATTTCTGAATTAGTACTTAATTCAAAGAATTCAAAATTATACTCTCAAAGGATCACTTGCCTGATCCTGACTCTAATCACCACAAATGACTACTTTGAAATAATGGGTGACCTAGTCATTCTGTGATGCATTAAAATTTCACACCTAATTTTTTGGGAAGGGGTCCTGACAACATACAAAACTTTTCACTTCTTGTCTATCGTTCTTGTGCATGAAGTAGGTCCTTCATAGCTACATTTAGAGGCTTTCAAAAGATCGTAAATGGCACTGTAAGACAAGTGTGGTGTGATCTAGTGGCAAACATTTAAATTACACATCCTGCATGAATGTGTGACAAAAGTCACAAGTTGGTAAAAATCATTTATTAGTTTCACAATGTGAATTTTGGAAGTCCACATATGTCTATCCATGTACTGAAGAGGATAAAACACATTCAGTTAAACTTGTAGTATCAACAATGGTGTTCCACATCTGTGACACATTGGTGACTCCTTGTGACAGTAGAGAAAGCCATGCATCAACAGGTGCTGTCCCACTCTCCCACTCTGAGAACTGACTTTTCCTTTGCTTTTCTCTCTCTCTCTCTCTCTCTCTCTCTCTCTCTCTCTCTCACTCTCTCTCTCTCTCTCTCTCCCCCCCCCCCCCTCCTTCCTCTCCAAAAATACTGTAATAATAGTTACTGTACAATTTTCAACATAATACAGACATAGTCTCATCCAGTACCATACAAAAAAATGTACTTGTTATTTGGCTTATTCTAGAAGTTTCACTTTTTTCTTACCAAATAATTAGCACTGCTATCTTTCACAGGCTAGAGCTACAGCATCATCACTATGTTTGATTGTGATCGTCGTCTTCTTCTCCTACTCCTCCTTTATTTAGAGCGTAGTCATTATTTTTAGCATATTGCCAAAGCCGACCAGATATTTGGCATATTTGTTGATTTTCCAGTGTTAATTTTTAATGTATGATAAATAGTTGTAGTATGATGTTGCTCTGTGATTCATTATATCTGATGCAATACATTCAAGCATCCACCAGCTCAGATAGCTGTGCACATTAAAGCACCACTTCTGGGACAGGAAGGGGTGCTGGACCCGGAATGAATCTGCCTGGCAGATTAACGACAAGGGTTAGTGTGCTGGGCAGTTTCCCACATCTCACTACGTGAATACTTGATTGGTAACCAAGTTCCATCTCAGTTACACAATTTGTAAACACTTAGAAAACTTTTGCTTACTTTCACAAGAATAACACTACAAGCACACAGTTGGGGTACACTCATTCTGTCCCCAGGGTTATGGGGTGGTGACACGAAGAACATCCAGCCAACCCTTACATTAATCTTTCCAAATCAGTTAATAACCATGCCAACCCTGTGCTGAAGTGGGACAAAGGCACAAAACAATGTAGTGGTACTACATTCAAGCATTCAGATTGCAGTGTTATTCATTGTTCTCAGGTATTTGAGTATCTCCAGTTGATTCAGTTATACCAACATTTACAGGTGTTAACCTGTCAATCAGTGCCAATTTCTGACAGGAAAATTCACAATCATCTGATGACCACAAGTAATGTATTGACATTGCTAGATTATAATGTGGTCTTCAGTCTGACTTAAGATGTATTTTGTGGAGTTTTTCTCTGTTCAGGAGTTTCTCGTTGACAATGATGTACCATTTAGATCCCACTGCCAATGTTAGGTGAACATATCTCCAGATGATGTTCCATTTCAGTCAATGAGCTTTTTCTTCTTTTTTTCAAATGGTTCAGTCAAACTGTAAAAATTTATTTTAAACATATTGCCTTTCAATAAGACCTTGGCAAAAGGGTCACTGGGTGTTGCTGCCCAGTACATCTGGGATAAGCAATATGTGCCCCATGTATTGTAGTTTACTTGCTATTAAAATATCTATCATCTTCAACTTTTGAAGTAAGTCCAGTTCCCTGTCAGAGTGGATTTTCAAGTGGGTCTTACTTTGTTTAGTAACTATCTCAAAGCATAGGTAATCATCTGAGCTGGAATTGCATTTTGGTAACATAGTTGTTTTCTTTGTACTGAGCTTGGCTCCTGTCACTGTTGTGAAGTCTCTGAGAATATGTGCCAATTTCGAGAGAGAGGGACTTCAGGTGCTGATATAGTTACACAGAAGTTTGCATCCATTGTGCAAGACATTTTGATGTTATGGAGTGTTAAATACTGCATCTGTGGTGCTATGTTAACCAAAAACAGTTCGACAGAAATACCATACATAGCTACTGACAGTGGACGCCCTTGCCTCAGGGATTGACCAGCAGAAGAAACATCTTTGCTCAAGTGCTCATTCAGTAAGATCTCTGGCCTAGTGTTCGTGATGATGACCCATTTCCTGGAGTATCTGTAATAGGTAATTTGTGGATGGCATGGTCAAAAACTTTTTCAAGATCATGAATAGTAAGCTACCTATAATTTTACTTTCTGCAGCTGTGCAGAAACATGGTGGAATTATAATGCTTCAACCGGGTATGTCACACTTATGATACATCTCAAGGCTCTTTTCAAAAACAGATTTCATCCTCCATTTCACCACTCAGGTTATTATTTTGACATTGAGGTCTGTGATAGACTTCATTGTCTCCACATTCTTGGTAAAATGCATGGAAAGGCCGTCAGGACCCATTGATTTTCTTCTCTGTGCCTTGAAAATTGCTAATTTGATTTCATCATGCTGAAAAGGTTGTTCATGAATAATTCTGTTTTCCTGTGTGAGATTCTTCTGAAATATGTTCTTTAGCTATGCATTGGTAGCTGTTTGTTGGCTAAGATCACAGAAGTAGCACACACGAGACATTATTTCATGTTGTGTACCTAGTAGTGTCTGGAAATGTCACTGTCAGTCATCATGGCATTGCACCATCATACTTAATGTAAAATATGGTAGAGGGACGCAGTTTCAACTCCGCACATGTCTTTCAGTTTTGATCTAAGAATAATGCATATTTGTAATTTTAGCTTTGCACAAGGGTTGCTTGGAAAGTATTGTCTGATTTCATATAAACCTTAAATCAACACAGATTTTTCAAAAAGTTGTTTTTATTTATCCCCTTTCATGTTTCTCTATTTTTCTGCCAGAATTTCCCCATTTGCTTAAATATTTGTCATAATGTTCTGCAAGCTTTTGTATCCAGCTACATCACAGACATCTGCTGCCTCTGAGAATAACCAGTCTTTAACTGCTTCTTTCACCTACTCATCTGTTGTGAAGTGCTAGTTGCTGAGAAACTCCTAGTCGAACAAGTGAAAATTGCTCAGTGCCAAGTCTGTACTGATTTGATTTTGGGTGTGAAGGGCAGATTGGGGCCTGCACTGTCATGCAGCAACAGAACTCCAGACATCAGAAGGCCAGGTCACTTATTCTGTATTACAAGTCGAAGACAAGCCAAGGTAGCACAGTAAGCGGATGTTTTTGCTGCACAAACTCAACAAACAAAACTCTATGTCTATCCCAAATCATGGCTGTGATAACATTGTGTGCTAAGATTGTCTGCTTGCCTTTGTCTTTGACTGGTGATGTCATGTGGTGCCACTCCACCAACTGATGTTTAGACTCTGGGCCATGTGAGAAACTCACATTTGATGCCCTGTGACAATGTTCTCTAAAAATTGATCACCTTCCGTATGATATTGGCCCAAAAACTCAAGAGCACAAGCTGTTCTTTCCATTTTGCGTTTCTGGGGACCCAACATGTACAACAATTTGCAAAATTTCAACTTTTCAGAGGCTATTTTGCACAAAGTTGTTTTACACACATTCAGAAATTCCAATGCTGAAGTTGAGGTTTTGAATTGCCAGTCTTCACAAAGCTTTTTGTTCATGAGTTTGATAAATCTTCTGAGATTATTGATGGTTGATCTGATTGCAGTTCGTCATGGACATTTTCCCTTCCGTCCTTGAAAGTTCTCACCCACTGATACATTTCAGTGCCATTCATCACATTGTAGACAAACACCTCACTTATTTGCAATGAATTTCAGCTGCTGTAACATTCCTTTCTGCCCAATGCATATGGCATCATTTGATAAGCAAGGTGTGCCAGGAGTCTAAGCACACACACATTTCAACATTCGCATGACATTCAATTAACTACAGCATTTCGGATATTACTTTTCAAATAACTCTTGTATTTTTTTGATCCTGCAGTATAAGCATTAAGGATGTTTCAACTTTGACATCATTCTCAAGGACATCGATAATAAAATTCCACTGTTATTGCCAAACCAGCACAAATTAATGTATATCACCTGGTAGTTTTTTCCAAGTGTCTGCTGGGTGTAACCCGTGTGAGGTGTTCTAGTTCAGTGCACTTTTCAGATTTCAAATTTTGTCCTTACTTTGAATGACACAGTTGAAACTGTTGCCAATAAATAATCCATCATTGCAGTTTGCAAGTAATTCTAGAATATCTGTGTGGAAAAAGGCTGCTCAATGTTGATGGTTTTGGCCTCTGGACAGTGCGCAGGATTTAAAACCTGAACACTGTTAATGTTCACACATGATTGTACTATTTAAAAGACATAAAACATTGTGATGGGGAATATTATCACCAAATAAAATGTTGGTTTCAGTTTTATCCTTTTTATGGAGATAAAGGATGTGGCAGTATCCACGTACGTAAAAATATTGTCAAACCTCTTGATGAAATGCCACGTGAACATCAGTTCCATACAATAAATCCCTAAAGCATCAAAATTTGGTTTCAGATGAGATCCAGTTTCTGTTGAGTGTGGTTATATTAAAGGTTTGCTGGTTGTCCATAATTCTTGCTATCATCATGAGTTATTGCTACATTGTCAAAATATCCTGATCCTGATGTTTCCACACAATGCCCTGTTGTGGTGCTCAGTCTCAGTCTCATCAGAAAGGGCTACTCCTTCAGTTCATGATCGTAAGGAGGTAAGTCATGGTTGCACTGGAAGTTTCACTGGCCACTGCTTATTACTCCTCATTTCCAGCTAGTTAAACTCCCACCGAAACATGGGCTTCAGGCTTCCAGGTCACGTACATGGTAACAGCCTTTAGGGGGACCAAAGAGTGAGCAGGAAGTGGAAGGGAGCAAGCTCTCTTGGCAGCCACAACAAGGAATTAATTTTCCTAGATACCCATTTGTCCTGGAACCTAGCAGATAATTATTTCCTTGTCATACTTTTGGATGAGGAGGAGACAGTCCTGGATTTTTTGTACCATCCTATCCACTGGATACACCTAACTAATAGCAAGAAGGGCACTGGTAATCTGAGCAGATGAGGAATTTCTTGTCACAGTGGCATCCCATCTGCTCCAGTGGCATCAGGATAGCAAACAATTCCACACAGTAAGTGGAAAACTGCTCTAGGAGCCCTATTCTGAGGACAAATTTGGGGAATAAGATGGAGCAGCCTAAGAAGTCTGCCTCCTTACACCCATCATTGTAAATACTAATAAAATTTGGATGGCAATTTAAAAATCTTGTAAAATTTTGTTTTAAAAATATAATCTGGGTACAATTCTTCCTGTAACCATCCAATCCAGCAATGAACCTTGGCCTCTTTTAGAGCCATGGGGATCCCTTATTCCCCCTGGCCTCGGCCATAATGCCCTCCACCTGCAAAAACTTGAGATTCTCCCTCACACAAATAAAAAATGGCCTCACTGCCCATGGATAGTTACAGAACAGATGCTCCATTGGGACTGAGCAAAGGACATGGCTGCTGGCAATTTTGGAGCTGGCAGAACCCTGTAGTCTTGGTGTACCATGGGGAGAAGACTTCTAATAGACAAATGCTCACCAGCCTCTGAACAGAACCTAGCAGCTGGATACATGTGACCAGCCCCCTGTTGGCAGCCAGTACCGACGTGTTGAGCCACTTAGAGCATTTTGAGGTATGAAGGCCTGGCTGATCTACAAGTCTGTAATCCACATTCAAGCCAGGAGCACATGAAGACTTTATAAAACTTGAGCAGACGTGCCTTGTTGGTTCCCCAAGACCTATGATTCAGGAATTTGAGAATTTTTAAATGTCTGAGGCATTGTAATTTCAGTTCTTTTAAGATCTGGCAGTCACATTAGTCATACATCAAAAGTGAGGCCCTAATATTACACCTTTTTCTCAAAAATGAGAACAGTGCTTCCAGTTTTAAAGTGGATAAATTAAAAAGCAAGCGAGAGCAATTAACATCAACACAGTATTCTCCCAAGAGAACTTAATACCTATAGTATTTGCCCAGTCCTCCAATTATCTGTCAAATGCAATTGTCAAGCAGCTGTTCCAAGGTTGGAGTGTGCATAAAAGATGGTGAAGCCCTCCATGAATAATAAACATTGTATGAAAATCCTTACTGTGGACGTAATACTGCTGATCACAAAGGCGAATGCCATTATACTTAAAACTCACCCTTGAAGGCCACCATTTTCCTGCTTAAAACGGAGAGAGAGGACATTCTCGACTCAGTACCAAAGAAATGTTTTTTGTGCTAAGAACTGTACAAAAATGGGGAGACACCACAGAATACCAATTTGTAGAGTTGCAACAAAATATTATGCCTCCAGGTAGTATCATAGGTCTTTTCCAAATAGAGCATACCGACATGTTGCTTATGTAGGAAAGCTACCCGAATCATTGTTTGGAGCAGAGTCACACTGAAAGCAAAGTGGTAGTGACGTGGCTTTGAAAATCCATGCTAGGCACTGACTGACCATGTGCTCCAGTGTCTTACCTATGCGACTCATGAAACTAACACTACAACAATGCTCATAAACAGCTAACTGGCTGTAAAGCGTCTGGTCAGCCTCTCCGGGCAGCCACATGTTGGCTTCCTTTCAGGATCTGCTCTGTTTGGCAGATGGATCCGTGTGGGCTAGTGGTCACTAATACGAAGGCTGTCACTCACCTCCCACAAAATATTGTCTGCAAGGGCAGGTGAGTTGAAGGAGAGATCTATGGCAATAGATAGACCTGTAGCAGTGATTCAATGAGTAGCTTTACCCCTGTTTACCAGCATAATGCTTTCAGTTCGTGTGAAATTCTTATTCACTAAAGCCCTGATGCAAGTGCTGTTGGTTCCAAATAGGATGCTTTGTGCATTAAAATCTTCTAAGAGAAGAAAAGGGTGGGGCGATTCAGCAAAGAGTTATTTGAGGATCTCACCATCAATGGGTTCATGGAGCGGAGCGGCAGGTACACAGAGTACACCATGACAGTAACAAGAGCCTTTATCCTGATGTCCATTGTTTGTAGCATTGTGGTTAAGAGCACAGGCGAGGAGTGGAATGTGCCCTTTATGAACACTCCTAGCCCACCTTTCACCTTGTCACCAATAAGGACATCTTTCCTGTGGAGTACAGGAACATCACTATTTTTAAAACCAGTCTCTTGAATGTAGAGGCAAAAAGGTCTGTCCTGTATGGGGAGTCTCAATTCCTCCAAATGGGTCTTGTATCAATTCATATTGCACTTAAGTATGGAAGCCATTCTAACTTAAGTATGGTTTTAATTTGGCCCTATCTTTGTGATGACCATGAGGCACCGGTAGAGCAAAGGGGAGTGGAGAGGCTGCCTGGATCTGGCGACATGACATCCAACTCAAATGATATCTGACAGGGCTCAGGACAGCTTTTGACCTGAATGACCTGTCCCTTTCCTTACCCTTTTACCTTCAAAGTTGGTGGGGAAAGTGAAAGTTGAAAAGCACTGTTTTTGCAATGCCTTCTCCACAAACGTTGTTGAAGCGATGCTTTGTGATTTTGTCGTGGCTGCCTGGCTTGCTGTATCTTTATTCCATTTGCTTTCACAGGTGCAAGTGCTGATGGTGAGTAATATTTCACTGAGAGTTGCATTGTTAGCTGCAAAAGCAAAAGAATACTTTGTTGGTGCTGCACATTTTAGCACTTTTGACCAAGATAAACTCACACAGCAGTGTTGTTCTTCGGCATGCCAGTGTAGAAGTGTACACAGAATCAGCTAAATGAAAAATCGACGCAATATGCACATTTGTTTATATATAAAAGCTGGCTCAGCACTTACCCTTTGCGTGACACCGCCTGTACGAGAACTATTCCAATTTGAAATTCTAGATTCCATTATTTTACTGTTCACGTAACTTTTGCACAGTCTTTCACTGACTGTATCAGTATCCGTTTGTACTGTGATATATTGTGAAATTTCAAACATTTGCAAGTGCTGCAATAAACTCTTACTGTTATTCTCAATTATAGGCTTAAACTTAATTGTGCTCTCTTAAATTTTTTGAGAACAGCAGGCCTATCCTCGTTCAAAACAATTGTTGTCTAATTTCAATGAACAATTATGTGAGAAATAGGTTATTTCCCAAAATTTTTGGTTGCTTACAAAACTTTACTTTCATAAGTTACCAATACGAGTGTTTTGCTTATGTAATTTATTTCTTAGCAAATCAGCATTTGTGGTTCACAGTTCTGCCAAAGAATACATAACCCCTGAAATTCATTGTATATCAATGCAAATATATGTGTTTTTGAGAATTTCTGGAAACTACCATTGTCCTTTGCATAATCTACAAACAATCTGTAGTAAAATGGGCGTTTGTGATTTAATTCTGTAGCAGATATTCTCACTAACATATTGTGTTACATCTAGTTTTCTCTTAAAGAGGTGTAGCCCCATATATTATCTGCATTTATCATAAATTAACCCTGTATTCAAGTTTTCAAACAACCATAATTAACCTCAACAAGTTTTAGGAAACTAGTAATTTTTACCACAGGTTTTTGTATTGCCTTAACAGAAATCTGGTTTGTGTATTTGCTTCAATTCCTGTAGAGAACAAGCAACTTTTTAGCCCAACAGATTAAGAGATAATCAGCTGGCTTAATTTAAAGTTATTTTTTTCACTTCCTTGTAATACACTGCAACAGCCAAAATGCAGTCTCACTGCGAATGCTGTTCTCAAACACAGGATGAGTTGGGTGATGTTTGTATGCAGCTTGGAAATTTCCCTGACTACTGTCAAACGATTGGCAGCTACTGTGAATCTGTGGGTTGGAAGAGAGCTCTCTAGAGTTATATATTTGTGATCCCTGTACAAGAGGTACCTCTTTTTTAAGTACTACTCGCCCCTGTGGATCCTGTCTACTCTGCAGAAAACACAGGATTGTCATTACTCATCCACTTGACTGCGAGTGGCATGTCAATGATAGCTCGGTTCTGGGTGAGCGGGGACCAAGGACGACTCGGGGCATTGTACTGATCCCACCAACCAACAAGTTTGAGGTGCTGTCTCTCACTGAAACCGTCCAATGGAACTCGCTTCATCAGTTCTGGGGAAACCCGTTTTGTCTGGTGTCAGGAGAAAGCATCACCAAAGGGTAGGGAGGAAGGGGCGGGGGTGTCTGTTAATCGTCAGAAGTTCAAATGTACGGCAAATCATGGTACCCTTGAGGGAGATGGCAGCAAGGGACAGGAAGTGATACCAGGTGCACTCAGTGTGTGTGCTGTGTATGTCTGGGGGCCTCATTCAACATGTTGAAGAGGCTATTCCAGCAGCTACTGAGAGAACAGGGTGCAACCAACTGCAGATTGTGGCATATGATGCAATAAATTATGCCTGTTGTCTGGGCTCCAAAGTCGTACTTGGGTCATTCCAGTGATTGGCAGAGGAGGTTGAGATGACCAACCTTGTGCATGGAGTTTCAACAAAGCTCACAATTTGCATCATTGTCCCCAGAACTGATATTGGCTCTTTGCTTCTCAGTTGATCTCAGTTGAATGGAAGGACTGAAACAAAGACTTCAAAGGTTCTGTGACAAGCTCGGCTGTGACTTCTTGGACTTGCGCCACAGGGTTGACAACCGTAGGGTCCCCCTACATGCGAAGGGTGTGCACTACACATCAGAGGTTGCTACTCGGGTAGCTGACTATGTAGCATACGCACAAGGGTTTTTTAGATTAGGCGACTCTCCATACAATCGAGATAACAACTACTTTAGGAAACTGGGTGGTATTGGTGTAAGATCAAAATAAATGCCTTCAACAGGTGAGAGCATTAAAATCCTAATGATAAACTGCCGAAGCATTTGCAACTAAGTACCAGTGTTTTAATCGCTTCTGAAAAGCAATGAAGATCACATAACACTAAATGATTAATGGAAAATCTCATATAAAGATGTGAAACAAATACTAACAAAGAGATAGAGGGGCTGGCCAGTACTTACCTCAGCTCAGTACAGCCGATAGATACACAAAATAGAACAGAAAATTTACGTAGCCTAGCTTTCGGAACTTTGTTCCTTCGTCAGGGAGGAGAGGGGGGGAAAAAGGGAAGAAGGGAAAGTGGATTCAGTTACTCACAACCCATGCTATGGAGCAACAGGGGAAAGGTAAACAGGGAGGGTAGCAAAGATGGAGGCATGGGTGTCAGAGGGAAGCCGAAGATATTCTTCTGTAAGTACTGTGCCAGCTTCAAACGAAAGAGGATGCATACAGAAGTAAATAGGCATATAATATAAAGATAAACACAACTATGTAGGATGCGTAGTGCAGGCATGTCAGCTGATAAATGACATGTGTTGTTTCACATGTGGACCTGTCTTGAATAACATTGGTATGACGACAACGAAACTGGCTGAGCACATGAATGGGCACAGACGAACTGTCCGCCTAGGAGATGTCCAGTACCCAGTAGCAGAGCATGCCCTCCAGCCTAATTCTCGGGACCTAGGAACCTGCTACACCGTACGTGCCATTTGGCTTCTCTCACCCAACACCAGTCCCTCGGAACTGCGGAGATAGTAACTTGCACTCAAACTTATCCTTTCATCCCGTCATCCCCTGGACTGAACCTATGTTAACCAACCTCACTCCCATTTACTCTTCAGTCTTCTCTTCTTTCCCTTTCCTCTTTAGCCATTCACGCGTCTTTTCATCCTACATAGTTGTGTTTATCTTTATACTATATACCTCTTTACTTCTGTTCGCATCCTCTTTGGTTTGAAGCTGGCACAGTACTTACAGTAGAATATCTTTGACTTCCCTCTGACACCCATGCCTCAATCTTTGCTACCCTCCCTGTTTACCTTTCCCCTGTTGCTTCATAACCTGGGTTGTGAGTAACTGAATCCACTTTCCCTTCTTCCCCTTTTTCCCCTCTCTCCTCCCTGACGAAGGAACAAAGTTCCGAAAGCTAGGATACGTAAATTTTCTTTTCTGTTTTGTGTATGTATCGGCTGTAATGAGCTGAGGTAAGTACTGGCCAGCCCCTCTATCTCTTTGTTCATATAATACTAAGTACAGAAAGCTGGTTGAAACCTGAAATTGATAGCAGTGGAATTTTTGGGGAAAATTTAAGTGTATGTCAAAAGGGTATGCAAATGGGAAATGGAGGTAGTGCATTAGTAGACAAGAAACTCAAATCCACCAAGATAAAAACTGAAGCTGCATGTGAGATTGATTGGGCAAGGCTAAGTATCAGGGATGGCCACAAAATAATAATTGGATCCTTCTATCACCTGCCATGACTCGTCTCTTGATGTAACTGAAAACATTAGGGAAAACCTTAGTTCACTTGTACAAAAAAGTTCACCAACCATACTGTAATCAGTGGAAATTTTAATCATTGGTGGAAACTTCAATCATCCAGAAATTAATCTAGAAAATAATTGTTTTGTTAGTGGTGGGCATGATACAACATCCTGTGGAACATTACTAAATGTCTTCTCTGCAAATTATCTAGAACAGATAGTTAGGAACCCCACTCATGATGGAAACATATTGGATTTAATGGCACCAAACAGACATGACCTCTTTGAGGATGTCCACATCAAAAATGATATCAATGACCATGACATAGTTGTGCAACAATGATTACCAAAGTACAACTGAAACAAGCACAAAGATGTGTGTGTTCAGTAAAGTAGATTTTAAAAAATCAGTAGTGTCATACCTTCATGCAAAAATTGAAACTTTTAGCACAGGGCAGGGGCATGTAAAGGAACTATGGCTCAAGTTTAAAAGAATAGTTGACCAGGCACTGGATAGATGTGTGCCCAGTAGAACAGTCCATAGCAGAAGGGAATCACAACATACAGTCACTATAAAGAAACTTTAAGGAAACAGAGATTACTGCATAACAGGTGTAAAACAAATTGCAGTGCTATAAATAGACAGATGCAAATGAAACGTGTGTGGCTGCCAAGAGGGCAATGCGTGATGCCTTCGATGATTACCGTAGCACAATATTGTCAACTTATCTTTCACTGAACCCAAGGAAATTCTGTCATGTGTAAAGACTGTTAGTGTCCAGTCCCTAGTGAACAATACAGGAACAGAATCCTTGTACTACTGAAAAGATGAATGAAAGAAGTATTAGTGTAAGTGGTGTTGAGAAACAGCTGAAATCATTAAAACTGAACAAAGTTCCAGGGCCTTAGGGAATCCCTTTCAGATTCTATACTGAATTTGTGGCTGACTTACCTCCTTTTCTAACTGGAATCTATTGTAATTCCCTTGAACAAAAGACCAAGCCCCATTCTTGGAAAAAAAAAAAAGCACAGGTCACACCCATCTACAAGAAGCGCAATAGAAGTGATTCACAAAACAACCATACAATATCCTTGACATCGATTTGTTCTAGAATGTTAGAACATATTCTGAGCTCGACCATAATTAGGTATCTTTAACAGAATGCTCTCCTAACGCCAACCGGCATGGATTCCAGAAGCATCGATCATGTGAAACCCAACCCACACTTTTCCCATGTGACATACTGAAAGCTTTCGATCAAGGCAGTCAGGTAGATGCAGTATTTCTTGATTTCTGAAAAGCATTTGACTCAATAACACACCTATGTTTGTTGTCAAAAGTTTGATCATGTCGGATATCAAGTGAAATTTGTGACTGGATTTGAGGATTTTTTGGTAGGGAGGACGCAGCGTGTTATCTTGGATGGAGTGTCATCGTCAGCTGTAGAAGTAGCTATGGGTGTGTTCGGAAAGTATTCGGAAATGTGAAATTGTGCACTTCACAAAATGAAAAAACATAATATCCTATGACTACAACATCACTGAGTCACTGTTGGAATCGGCCAACTCATACAAATACCTTGGCGTAACACTGTGTAGGGATATTAAATAGGATTATCACATAGGCTCCGTTGTGGGTGAAGTCGGTAGTACACTTTAATTTACTGGTAGAATACTGGGGAAGTGCAACCAGTCTATGAAGGAGACTGCTTAAAAATAACTCGTGCGACCAATCCCAGAATATTGCTCAAGTCCAAATAGGACTAACCGGGAATATTGAATGTATACACAGAAGGGCAGTTCAAATGCTCACAGGTTTTTTTTAAACTGTGAGGGAGTGTCACAGAGATACTGAAGGAATTGAACTGGAAGACTCTTGAAGGCACACATCAACTATCGTTTCAAGTTAAATGGTGACTCTAGGAACATCCTAAAATCTCCTACATATTGCTCACATAGTGATCTTATGGATAAGATTAGAGTAATTACTAACACACAGTGGCATTCAATCAATCATTCTTCCCATGCTCCATATGTGAATGGAATGGGAAGAAACCCTAATAACTGGTAAAATGGGATGAACCCTCTGCCAAGCATCTCACGGCGGTCCGCAGACTATAGATGTAATGTAGAACATCTAAGCATCTACGCTGGGGACAGGTTTCTTTACCAGAAACATAACAAGCAGCAAAGGCAGGATTTCATTGCCTTATATTTGTTTTTGGTTTCTGTGTAAGGGATCTGCTTTGTAACTTTTATTCTATGATTTTTTTTTCTTTCTTCAGTGGATACCAGGCAGTCTCGTCTCTATACACAGTGGCTCCCAGAACAGCTGATGTTGACTGCTGGAAACAGGCAGTCAGTGCCAGACTCATGGGCTGCTGTTCCAAATTTTCCGCAAGTCACTTCATCTCTGTTACTTAATGTTATATAGCAAAATTGTTAGCATTTGTAACACCTCAAAGAGTTAGGCATCTAAGCTCAGCCCAAAGACGGAGGAACCCTTTCATGATATACTCACGTAGTGATGAATTAAAGATCATAATGAAAGCTGAGGCTTATCAGTCTCTCCAATATGCCTTTGTATTTCCTCTAGATCAAACAAAAAGAAACACATTCTGATTTATAACTTCTTGAGCTCCATTACTAAATACAGCCAGATTATCAGGACAACTAGCCTCTGTCTGTCTTTTAGAAGAGTGGGTGTTGTTATTCCCAGATGGCACACCTATTCTGCAAGAAGAAATTTGATGTTGCTGAAGCATGCCCACAGCTTATGGTTACAGGAGGCTGGTGGCATTCACTACTCTCCAAATTCAGGAAACCTGTACCTAGTCAACAAAGACTGAGCTCCCTGAAGTATCCACCATTTGGCATCATCCAAGGAGCATGTGAGGCTTACCGAATGCCACAGACGCTGCGAGCATTACCACCCCTCCCCTCCCCTGTGCAAAAGTCTCACATTGCCATTTGAGTGATACATTTGAAACAGTTTTTACTTTTCTTTACAAAAATGTCTCTGCATGTTTTAAAAAGGTGTTAATAAAATGACAGATTTCTTTACTGACACAAATTTTCAAAACATAAATTTCCATAGAAAATTTATTTACAGAATTGGAAGTCCAATAAACAAAGGATATTTCAAATAAAATGTGTATTTATGTATGGAATATTGTTGATGACATCACAAAATTTTACATAAACCTGTCATTCAAAGTTGAATCTGAAACAGCTTCCATTTAATGCTTCATATATATTTTTTATGTCTTCGGAGGTTTCAGTACATTTTGTCTCATCACAGTTGTCCATCTCTTCTTCTTTAGCATTTGTTGTTGTACTGCTGGACAATGAAGAACATTTTTTGAAAAAATGAGACTTTTTGTCTGGTGCTACAGCAGCCACTCTCAGCTGTGTTTTTGCTGAAATATACAACAAAACTGATATCAGCAATAACTACCAAAGTTTTCAAAATAAGATCTGGATAACAATTTACAACCTTGAAACATCTGGTATACGTATCTGCAATTAGAAAACATGCAGGAGCGACATTAACGGGTACAGCTGGAGCAGCTGAAGACCCTAATAAACAGTGAAGTTGTTATCACACAGTTCACTTCAAATTGCTAACTGACGAATTGGAACATTGCAGTGGGAACCTGTTCAAATATATAGTGTGAAATTTCTGCAGATTGTACTCTACAGCCTCCCTCCCTCCCTCTGGTGTCTTTTTTTTTCACTTCCATGGGATTTGGGGGTGGGGATACAGCATGTGCACACCGATGTGTGCATTTGGAAGACGTTAAAACATAACAAATACAAAGACAGATTGCAAGTAAATGTAAACAGAAAAGAAAGGAAAATAATAGATCATAATTCTGGTTGGATGGAAAGAAATGACAGTGATAGGCTGAATATCAGCACTTTGAATGTGGAACAATACTTACAAAATAAGAGCCAATGTATTATGAAAAATGCAAGCAGTGGACCGCAGATGGAGACTCAACAGATTGTCAAGGAATAAAGATATAAACTGGCCCACATGACTTGAGTAAGTATTAAGTTCGGTATTTTCTTTCTACATGATATAGAGGCAAACCACTCAGAACTGACACATGTGAAAGAGAAAGACTTGGTTGACACAAGAAACCTACAAGAAATGATTGACTTCAAAGCATTTCTGTTACTTTCAAATGAGCTGCTGTAGACTTTGTACAGAAAGAAAACAAAACCAAGGTAGAAGATATGGTATGATTTCAAAAAGTAATTGCCATGACTACTAATACATCTACCGCACTGTGACAAGACAGTCAATGCCTTCATGGAAAAATGTTTACAGTTGCTTTTTGTACCCTGGCGTGCATCTCTTCATCTGAAGCAAATCGACAGCCACAAATGTCTTTTCTCAGGGCTCCAAAATACTGAAATTGCACGGGCAGAGAACAGGATTCTACAGAGGACGTGTAAGGACTTCCCAGCATAAATTTTGCAGTGTAGTCGAAACAATCTTAGCAAATGTGGACAGACCCACAGAAGTTTCACTGGGAAGCCCTTACACATCCCGCATACAGTTCTGGTTTCTCCCCATGCAATTTCCACATTTTTGGAGACCTGAAGAAAGAGATTCATGGCCATCAATAAGCCAGATGATGAAGTGCATGCCTGGGTACAATCATGGTTCTGTAGGCAACTGTAAACATTTTTCCATGAAGACTTGACCATCTTGTATCACATTGGGGTAAATGTATTAACAGTTATGGTGTTTACTTTTGAAATAATAAATAGTTTACTTACTTTTTTCCCATCTGTCTTGCCTTCATCTGACTGTATCTTACATATGATGATGATGATTATTGTGATGATACCTCATATTAACATAATTTGGTGCCTGAGTAATCATCAATTCCTTAATATCATTTTTAGCAGACTGAAGTGTCAAAATGAAACTACCCAACTAGTGCAGAAACATACACATGTCAAAAACTGAAATATATGCATTGTAACTGAGATTAAGAATAGTCTTCAGAAATATGAATTGTCATTAGCATGCAATTTATGTTTTTATAAATGAGTGTTTCAAATTTCATTATTTTCTTTTTCCTACTATGGTGTGGTACTACCTAATGTATTTATCTAATGACTCTAGATTAGTTTACATAACAGAAAGTATAAAAAGGTTTTCTATGTTATAACTCAGAGGGCAAAACCTTAAATGTATGAGGGGAGTCCAATAAGTACTGCAACACTTTTTCTGAGAACAGTTTGGTTTTATTCAGGATTCCAATACACCATATTACTCCCCACTCTTTTGGCTACAAAATCTTATTTTTCAACATACTCTCTGTTCAATGTGAGGGCCTTGCACCACCTTACTGCCCCTGCATGCCTGCACAATACCCTTCTACTGGTCGATACCTGAACCAAAGTCGTGCTACATCATAACCTCCCCATCGCCCACATACTACTTCCAATAGAGTAAATCCATCATTAGGCCAAACAGATGGACGTCTGAAGGTGCTGCAAGAGCCGGGCTGTAGGGTGCATGAGGAAGAACAGTCCAATGAAGTTTTCTGAGCACCTCTCAAGTGCGCAACCTCGTGTGAAGCCTTGCATTGTCATGGAGTAGTTCATTTGCATTTTTGTGGCAACAAACACGCTGAATTCATTTCTTCAATTACCCGAGAATAGCACAACACATTTCAGAGTTGATTGTTGCAACCTAAGGGAGGACATCAGACAGAATAAAGCCTCCAGAGTCGTGGTGTGTCACCAGTACATGGACTGCAGTTCTGTTTCTGGTTCGAAGGGATGAACCAATATTTCACTGCCTGTGACAATGTTCAAACAAAAAGGGTCACAATCAGCCTCAAAACGTGCAAGCAGTTCCACATAGATGGTGTTTTGTTGCTCTTTAAGGCTTTCTGTTAGATGTCGAGGACCCAGCCAGGTACACACCTTTGAGCACCCCAACTGACGGACAAGTGTGTCAGCACTACCAACAGAAATGCCCAGCTGAGCATGTGATCCATCGATTGCCTTGAATGAGAGTGTCTGCACATTCCAACATTACGTAAGTCACAGCTGTGTGTGGCCAGCTGGCACACAGGAGATCTGACAGGTTTGTGTGACCTTGTTGCAATGATGAGAGACACAATGCACAATGACTCAAGAAGCTTTTGTTTACTGCCAGGTCTCCTTAAACACTCTGCAGGTACCTATGAATATTTTCGATGCTCTGGTTTTCTGCCAAAAGACACTCAATGACAGCTTTCTGCTTGAATGCAACTCCATTACAGATGCCATCTTGAAGGCTAGTACTGCACTGCCACCTATAAGAAAGTCATGAAACTATAGGTGCTGAAGTGGGAATTCCCCAATATGCCCAACAAAAAATTTTGCGTTTTTTCAACCACAATTGGACCAGAAAAGAAAAGTGTTCATTACTTACTGAATGCCCCTCTTATATATGTCTCTAAATTGGGGGCTGAGTTACCTTCTCCAACATATTTCGCCTTGCCTGCTCCGCCCCAGGAAGAAACTAAAAGTTTCAAAAGCAGGTAGTGTCATGTACTTTTAAGTTTGACTGTTGGCAGTACCAAATATTTTGCCCCTGAAGCAATTCTGTCTTATTATTTGCACCTACTATGCTTTGTCATATCCTTTCTAGGTATTACATTAATCTGATGGTTTCAAAGCACTTTACAATATAGCACAACAGAAAAAAAGAGGTAACAATTTCTAAAGCATGCAGTAAAACTTGCAAATTTTTTTTCAAATGAGTTATTATGGTACTCATATTTAACATCCACTAAACAAATATTTTTGTCAGTTACAATTTACACTGCTAATTCTACACAGTCTTTCATTTTATAATTCTTTCTGGCTGCAATCATAATTTTCAGAAGTCACCTTCTATCAGCCATTTATCCTATATCAATTTTGCAGTTTCCCTTCACAGCAACTTGAAATTTTTGTATTTTCTCAAGTTCTACATTTCTTCTTAGGCCAATTTTTTGATAATCAGCAAATTCAATTAAATCATTTTTCTAAAGAATTCTTCAGTTTCCAACTTCTGCTACAAAGACAGACAACCACTTCACACAAGATTAGTGGTGTAAGCACTAATTAAAGTATATATCTAATTTTAAAAGATATCATACTCTTGTTAAATTGCTTTTCCTCCTCAGACATTTTGACTCTGTAGTCACCAAATGTTGTCCTCATCACTTGGCGTTTTTTTATTAAAGGTGCAGTTTTGCTCTTTAGTACATTCAACGCGCGACTGGCATCTTGAGCTGGAACAAAAGTAATTTAGTTATACTACCATAAAGCTACGCAACATATGCAAGTTGCAAGCAACACTAAAGATTTATATATAATACTGTGATCACAGACACCTCTGCAGTCTTATGCAACACAAAAAGCAATTGGTTCTCAGCACACAAAACTTCAAATTTCCAAATTTGTGCTCTAACTGAACTCAAAAAGAGACTTCCTGCTTCTCATAAAAGTTGCTTTAACCATTAGTTTATCTAAGCATGACTCCAGCCCTGGCTCAAAAATTCATTGTTGCTGATGTTTCCAGCTACAATTTCTAAGCATTTTACCAAAGGTCCTACAACAGGTTACACGGAAATAACACCACTGGTGGAATGGAGTTGAGCAGGACTGTAATTTATTCAGCCACAAGGGATGAATAGCGCAAAGGAGATGAAATCAACGGAGATGTAATGATATGAAATATGTGACCACTGAAAACTGTTGCTGTGTCTCTATGCAGTACAAGCAGTCTTAACAATTAACCATAAATTGACATTTTTAAGCAAGAAGACTAATTCAATAATCTTACAAAAGAAACGGGGAATGAGGAGAAGTGAAGCAGTGAAGCAATGCAAGGAGAACAAACCACAAGAACATAACAAGCACATCATAGCTACTCGTCATTACGAATTTCATCCAAAGTTACAGTATGTGCACAGCTTGGCCAGAAATAAAAGTGAGATAAGTGGAAGCTCCAGATGGCCGTGTGTTTAGAACAAAATAGCAGTTTTTGTTGCAGGTTGGGCAACGCGTGAGCCATTTACATTGGAGTAGTTTCCAGGGAGCAGTTGGTGCATCAGAAAGAGTATGGAATGGTAATCTGAGGGTTGTATCCCTATGCAGAAACATTTTTTCCTTTTTATTTTTCAATTTTTACATTACTTACACTGAAAATAAACTGAATTAATGCTCAATATATTATATCTATTAATACGTTCACAACAGGCATTAAAATAACAGGAAAATTTAGGTTTGCAAATAAATATCCAGGAAGGGACCGAGAGGTGTACACGAGAAAGTTGTATACAAAATTAGATACTTGCACTATTTTACTGTTGTGATTTATGTATGTTGGTATGATATTCATAGTAAAAACAGGGGAAGAAATAATTTTCTCAGCACCTTATACATGTTATAATTACATCTAGTTCTTTTATAAGTACATAATTGTTTTAAAGTTTCTACAGAAAAATAAACTTGATTTACATTTATAACAGGTACTCTCTCAATGCACTGTTTGGCAGTGAACCATGTGCAACACACCATTTCACCAAATATCGGCAAGGATAGCTGATGTACAATGGAATGTACAGCCTCATGGGGATGTGATTTCTTTCTCTCTCTCAATGAGATAAGAGCAGTTTTGAAACTTTTCTATCAAATTCTTTGCCTGACAATAACAAGAAACATCTTAAGGTTGCACTGGCAGAATGTATCTGGAGAGTGGGGGATCATTTTAATACTGGACAATGGTAATCCTTCACCATCTTAAATATCTAATCCCATGATTGTGGATATGTTTGTTTTTGCCAAGAGCAAATTAATAGAGGAAATTCGTTCCCCTGCGTGTAAGAGTTCATTACATCAGTCAAAAGCTTTTTCTTTAAGACTGCTGTAAGTTTCCCAGATTGTGATAAGTAATGATGATAGTCCCATACTTTGCCACATAATCATCCACCATTGTTTGAATCTTCAGTCTAAAGGGCCAATACTCTCTTATTGGCATCTGTAGACTGTTGGCAATAATTTTCCAGAAGGGTTACAGCATGTTGCACTTTATACAAGTGGCTTACTTTGTTCATATACCGTCATTTCACAAGAACTACTTTTTCCTCTCAATGGTCCAGGATTTGGTTATATGTCAATTGCTACTGGCAACCTGCAAAGAGAACATACAAATGTGAATATTTTGTTGTACGTGAGGTTAAAAAGAGTATTTCAACTGATGTCAATGAATGAGGATTCTCCACTTGCCTGTCTGATCGATGTTGATAACAAAATCCTTGTCATAACGGGGAGGGGGAGGGGGGGGGGGGGGGGGGTAAGAGCCCGAGCCCCACTCAAAACTTCTCTTCACAGCAAGAGTTTCCTCTAGAGTGGCAGTCTCTCTTAAATTTCCAAATTTCTGTTTGATGAATCTTATGCTTTTGTTTGACCTCTCTGATCATGTTTCTGAGGTTTTGAATTCCAAATCTAGAAACTCACTCACAGCGGCAAGTGCCCATTGTTGCAAGTTTCTTGTGGTGACTTGTTGGTTACAACTCTGCACTTCTACAAAGTTATCATATGTCCAGGTAACAACAGTGTTACATTTATCCTTTCAGGTTAAATGATTTATAATGTGTTCTTCCCAAATTTTCAAATCTTGTGTATTCTTCAACTGATCTTGTCCTTTCGCTTTTACATTCTCCAAATTTTGGGTGGGTTTTTGCAAGATTAACCATCATTACCTTGTGACTGAATGGAACGAAATCTAGATTTTCTCATTTTTTCCATCAGTGAGTCTTTTATACACACTTACAGCTATAGTTTAAGTGAAGTGACTCCGACAGAGGAATAATCCCTGTTCTCTTCTTTGGACCTGGAACCATTACTGGAGCCAACCGAAATGATCATCTCTTCAATTTGTTCTTCCAGCAGTCCATCATGAATCCATGTCTCCTCAACATACCTTCCTGGTATGGCTGACTACCCGAGGAGACCACAAAACGTAATCAGTTTTCATGGTTACATTTCAATTATTTAACTTGCTGATATTCTAGGAGATGATTGAGGTGTGTAGCTCCTGGTTTCAATTCTACATAATGTCAGGCAATTTGGACAAGTTTGCCAAAAAATAACATAGCCAAAATACTTTTAAAATAGGTTTAGTGCCCAAAACCTGATGTAAGGCTGATTCTAGACTGACATGTACTAACTGCTGCCACGACTACTGTCACTAACGGTGTTATAAGATCCAACAATTACAGAAGATTTCTATATATTGTTTAAATCGAGCGTAACTGAACTTAAAATTTAAATTTATACACTTTCATTAAACTGGTTAAAGATTTTAGCTTTACCAATTATGACAATATCTATGATACACTTACTAGTTGAAAAATCTGTTTTCATATTAAAATTTCATGAAACTTGTATCGTTAATAATGCCTTAATCTTTTCTGTTAATTACTTTTCAATTACAGTACAACTTTTGTTCCTAACATGAATCCTGCAGTCAGCTCAATCATAATTACTATTACTCTCCCCTGTATTAATCCCACAAAGAATAATTTCAGCCTTCATGTTTACATTATGTTTAACATATTTTTGGATTGCAATACAATCTCCTTATAAATAGGTTGTAACTGAATATCACTGGTTTCATTTCATCATAAGTTAACATGTTTTCATACATACATTAAGCTAGCAATGTTACAATTTAAACTTCTGCATGCCCTTTGCATAAACAACACAGCATCATGGTATAGCAATTTCCGATATGTGTGGAATTGTATTCTTCGTTTAACACTGTCTTATTCTGCTAAATTACAACTAGTCCTGTAGGATAACGTCTGCAATGGTTTCTTTTATCAGCATTTCAACATCACTGAGCATAAGCTGCTTCTTGTTTCTTGCCCCATTGTCTTTGACCTCGAGCCTTATATGCTCAATTACAAATTCCATTAACTCTACCTTATTCATTCCAGGTTCTATTTTATTCAATAGAACAATTCTTTGTACTCAAAGTAAAATATCCACTTCCCTCAACTGTACTGTTAGAGCTTCCTTTATCACAAGAGAGTGGTATGGCACATTGTCCATCACTACTATCGAAATCACAGGAATATTTTGCCACAGAACGCTAGAAAACCAGTCCATGAAAATTATAGCAGTCGTTTCCTCACAACAGTCACTTTGCTTCCTGAAGTGGACCAGTAATAAACAGAGCCAGTGTAAAGCACCATTAACCTGTCACCTTCTCCTAATTGTGCTTTCGTCATTCCTTGTCCTGTGTGGTCCATCCACCCCTTGGTCAACATTGAGACAAGCGTAAACCCATGTCTCATCCAACCACACCATGTCTTCGAATGAAATAATCCTTGTGGCATGCAGATATTGGTACCTCGAGACCACTATGTCATTTCTCTCAATGATAAACAACTGAGACAAAAACTTTTCATGCAGTAAATTACACTTGTGAAAACAAACCTGAAATGATGACCTACTCCTACTGAATAGCTCCACTCCTTTGGTGTTAAAAAGAAGTTTATTTAAAAAGGGTTATTCCTTATTCCACAAAATTTCACGATTGCAGCCTGATAACATCAACTTCATGCCAGGATACTTCAGCTGACAATCACTCAATCATCTTCAGTTGAGTGTTCTGCTGGAGATCGTTAGTTCACATCACTACTTTTATACCAAAAATAGGTGTGACGATGCATATGCAAAGACAGTCACTATATGAGTGACCTCTGTCAAGTTACCCTCCTCCTTCAAATATTGCTCCATCTATGGCACGCAGGCCACGACAGTATTAAATTTATGATGGAGTGGAGAAGGGTGGCTGTCTGCCATTTCTGGACATCTTGGAACCGGATCTAAAAGCACAACAGGATGGGGAGGGGGGGGGGGGGGGGGGGGGGGAGAGAAAGTAACTTGCAGTCACATGGGGGGTGGGGAGAAAGTAACTTGCAGTCACATGGGGGGTGGGGGGTGCCTACCATAAGGGGAGACTCCCCCCCCCCCCCAACCCTGAAGTGGAGGACTGCTTTAGTTTAGTGTAAAATCTGCTCTCCCTCAGAAAATGTAACACTTTGGTAGAGGCCATCTCATCATCCACAAGGATCGCAGATAGTGAGATAAACAGGCCTAGAGCTTGCCACAGACCAGCCAGCAGGTCACACTCAACAAGAAAATGTGCTATCACCACTAAACTACAGCAGTTACAGTGAGGCGTATCCTCCTGACGCAGAAGGAACTGGCCGATTCATAGTTGGCAACACAATGGCATCTGTTTTGAGGGGCCTGGAAATACGCATGCCACACCTTAGTGAAGATCTGAAGCCTCGGAAAGTAGCTTAACTTTCTGCTTATGCTTGTGAGACTTCAATTTCTGTGAAGATTTCCCCATTTTATCTTCAGTGTGGCAACCACTGGTGCTGCAGGTATAGGGGGCAAGGCAGCTGGCATTCCCTCCCCCAGCTCTAGGACCAGAGTCAGGACGTGTCATGCAAGATCATGTCACCACATAATGTATGGACAGTGACACACCAGTCACAAAATCTGAGACTATATCACTCAAATTAAGTCTTTCAAACTTTTTCTCTGCATCTAGATATGACAGGCAGTCAAGTGTTTTATACTCTTGAATTTTCTTCTCCCTCTTTAACACTGAGCACTGCAGTGAATGAGGAAGGTGCAGTTCCAGAGAGTTGACGCACTGAGGGGGTTTGGTCACAAGGGCTGCTATCGTGGGATGCCCGTCCACATGCTCTACAGATAGCCGCATTAGAACAGTGGGACGATATGTGTCCGATACTTTGGCACCTAAAAAATCTCACTGGAGGAGGAAAATAGGGCCCAACATCACTCCTATAAACAATGACCTTAACCTTCTCAGGAAAAATGTTGCTTTCGGAGGCTATGACAAAAGCTCCAGTGTCCACTCTATTAACCTTAGGCCCCTCCTGGATACAGAGAAGAAAATTGGACTCCATGCCATGGCTGATTATTACACAGCTCTTCATCAGCTTGTAGCATTAGGTCCAGATGCAAGAAACACCTCTAATTCTTACTGAGCTTGTTATGAGAAGAGATGGTGACTGGTATATCTCCTCTCTTGATGCAGAACTGAAGTGCCAGTGATTGATCAGCAAAAATCCATTTCTGATCTTCTCTATTAGAGCAACCTCCCCAGACCAATCTTCAATATTCTCAATGAAAAACAATGGCTTCGTTGTAGCTACAGATCCACCATCAGTTCAGGAAAAACCAAGAACTCGGCAAACTGTCCACTTCCTTTTCCAGTTACCTGACTCTTAATCTTGAGGCAGAGTCAAAGATGCAAATGCCAGAGGATAGTAAACCTCTGCATTAAAATCACAATTACTCACTGTCCAGATGGCCATGTTGGCACAGCCACTAAATCCTTTTCCTCTGTATGCATCCAGCTCTACTTGATGTTTATTTGGTTTACTACTTACCCAGCACCACCTGTTACTTTAAACCCACTCACAGAAATACATGGAAACTGCTTCCAATTTTAAGATATGCTAATGGAGATGTAGATATTACTTCCCTATTATCCACTACTGATCGTTAATTATAGTGTCCCAAACACCAACAGTGCTCAAGAGTGGGTTGCACTAGCATTCTATATGCTGTATCTTTTATGGCTGAGCTACACACACTCAAAATTCTCTCAACAAAACGAAGCCCAGCATTCCCCTTCACTACCACCAACCTGACATGCTCATTTCATTTCATATTGCTTTGCAAAATTACACCTACATATTTAATCAATGTGACTGTGTCAAGCAATACCCTGCTAATGCTGTATTCAAACATTATAGGACAGTTTTTTTCCTATTCATTCACATTAAATCACATTTTCTATATTTAGAACAAGCTGTCATTCAACACATCAACCAGGAATTCTAAGTCATCTTGTACACTCAACAATGACACCTTCCAGCACATCACAGCATAATCAGCAAACAGCTATAAATTGATGTTCCCTCTGTCTGCCAGATCATTTATGTATATAGAGAATAAGAGTGGTCGTATAACACTTCCCTGGGCACTCTTGATGATACCCTCGTCTGTGATGAACACACGCATTCAAGTACAATGTACTGGGTTCTATTACTTAAGAAGTCTTCAAGCCACTCACATATCTCTGAACCTGAACTGTATGCTTAGACCTTCATCAACAGTCTGCAGTGGGGCACCACAAATGCCTTGGGGAAATCTAGGAATATGGAATCCACCTGTTGCCCCCCATCCATGGTTTGTAGGATATCATGGCAGAAAAGGGCAAGCTGAATTTTGGACAAGCAAAGCTTTCTAAATATGTGCTGATTTGTGGACAAAAAATTTTCCATCTCAAAGAAACTTATTATATTCGAACTCTGAATGTGTTCAAGAAATTTGCAGCAAACCAATGTTAAAGACATTGGTCTGTAATTATGCAGATCTGATCTTTTACCTTTCTTTTCTATAGAAGTTAGCAGCACTTTTTTCAGTCACTTGGGACTTTACACTGGGTGGGAGATTCACGATAAATGCAAGAGAAGGAAGGGGTCAACACCACTGAGTATTCTCTGTAAAACCCAATTGGTATTCCATCTGGACCTGGTGACTTATTGGCTTGCAACTCTTTCAGCTGTTTCCCTATGCCAAGGATGCCAATTTTTGTCCTCCATGTAGGAGTCTGTACGACAATCAACCAACAGTATGTTTCATCATACAATGTATGATTTCATGACTGGTATTGATATCACTTAAAACTTCCAGGCTGTTACGCCATAGTCGATGTATATAACTTTCTCCTAATATTTCCTCCGCGACAGCAGGACACATCTTCAGAGGTAAAATGGTGAACTCGAGGGGGCATCGAATATCAAGTTATCCATAAACAAATTGGCAACAGCTAGATTAAGAGGACTGCCCACAGTACCGTGTCAGTCCGTTCATAAAATCATTATTGTACTGAAAATAGGTTGTGGTGAGGCAGAGTATGAATAACTCCACGACCTATTTTCAATACAATAATGATTTTTACGAACGGATTGATTGGGTAGCTACGGGCAATCCCCCTACTCCAGCTGTTGCCAATTTGTTTATGAAGAAATCTGAACAACAGGTGTTATGGACTGCCAGAAAAAGACAGTCAGGTGGTACTTCTATGTCAATGATACTTTAGTAGATGGACACATGGTGCAGAGCAATTGGATGCATTCCTGGTACATCTCAACAGTACCAACCCAAAAACACAATTTGCTATGGAGACAGAACAAAAGCCAGCTGAATTTCTGGGATATGTCTGTTGTCAAACGAGGGGATTGGACATTGGGCCATATACAGAAAAGCCACACATATTGAATGTTACCTGCATAAAGATTCTAACCACCACTCCAGACAAAAAACGGGGCTGATTTAAACGTTGGTAGATAGGATGCACAAAATTTCTGAACCGGCTTACCTAAAAGATGAGCTTTAAAATCTATGGTCGACATTCAAGAAGAATAGTTGTTCTAACAAGGTTAGAAATAGAGCACTTCACCCTAGGGAGAAAATCAGGCTCAATGAGGAACGATGGCCACCCAAAGGGAAAGTTTTCCTTCTGTTCATCAGCTTGATTACAGATTGTATTGGGAAAGTTTTGAGCAAGTACATTCAGACGTACCACGAAGATAAAAGAATATTTAAGATCAGCAAAAGATATACAACATCCCTTGCCTACACTGGCTGTATATAAAATTCCCTGTAGTTGACTGGTTTATATCAGCACCAAGAGGATGAGCTTGAAATAACATTCACTGAGACAAGTGCTATATCAAAATCATCGCATTAGCATGCACATGTGTAAAGAGAGGCTATTGAGATTTATAAACACCATAATAATTTTAAGAGAAAAGAGAAAGGTGTTAAATTAGACAAATGGTTCAAATGGCTCTGAGCACTATGGGACTTAACATCTGTGGTCATCAGTCCCCTAGAACTTAGAACTACTTAAACCTAACTAACCTAAGGACATCACACACATCCATGCCTGAGGCAGGATTCGAACCTGCGACCGTAGCAGTTGCGCGGCTCCAGACTGAGCGCCTAGAACCGCTAGACCACCACGGCCGGCAAAATTAGACAAAATGTGGATGTCAACATTGCAACTTAAGAATGATGTCTCATTACTTTCAATTGAGAATGTTGGCAACACAAGCAATAATCTTGTCGCCGGCATCACATGATAGACTGTGGTGCCCTCTAAACTGCCTGTATATTCGGCAATCCCTCGAGTTCTGGTTAAAGTTTGTGAACATTGACCACAGCCTACTAGTCCCGAAGTTTTAAGTGAAAATGCTATGTTTGCATGATCCTCCTGTGTAAATGATTTCTTAAACATGAAGTTTAAAACTTCAGCTTTCCTTCTGTTGCCACCCCAGACTGTTTGATGAGTCACTAAACAAAAACCTTTAACCTGGTTAGTGATTTGTGATTTTATGTATGACCAGAACTTTCTCGGGTTCTTCACAATATCTTTCACTAAGCTATGATGGTGAAAGCTGTTATATGCTTCAATGCTTCACGCACTGAACTTCTTAAGGACGCATGAATTTCTACTAACTTTTGCCCATGAACATTTGCACTTCCTTTTTTGAATCAAGAGTGCAACAATCTCTGTTTCCTCAGCATGTTCTCAATGTGATTATTAAACTATGGAGGGTCCTTCCATCCTTAACCCACTTGGCACACACATCTCCAGAGCATGATTTACAATCAGTTCAAACATTTCATGTAATTCCCCTACATCTGTCATATTAAACCTAAACGAAGTAAATTCATTTATCAAATGAGATGCTAGTAACTGCTTATCTGCTTCTTCTAGCACAAATACTCTCCTAACATTCTTGTCAGATTGATTAGTTTTAGTAGCCATCATTGGTATGATGACAACTTGATCAGTAATCTCTTCTCTATACTGTCACCGCCATTAAGATTAGGCCTGTTTGTAGGTACAAGTTCTAAAATATTTCCACCATCTGTGGGTTGTCTAACCAGTAGTTCAAGACAGCTTTCAGAAAACTGTGTTCAAATGTACTTCACAAGCTTTTCCGTCCATATCACCTGCAGTGAATCTATAGATGTCTCAGTCAATACTCAATGTTCAGAAGATTAAAGTCACCTCCAACTAATACTGCATGATCTTGGCATTTTCGCGCTGCTGAGCGTAGACTTTCCTTCAATGATTCTACAATAATTTTAGCAGAACCAACTGGCTAGTAAATCATTTGATAATTAACTTGAGTTCACCTAAGCCTGCTACTTGTGTCCACTTAACTTCAAGTCACTCAATTTTGTCCTCAACAGACAGAATATTTTTGCTGACGGCAATGAACACTCACTCTCCTACAGCACCTGTCTTTTCAATATACATTCCATAATTTGCTAAACATTTGAATAGTTCAATAATTTACTGTTAAAATTTTGACAGCTGGAGTGCCTATTTTGTACCTATCTGTTTCCACGCTATGCATATCAGAGGACCTAAAACTAGCGCCTAGTCTTAAAAAAAAAAAAAAAAAAACTTCGCACTCCACTACCTGAGTAGCAGCTTTCTTTGTGTAGAGCTTTCCTGACCAATCAAGAGCAGTTGTACAACTCTACACCCCACAACATAGGTCTGGAAATCTGCAGCCATGACCACCACAGACTCAACGGAGCCTCTGGTTTAGACTCTCCACTCAGCAGCAAACCAAAGGACCCTGATCAACTCTGGGTACGATGCTGCAAATTGTGAGCTTTGCTTGCACTGCCGACTACCACACCCTGCCCCCTCCTTAGCCACAAGCACAGTGTGCTCCACATCTGGATGAGGCCCCCCAGTAAACACACTGAGTGAATATTGGAACTTGGAGTAACAAGTGCAGTGAATGTGGAGTCCTGTGTTGGGTACACTGAAAGGTGCCCACACACAATAGAAGAGACACCTGAGGTACCCCACTGTTAGGGCCAGTTTATCCACTGCTGCCACACCCCGAGGCAGCAGCCTGCAGACTGTTGAATGTGGCCATAAGTATCTTCAGTTGTTCACAAACTGCAGCCAGCTGCTCCTGAGTCTGCATACAGCATGCACGCAACCTATCCGTCCTAGTACTACTAACTTGAGTATCAAACAATGAAAACAAATAGAAAAAGCTATTTATGTGATTCACTAGTCTCCTGGTGCTTCACCAATGGAGGCTGGCAGCTGACTGGTTGTGATCAGTGGTTATTGGTCATCTAACACGAATGACTACAGCACTATAGACCATGTGAGTGTAAACTTCATCTTTACTAAAATGTCTGGCAGATTTGCTGTTGAAACGTTGATGTCATCTGTAAACATGGTATATTTGCACTCAACACTATTCACAGCAGCAGGCAGATCATTATTAAAAATTAGAAACAATAAAGGACCCAATCCTGTGAGATTCCTTTACCAATAACACCACAGTCTGAGACGACAGGTGGTCTTCATTCGTAATCCACAACTTCCATAATTACTTTCTGCTTCCTGTTAAGATTTTGGCAGGTTACCTAATGAGCCCCTGATACAATACTGTTGGGCTTACTCTGATAGTAGCTGGTGAGCCACTCAACTGGAGGTATTGTAGACAGATCATAGAAGACAGCCACTGGTGAACTGTCCTCCTTTACTGACTAAAATATCTTCAAAAATTTGAAGACTTACTGTTCAGTCAATGCTTTTTTTAACCAGATTGTTTTCTATATAAAATACTACTGCCTGTTCAGTCAATGCCTTTTTTTAAATCAAACTGTTCTTTATATAAAATACTTAAAGTGTTCAAGGTTTTTGACAATCCTTGCATTCAACCATCTGTGAAATACTATTGAAGACACTGTAAGATGAGAAATCAAACTGTAATTGTTCATCTTTGAAGCACCCTTTTTTTAAATAAAAAAAAAGGTTTAAAAGTGGGAATAAACCTCAGTAGATTGCCAAGTCAACGAAGTGGCTCAGTATTAACATATTTGCTAGAGTATTGTTTCAGTTGCTTGCTTGAGGTCTTGTCCAAGCTAGATTAAGGATAATTTTTTAATGACACAATGGTATTCTTAAGTTCTCTGGTTCTTATACATTGTCCAGTCACATTAATGTGACCAGCTGTCGAAAGCTAGAATAATCATCTTTCACAGTGCATACTGCTCTGTGACATGCAGGAAGAGAGTCAGTGAGGTTCTGGAAGGTGAAATAAGGATGTGGAGCCATGTCAACTCCAGTGCCATGGCCAGCTATGCAAGATTTCTCAGGTGGGGATCCATGGCACGAACAGCCTGATTGAGATGGTCCCACAGATTCTCGGTTGGGTTTAAATGCGGTGAGTTTGTTGGCCAGGGAGTATAAAACTCATCCTGGTGCTGTCCAAACCATGCACATAAACTGTGGGCTGTGTCAAACTGCATTGTTCTGCTTGTAGATACCAAGGACAAAGAAACTGCATGTAGGGGTGGGCATGTGCCCAAGGATAGATGCATACTTCTGTTGATCCACTGTGCCTCACAGAATGATGAGATCACCCAGGGAATGCCATGAAAACATTCCCCAGATCATAACACTCCCTCCTCTGGCTTGGGCCCTTCCGACCATTGTTGCAGAATATTTGTTTTCATATGTTTCATGCCATACACGCCAACAGTCAGCTGTCTGACAGAGCACAAAACATTATTCATCTGAAAAGGCTGCCTGTCACCACTCAGTGGACCAGTGGATGTCCAGTTGTGGTACTGGCATGCAAATTCAAGCCTTTGTCACTGATGAACAGCATTCAGTGTAAGTGGATGAACCTGGTGCCTGCTGTGGAGGCACATACCCAGCAATGTCCACTGAATGATTTTTAAGTATAAACTGTTGGTAACCACTTGTTTCATCTGGTTGGTCAGTTGCTCAACAACCACATGTCTAATCGCTTGCAGACATCTCTGCAGCAGTCATTCAACCTTGTTATATATGACCCATGGTGCACCACAGTTACTCGATGCCAGTTTTGGATAGTGCCATTTTTCCATGCACAGTACACTTTAACCATGGTAGCAAGCAACAGTTTACAAACTTAGCCATTTCGGAAATGCTTCCACCCTAGGTCCAAAGGCCAATGATCATGCCACTCCGAATTTCAGATAAATCGCTCCTTTTTGCATTACAAAAACAACTGCACTTTTTCTTCCCCTCCTCCCCCCCCCCTTTCCTGACACGCTTTATATACCCTCCACTGTTAGCACTGCCAATTGCCATCTATGTGTGGTTATTGCACATTGACTTTAAACTGAGGTGGTGGTCACATTAATGTAGAAAATAACATCATTTCAGTGTAGTGTTTAGATCTTGCTATTTGTTAAAATTGACCGCCTCACAAAGAGCTGACTTACAGCCTGTGTGTTCAGTGACACTTAGGGAGTGTTCATTGAAGATCTTGGGGGGGGGGGGGGGGGGTAACACTAATTATATATTGTTGTGGTTAATGACGATGTAGGAAGCATTTAAGGGAGCAACACCTGTCTCACTTTTTATAACATTCCACATACCTTTGACGTTGTTAGTTGAATTATTGGGTATGCCCAACACACAGGGTTGGAAAGGTGACATGCCTTGAGAGTTAGTGAAGACAACAGATGTCAATAAAAATGAATGTTACCGAATCAGAGTGCTCTGTGGCATAGCCCAAAGTCTACGTTCAATCCATTTCACACACTTCTTGTTATAAAGGGCAGACTACAAGGTAACTCAAAAAGCTGTAATACATCACAGACAATAATATGACAAGCATTTTGATAGATAACTTATTATGTTCATATATCATACATCAACTATGGGGAAGGGAGGGTGCAGCTACTCAATTTTTACCACATCTTTAACCATTCCTATATAACTTTCACAGTGCTTTTTAATTTTTTTATTCTCTTATGTTCACATAATTAGTGTTAACTCTCTCTCTCTCTCTCTCTCTCTTTCTCTCTTACCTTGCCTTGGAGTCATTTTATCTGTATGAAGCACTGCCTCCAACTGCCGAATACACCAGTACAATTCTAACTGAAACTGCTGTGTCTGTTCACTGCTATCTTCTGCACTTGCAGCAATTTGGTCATTACCATTATGGATTGGTTTTGACCCATTTTTACCCTTGGAAGTATGACCCTATGAAAAAGACAGATCACATTTATTTATTTATCAAATAACACTTTATCATAAACCCTATAAACATTCTATCATACTGCAATGCCTATCACACAAGGATGTAGGAAATTTCCTTGTGACAGTTTATTGATGGTCACCATAAAATCCAACTGGACAAGTTGGTGCCTAATGATTAAATTTCATTAATAACACTTAAGATCAAATTCAACTAGATGTCTTCACATTTTCTTTCTTTCTTAATTCGCTCCTGGTGAATACCAAAGCAGTTCCACGAACTGCTGTCTCACAGTTGTCAACATTCTAATAACACACACACACACACACACACACACACACACACACACACACACACGTATGTACTGGTGGTCAGTTTCTCGACACACACAGTACACAGCACTATCCATTCAACGTCGTTTAAAAATTAATAAACTAAAATTATAAGAATATGCCTGCCAGTTGAAGGAAAACTCCTGATCTACACCTCCAAGTGGTAGATAGTCAGCAGTGTCACTTCATGTGATGGCTAACATAGACATGGACTGAGGGATGACAGGGATAAGTCATCACCCCAGCATATGCTGTGCAGGGCACCCTCTTGTCCTGGAAATGAGAAATCATTTCCAAAGGCAGGAGAACCAGCTGATTTACAATGGCATAGGGTGTGGAAGGCAAGGGGAAACCACCATATTAAAGAAGTACGGTTATCCCAAGCATCAGCAGTAAACCATGCCAGTATCTTCCGTAAAACTTTCTGGAGATAAAATAGTCCCCCAATCAGATCTCCGGGTGGGGACTGCAAAAGATACAGACAAGGCGAAGAAAAAGAATCCCAATTTTAACATAGCAACTTGGAACATGAGAACACTGCTTCAGTGTAGCAAATAAGAAAATCTAGAACTTGAAATGGACCGATTGGAAATCAATATCCTAGGCATATCGGAGATGAGATGGCCCCAACCAGGTGATTTCTGGTCTGAAGAATACAGAGTCATTCACATTGAAACCGACCAAGATAGACCAGGAATGGGAGGAGTTGGAATAATTTTGAGGAAAAACTATGGCTCACGTGTCAAGGGATATGTGCAATATAGCTTTTGAATAATGCTAGTCAAACTTGAAACTAAACCAAAGGACACTCTGATAATACAAATATACATGCCAACATCCAAAGAAGAAGATGCAGTCAGTGACGAAATATATGAAGAAATAAGTAATGCCATGAGAAATGTTAAGGGAGATGAGTACATGACTGCCACTGGGGACTGGAATGCGATTGTGGGTGAAGAACCGGAGGAAGGAATTGTTGCCAAATATGGACTTTGACAAAGAAATGAAAGAGGAGATCGACTAATCGAGTTCTGCTCGAGGCACCAATTAGTTGTTGCAAACACACTTTTCCAACATCACAAACAAAGAAGATACACATGGAAGGCCCCTTGAGACCTGAGGAGACAACAGATTGATTACATTCTAGTGAAAGCACATTTTAGGAAGCAGGTAAAAGATTGCAGGAGCTATCCATCTGCAGACATAGGCAGTGACCATAACCTGGCCCTGATGAAAAGTTCACTCAGATTTAAATGTTTGAAGAAGAAGACAGTAAAACTTAAATGCCAACTAGAAAAACTGAAAACTGAGACTGGCAAAGCACTATGCTCATGAATGGATTACAACAGATATTATTGAGCCTATAGAAAACAGGAGATTATACAAAAAATGCACCTGTTGAACAAGGAAAAGCTGCATACAGAAGACTACGGAATTTAGTCAATAGGTAATCTAGGAAGGCAAAAGAAAATTTTCTTGAGGAAATATGCAGGGAAGTCGAAAAAACATGCAGAACGGAAGAACTGATTTAGCCTACAGAACAGCAAATAAATTTTGTAACAAACGTAAAACAACACTCTCAGCTACATTAGAAAATAAAGAGGGGAAAATGCTGTTTGCTGAAGAGATGGAAAGAATACACAAAGGAGTTGTATGCCAGAAAATGCTGTTTGGTGAAGAGATGGAAAGAATACACAAAGGAGTTGTATGCCAGAACACCTCTTTCGGAGGAAGTAATACAAAGAGAAGAGCAAGTAGATGAAGATGACAAGGGAGATGACATCTACATCCATACTCCGCAAGCCACCTGACCGTGTGTGGCGGAGGGTACCTTGAGTACCTCTATCGGTTGTCCCTTCTATTCCAGTCTCGTATTGTTCGTGGAAAGGACGATTGTCGGTATGCCTCTGTGTGGGCTCTAATCTCTCTGATTTTATCCTCAAGGTCTCTTCGCGAGATACACGTAGGAGGGAGCAATATACTGCTTGACTCTTCAGTGAAGGTATGTTCTGGAAACTTCAACAAAAGCCCGTACCGAGCTACTGAGCGTCTCTCCTGCAGAGTCTTCCACCGGAGTTTATCTATCATCTCCATAACGCTTTTGCGATTACTAAATGATCCTGTATCGAAGCGTGCTGCAAAAATAATTTGACAAAGCTCTAAAAGAACCACACGACAACAAACCAACGGGTATTGAAGATATCCCTGCAGAACTAATAAAGAACGCTGATGACAGCATGAAAATGATACTCCTTAAAATTATTAGGTCCATCTATAACACAGGAGAGATACCGACAGACTTCCAGAAATGCATCTTTGTTCCTATAGCAAAGAAGGCAGCGTCTACAAAATGTGAACAGTACCGAACTTTAAAGTCTAATATCACATGCATGTGAAACTTGACAATGAGAAGAGAAGAGAGAAGATGGCTAAAGGTCCGGGAGATGTGGTACTATGGTATAGAAGGATGATGATTATGAGACAAAGTAACACATGAAGAGGTGCTTAGAATAGTCTAGGAAACCATATTTCGGTGGAGGCACATCCAAACAAGAAGAGAAACTTGTAGGGCACATCCTACAACACAATAACATCGTTGGAATAACAGCAGAAGGAGCTATTGAGGGAAGGAATCAGTGGGAGCGACCAAGGATATCATACATGCAACAGATCATGAATGACACTGAATGTAACATACGTGGAAATGAAGAGGAAGGCAGACAAAAGAGAGGAATGGTGCTCTGCTGCAAACCAAACTCAGGGTTGAACACTAAAAGAAGAAAGATGCAGCCTGTCAGTTCTCATCAACAAATGGCTTTACATAAATATTGTACAACTTTCGCAGCGATACACATTACGGATATTAACATTCTGGGGTTCAAATTCACAGAACGCATGCAGCGCCACGCTATACGGGAACACTGAGTAGTCACAGTGAAAGCCTGTACAATGTTGCCTGGGTCCACTAACTGAAACGTTTCAATTACATTGTGATGTTTAGTTCTAAAACACTCAATGCTTTGTATCACATGTAGCTTCTCTATATATATCAGATGAACTATACTGATCGATTAATATATGCTTTTACCTCCAACTCTTGAAATCTTCCGTCTCTAAGACATCGGCATCCACGTGCTGTTAAACCCTAATCTTCCTTCCTTTTTTCTTCAAATCACACTTGCTAACCTATACATAACTCAAGTACGAGAACATCACATTCACAGAACGCATATAGCTAACCCAGCTGCCTGCGCCACGCTATACGGGAACACTAAGTAGTCACAGTGGAAGCCAGTACAATGTTGCCTGAGTCCATTAACTGAAACGTTTCAATTACATTGTGATGTTTAGTTCTAAAACACTCAATGCTTTGTATCGCATGTAGCTTCTCTATATATCAGATGAACTATACTAATCGATTAATATATCCTTTTACCTCCAACTCTTGAAATCTTCCGTCTCTAAGACATCGGCATCCACGTGCTGTTAAACCCTAATCTTCCTTCCTTTTTTCTTCAAATCTCACTTGCTAACCTATACATAACTCAAGTACGAAAACATCACATTCACAGAACGCATACAGCTAACCCAGCTGCCTGGGCCATGCTATACGGGAACACTAAGTACTCACAGTGGAAGCCAGTACAATGTTGCCCGAGTCCATTAACTGAAACGCTTTTACATCCAACTCTTGAAATCTTCCGTCTCTAAGACATCGGCATCCACGTGCTGTTAAACCCTAATCTTCCTTCCTTCCTTTTTTCTTCAAATCTCGCTTGCTAACCTATACATAACTCAAGTACGAGAACATCACATTCACAGAACGCATATAGCTAACCCAGCTGCCTGCGCCTCGCTATACGGGAACACTTAAGTAGTCACAGTGGAAGCCAGTACAATGCTGCCTGAGTCCATTAACTGAAACGTTTCAATTACATTGTGATGTTTAGCTCTAAAACACTCAATGCTTTGTATCACATGTAGCTTCTCTATATATATCAGATGAACTATACTGATCGATTAATATATCCTTTTACCTCCAACTCTTGAAATCTTCCGTCTCTAAGACATCGGCATCCACGTGCTGTTAAACCCTAATCTTCCTTCCTTTTTTCTTCAATCTCACTTGCTAACCTATACATAAGCACGAAAACATCACATTCACAGAACGCATACAGCTAACCCAGCTGCCTGGGCCACGCTATACGGGAACACTAAGTAGTCACAGTGGAAGCCAGTACAATGTTGCCTGAGTCCATTAACTGAAACGCTTTTACATCCAACTCTTGAAATCTTCCGTCTCTAAGACATCGGCATCCACGTGCTGTTAAACCCTAATCTTCCTTCCTTCCTTTTTTCTTCAAATCTCACTTGCTAACCTATACGTAACTCAAGTACGAGAACATCACATTCACAGAACGCATATAGCTAACCCAGCTGCCTGCGCCACGCTATACGGGAACACTTAAGTAGTCACAGTGGAAGCCAGTACAATGCTGCCTGAGTCCATTAACTGAAACGTTTCAATTACATTGTGATGTTTAGTTCTAAAACACTCAATGCTTTGTATCGCATGTAGCTTCTCTATATATCAGATGAACTATACTGATCGATTAATATATCCTTTTACCTCCAACTCTTGAAATCTTCCGTCTCTAATACATCGACATCCACGTGCCGTTAAACCCTAATCTTCCTTCCTTTTTTCTTCAAATCTCACTTGCTAACCTAAACATAACTCAAGTACGAAAACATCAGAATAATCTACTAATACAAGCGTACTTTTCTTGTCTGAGGCATTCTCGATTATAATGTTTTCCAATCACTTTCCTTCGGGCGATAGGCTTTATCCTCTCATATGTATGCTCTTTTTAGGTCTACTTTGCACCTTAGTACACACACAAAGCTAACCCCACACGTCGAATTGGTTGCAAACAATCCGCTTCGCACTGAAGTCACTTAAAAACTGAGGAATGGATAGAAGTGCCACCTAGTAGCTGTGGTGCAAAACCAGGGTAACTTGTGTCCATAGAGTAAGTAGGTATTGTGTTTGTAAAGGCGCGTTTACACTAAGTTCGCAACATTGTACGGAACATTGTTCGTGGCTAGTAATGGACTACCGATGTTCGCAACATGGTGGCAACATGTTCGCAACAGAAAATCAATGTTCCGCGGCTACGTCGGCAGAGATCAAAGAAACATTGTTCGTGGCCTGCTATGACTGCGCAGCGCTAGTGTTCGTTTGCTCTGAGCTGGAGTGCAGTGGTGCGTTTATTTCACGTCCCTTCATTTTTATTTGAAATGCAGTGGTTACGAGACAAAATTTTCCAGTTGATATCGCTCTATGAGGCACGTTGCGAAGGTTATAAAAATACTAAAATCAAACATGATTCATCACAAAAAGATGCTGCGGTGCTCGGCACCAGCAGCAATGACGTGGACAAAAGAATTAAATCTCTCTTGTCTCAGTACCGACGAGAGAAAATAAAAATAGAAGAAAGTAAAAAATCTGGATGTGGTACTGACACGCTTTACGAAACGAAGTGGTTTGGATTTAAATATCTACTTTTCCTGGATAATATCCAGCAACCAAAGGAGACCCGGGACACAATTGAAGAGGTACACAAGGTTATACTTGCAAATGATTAATTTTATTCTCTTGTACAACAATTTTAACTGTAATTATTTTGCCATGGAACAGCTCCTTGTGGGCTCACAAAGTAGTTGCCAAATTCGTCGCAAATTTCCTTGAATGTTTGAGAAGTTCTCCGTGGTAGATTTGGGAGTGCAGTAATGGAGGAGCATTAGCATCTTGTTTCCATGCCACTGGAATGACTTCACCTGTTTGTGGACAAAAAGAATCTAAGCTTCCTGGTTATAACTTCTTGACTCCGAATTTCTTCTTAAAAAATTGTGCAGACACACTGCTGTCATTGTGATGGTTTGTGCCTTCTGTGGTTGTAATAGCATCGGTTTGCCGAAGACACGAAACACCGAAGCCATAATACCATATGTGTTTTCCACACTCATCCTTGCCCTTGACAATTTGTGGTTATAGACTCTCTCTTTCGAGCCTCTGTTGTGCCTACCTGGATACGGCTTCATGATGTTTTCCTGTAATGGAAAAGCATCTTCTGCCGTGAATACGGAATACGTATGGTAGTGGCTTTGTCCCTCCATGTAAACACTCATGACGTGGCACGTTCAGTTTGTTTTTGTGAATTAGCTCACTTATGGAGGCATTCTTGAAAACACCTCCATCAGAAATCCTCCCTTGGCAGCCAATGTCAGCATATAAAAAGCTGTAGTTGGGGTTAACAACAGCAATCAACAGTGCTAAACGATCCTTTATAGTTACAAAACTCGCTCCCACTACCAACAGGGCACTTTAGAACGATGTGCTTCCCATCAATTGCTCCCACGAAATCAGGGAAGTGGAATGCCTGGCGGCACACACTTTCTTTTGAACGCCATTCGTCTTCAGTAGCTGGCATCTGAAACAAGTAAATTTGGCATCAGATTTCGCAAGAGCTACCTCAACATGCAGCAGCTGAAACAGAGAAACCTGCAGAGAAAGGTGAAGAGGACAGCACACCGCCTCCACAAAAATAGGCCAAGAGGGGGGGTAGAGGGGGGGGGGATGGAAGAAGCGACCCCATACTTAATGCAACAGAAATGTTGCATAATATTATGCAGCAGCAACATCAACGCCAACAACAACAGGACTCGGCAACAGATTTCGGAAAATTTGTTATCACTAAATTGAAAGCGCTTCCGCCCTATGTAAGAGCGGTGGCTACAAAACAAATAAGTGATGTGCTGTACGAGGAAGAACTGAATGCTCTGAGGAAGCAGCAGCATACAATAATAAACATAGACGCAGCAGGATCATCAGCGTCAACTTCAACTGCAGATTTCCCTGTCACATTCATTGGCAGCATATCTGATTTGGATTCTGAAGAAATTATATTCATGGAATGATGCAAATATGTAAATGCTAATATAAAAATAAATATCTAATCAATTAAATACGTCGCAACGTGGCAAGAACAGTGACACAACTCAAAAATGCAATATTAGAGAAAATACTTTTTAAGAATTATACTAAACTTCTAGTGAAGTAGTACAAGCTTCTTTTATATTTCAAGTAAGTATTTAACGGCAGTATATACTGTTATATTATATACAAAAGTAATACTGTAATTGTATCCATATTTTTCAGTGAAATAAACTTAAAACTGCCATTTTCGAGTTGTGTCAGTTTTCTTGCTGGGGTATGTGTTTCAGTGCTGTTAACATAGCTTAATTACCTTAACATAATCCTTCACCCAAAGCTTCACAAACTTCCAGAACTATTTGAGATATGGCTGGCTTTGAAATGTGGAATAAATATGCAAGACTTCGATATGAGTCTCCTGATGCCAGAAAATGAAGAGTAACAGCAAGTCTTTGCTTCACAGGGATTTATTTTCTGAAATTTGTGTCTTTCTTTGAAACAACTGGTCCTATAATATAATTGTGTTTTAGTGACAGCTATGGTGCACTATTGTCGTTGCTCTGGATGTTAAAGAGTAGTATTTGAAGGGAAGACCAGTTACTTTTCACAGGTATGTACAACAAATGTACTATTGTTGTCATGAGGCACTTTATATGTTGAAAAACATCGAGTCACAGTATTATAAGGTCTTGTATTGTAGAGATAATTTCAGTGATTTTATGACCATATGTTTACAAGACAGGTGGTAGATAAATTGGTTCTAGTGAAGCAGAGGATACAACCTGTCAGTCACTTACAGATAATAATGTCTTCACTTTCAGCCATAGATAAAAAACAGTTCTGTGTTCCAGATAAGTGCTATCATTGTACATTAAAATAATTGAATGTGATTTCAAAAGAGATCGCTACATATTGCTCAAAACATTCTTCAAGTGCATTTATTTAAATAATTGGTTGTTTGCAATTGATTCGCTACTTAATTCCATTCTTAGTGATATTGAGGTAATTTGGACTATTCGTTTCTTATTTTAGGACAATTTTTAGTATCTTATTTTCGTCTGTAGGTATGGATTCGCCTGTTCCGATGAACCTGGATGATTTGAGAGAGGCTAGGGGCGTAAGCATGTTGGCTATATATCCAACCTCTAAATGATTGCGCAAAGATTTATTAAAGTGCCAGAACTTAACATAAGATCAACAACAGAACAACTATATATTTTTTAAAACTTCATAGATCTCTAATACAAAGACAAATACATCAAAGATACTTGCACACATGTAACAGAAACAAATATGAACTTGTAATATTATTTACAATCCTTTAACACTCTCCAGCAATTTCATATTTCATCATCAAATCAAGAATTTAACTCAGTCTTTATTTTCATTGGTTACTTCCATCCCAATCAAAGTTTTCATTCTTGATAGTTTTTTTGCTGATAAGCCCTTAGTAAGAATGTCACCTGCCTGATCTTGTGTTGACACATATTCGACACTGATCTTCTCATTGCCTAACTGTCGTACATACTGATATCATGTTTCAATATGCTTAGCGCATTCATAGAATTCTTCCCCTCTGATACATTTAATAGCACTTTGATTGTCAATGCGTAAAGTAGGAATTGAACTCTTTTTCAACAACTTCAATTTCTTTCAGTAAGAGATCAAACCATACTAGAGATTTACTTGCCTCATTGGCAGCAATAAATTCAGCTTCCATTGATGATTGTGCGACACATTTCTGTATTTCACTTTTCCACATTCCTGGTCCACCTCAAAACTTCATTAAAATTCCACTTGTTGAACGTCCTGTCAATTTTTCACCTGCACAATCAGCATCGCTATAATCTTCTATAGCAGAATTGTTCGTTTTCCTAAACTGAACTCCATCATTTATTGTATTCTTCAAATAGCGAAGAGTTTGTTTAATTAATTTTAGGTGTGCTTCAGTAGGCGAATCTTGTGCTCTTGAAGCAATATTTACAGCATAAGCTAGATCTGGACATGTCCCCAGTGTTAAATATGTGAGACTGCCTATAATTTCTCGGTAAGTATCGATATCAGTAGCTGGTGGTGAATTACCAGGTATCCATCCAGGCCCAATTGGTAATGATATTGGCTATGCATCAGTCACAAAATATCTCTTTTTACATATGCAGTCTGGTTAATCTTAGTACAATCATTTAATCTTTGGACTTGCGAGCCAAGATAACAATCCACTTCACCTACTACTATATCAAACTCTTCATGTAATTGTTTTGTGTAATTATGAATTGTTTCACCAGGTACTATTATCAATCCCTCATCCACATAAAATAAAACGATTAAATTTTCATTAAAATAAATACAAGGATCAGCGCTACTCTCCCGCAAATTTGATTTCTTAAGGTATAACTTTAAACACTCATACCAACATTTTGCTGCTTGCTCAGTCCATACAAGCTTTGGAGCAATCTTCAAACACGGCCTGTGTCATCATCATAACCTTGTGGTTGTTGCATGTAAATTTCTTCCTCCAGTTTACCATTCAAGAATGCTGTTTTAATGTCAAATTGTTTGATGTTCCAATTTCTTTGAACAGCAACACACAAGAGGGCTCTCAGAGTTTCAAACCTAGCCACAGGACTGAAAGTTTCAGAAAAATCAAGCCCTGGCCTTTGGCTATGCCCTTTTGCAACTAGCCTTGCTTTGTACCATACAATGTCATTGTTATTATCCAATTTAATTGCAAACACCCACCGATTTCCAATAGCCTTCCTTCCAGCTGGTAAAACTAATTTCCAAATACCAACCTTTTGATGCGAGTCCATTTCTTCATCCATTGCAGCTTTACAATTTTCTACATCTGAGGATTTCACTGCTTCATCATAGTTCCTTGGACCTTCTCTCAGCATCATCATCTTGGGTCGCTCAGGTTCATCTAGGTAACGTATCGGCCTTCTAATTGTTTGTCCCTCAAAACTCGATGACCATCTGCATTTTCAGTCACTTCTACATGATACTGATGATCCAGGCTTGTAATATTTTCTTTTGATATTTCGACATCATTAGAATCAGATGGTTCTATATCATTCATAGTCGATATGTCAACTAATTTGGTAACATCACTCATCAATGATTGCTTCAATTTTTCATCACTGAATTTTACATCTCGGCTAACAATAACTGAATGCCTATCTGGAAGGTATACACGATAGCCACACTCATCATAACCAACTATATAACCTTTCAGAGATTTGGCATAAAATTTTCACCATTTCCGTGCTGGAATCCAGACAAAACATTCTGTCCCAAATACTTTTAGATGATTAAACTGACTCTTCCTTCTCAAAAATAATTCTGTTGGTTTCTTTTCTTTAACCTTCATAGGCACAGTTCGGTTCAGAGTGTGAGTAGCTGCAAGTACAACTTCTCCCTGTAAAACTTTTGGAATATGCTTTGCTGACTGAAGCCATGAACGTACCATTTCGCAGATAATCCTAATTTCACGCTCAGCAGCTCCATTTTGCTGTGGTGTATATGACACAGTCGAAGAATGTCTCAATCCAATTGACTCAGCATATCTTCTCACATCGTTATCGTCAAACTCCTTGCCACCATGAGTCTGCAGTTCTTTAATGGTACATTGAGCTTGTGTTCTCACCAACTCAATAAATACTCGCAACTTCTCCTTTACATCATCATTTTTAGTAAAAGATATGTCGCTCTGAAGCTTGAGAAGTCATCTTTAAAAACAAGAAAACATCGATGGCCAGCTAAATCGTTTTCCTCCATTGGACCACAGACATCAGCGAAGATTAATTCAGCTGGGCTAGTTGACTTGTCAACTCGTGAACCAAAAACTAGCCTATGACGTGTACCTAACATACAACCTTCACATAATTCATTGCCTAACCTTACATTGATATCACGAGCAGTCAAAACTGATTGTACATGTTGTTTGTTCTGGTGCCCAAAACTTTCATGCCACAAGTGAAGAGTATCAGAAGCTTCCTTTACTACACAGGACTTTCCTTGCTTAATCACTTTCACTGCCAAGCGATAAAGTTCATTCTTGCTGTTAGATAGAGCAATAGCAATTGGAATATTGTCTCTATAAAATGACCATATTTTACCATCTTTTTGATACTTTGATCAAGACCTTTTTCTCCAGCCTTTTTAACATAAAATAAATTATAGGCACCATCTGGACAACCCCATACATCTTCAAAATATCGTCTAGTCCACTCTCTTCCATTAAAAGTTTCAACATCAATACGACCACTCCCAAATACTTTGATATGCACATTATTTTTAGCACTGTACATTTTCTGTGGCACATCAAAAGGAGTGTATAAAACATACCAGTCTTGACGATTTGTAACGTGATGTGTCGCGCCACTATCAATATACTACTCGTCACATTCTGATACATCTACATTTGTAGGTAAATTACATAGTTTCAATAAAGTTTCTTCTGGAATTTCTCGTGACAATGTTTTCACAGCTGATAGCATTGCAGAACCATCACCACCACCACTAGGACAGTTGCTGGAGATATGACCTTTGCTTTTGCATTAAAAACACACTACGCCCGTTTTGCAGTCTTTCGAAATGTGTCCAATCTTACCACGTGAAAAACATTTCTTCAGATCGCGGTTTCTTGAATTTTGCACCTTTTTCGCATTACCCAATTTAATTTTGCTTCGTTGCTGTGTAGATACACTTCCCTTGGTTCTTGAAAAGATTGCAGCAGCTACATTTGCTTCTTCTCTGTCTTGAATTCGCAGCTCATAATTCAAACACCTATTCTGTAGTTTATGCCATGTTTTCTCAGCTTGTGGTAGATCATGCCACGTTACATAAATGTGATCAAATTCTATTGGCAGTGTCTGAAGCAAATGTGCACACAAATCAGCTTCCACTGTTGGTTTATTTAGCATATACATCTTTATTTCTACTTCCTCAAATTTTGCTAAATAAACTTGCATACTGCCTGACCATTCCCATTCGATATTGTGAAACTTATGTCGCAACAAGCGATATTTTCAGCAGATTCAATATCATAAACCTCGAGTAATTTATCCCAAACATCTCTTGCAGTTTCACATGTAGCTACTCGAAGTAGCGGTTTTGTTTCTAGTGACAAAACAAGACGTTTCTTCGCTTTTGAATTCGCTTTCGTCCAAGCACTTAATTTCGTTACATAATCTTCACCTTCGGTTTCTGGTTTCACAAAAGATCCGCATACAACATCGTAAAGAGCGTGACATTCCAAGACAGCCTTCATGAGAATACGCCAGGTTGCCCAATTTTCTTCGCCATTTAATTTTTCAACCTGTTGTTTTTCTTCAGTCATGATGTTCAACTGAACTCGGGCTCGTTTACTACCTATTTTTCACGTGGCTCATCTGTAAAAGGGGTTGGTAGTAAACAGTTGCATTTGCGCCCCTATTATTGAGTCTGATATTGGCTGGCTTTTGAAGAGCAGTGAATTGAACTATACACGTTCAGATTGAAACTTATTTATTCAAAAGAAACACTTTAACGTTGTGGCCATGCATTTTTAAGTTCACAAATAATAATCGGTGCAATTCGTACCCTGTTTGTCTCACACCCACACACTTTCACTTTGTTCCTTCGCATACCCTGGCGTCCATGCTTGCACTCGCGGCACTTTGCCGCTCCCAACTCGCCACCACAACGGCCAACGACAAAAGACCCCGATTTTCCCGCTCACATCCACAGTCCTGAGTCGGGTCACATGACACCACAGTAGTCAAAATAATCGCTAAACATGGCCACAATTCGTTTACAATGTTTTATAATATATAAATACTTAAATCTAAATACATTATATAATTTTACAAATTATCACCACACTCTTATAATTCGTTGCAATTAAAAGAATACCAAAAAACTATGCAACAGAACTACAACGCCCATCAAAACACACAACAAGTATTTTCCGGTCTATTTTGCCCAGCATATTATCTCTGCTGCTGTGCTTTAAAATTTAAATTACTTGAAAGAGTTCCATATTATCCCCTGTTACCTTACAACAGCCTTCATGAGAATACGCCAGGTTGCCCAATTTTGTTCGCCATTTAATTTTTCAACCTGTTGTTTTTCTTGAGTCATGATGTTTTGCCCTTATTTTCTCTTTAAGCTTACAAACACGTCGAATAACTTCGTAAACTGTCCTCAAAAAGGGTGATCGCGTCATAAGCCGTCTGCTTGAATTAGTCGATTCTGGCACTATTAAACACGTCTCAATTATATATCAAATCAATGCTAATCTCAACCACGCTCCTCTGCTACCATGTTAAGATAAAAATACATATATCCAACCTCTAAATAATTGCGCAAAGATTTATTAAAGTGCTAGAACTGAATGCAAGATCAACAACTATATATTTTTCAAAACTTCACAGTTCCCTAATACAAAGAACAAATAAATCAAAGATACTTGCACACATGTAACAGAACCAAATATGAACTTGTAATATTATTTACAATCCTTTAACATTTACAAATGTGTGGTCTCGTTGCCGAGTATGTTCGATGTCGCAAGTGCAGCGAACATAGGGGCCTCACAAGCGTACATCGTCGCCATACTCACGACTTATTCATATGGCGTTGCAGCAAAGATCGGTTGTGGCAGTCCATTAGATGAGGGGCATGGTTCGAAAAAGCTAAGCTCGCCTTGAGAGACATTATGAAAATCCCGTACTATAGGCTGTGGCTGTGTGTCCATGAATGTCGTGTGAGTAAGCATACAATTGTGGATGGTACTCTTTATGTAGGGAAGTTTGTGGGGAATACATGAAATATAGGGGTCCATGGGGGGTGGGGGGGGCGAATGTTATGGTCGAAATTAACAAGTCGCATTTTGGCAAAATGAAGTAGAACAGGGGGGAAACTCCATTGGTATTATGGGTTTGGGGGGGGGGGGGGTGTAGTTTCAGATCAAGAGTGTGATGATGTAGTGTTTAAAGGAAGGAAATTTTGGCCAGGTTATAGGAGGTTGCGTTGCAGATGGTTCTATTGTAATTTCAGATGGTTTTTCTTCATATTGGGATTTAGGGGAAATGAGTTATCAGCATCTCATAGTTAATCACAATATTGAGTTCAGATCATTATCCACAGGGGATTGCACAAATAGAATAGAGGGTTATTGGTCAGCTGTGAAATCTCTTGTAGGGAAGAGGAAACGCCAAATTTCCACACTTCAAAGTCACTTAGACGAATATTCATGGAGGTGTAGAATTCCCCAAACATATTGCCCATTATAATGTTTTGTTAAACGTGTTAGGCAAATGTAGCATCTGAAAAATGTTAGCTAATTTCATATTAGGATGTGGGGGGGCGGGGGGGGGGGGGAATGTGTGTGTGTGTGTGTGTGTGTGTGTGTGTGTGTGTGTGTGTGTGTGTGTGTGTGTGTGTGTGAGTCTTTTCGTAATTTGTTGTGTATGTGGGTATTTGATTTTTGTTGATGTCTTTCTAGGCGAGCTTCGGTTCTTTTAAGAAGTTCCCATATGGTAAGTTCAGCTTTCCATTTTTTTCTTATACTGCATTTAACTATTTTGACGTATTTCATTGTTGTATTACTCCATTACGTATGTTTTCATGTACTCCAGTACGTAATAGATATTTCGCATCTGTCGTTCTTCTTTCGTTTCCGAGCACTAGTATCAGTACCACTTTTTCGCATCTGTACTAGCAATATTAAAGGTGAAACGCCCGACACAACTAAAATTTGTATCCCATCCTTCACTTGACCTATACATGAACTGGAGAGCAGAACACAAATGTTGTGTATAGCTATAGGCCTATAGCTCAACTAAACAATGTGATCTATTGTCACTGCTGTTTTCAAAACTACAACCTTCAGTCGATACTATTAGCATCGAAGGCGAAAAAAAAAAACTGTACCGCATAGTGCAGTATGGGATACAAATTCTATATGTGTCGTCTTATTGCCTCTTCACATAGTTCAACTGAGGTACAGATTGCAAATGTAACGTACTTCCATTTCCACGATTTCTTTAGCAGTGTAAATATGTTTAGGTCAACGGAAGTATGGGATACAAATATTATGCACGTAGCTCCTTCTGCCATCGGTAGTACAACTATCTACATATGAACAGACTGTTAGTGGTAGCATAGACGAAAGAAACAACACATGGGAAATTTGTATCGCGTGCTTCACCACTTGACCTATATAGTTCAGCTGAACAACAGGATATTAATACTATCGAAAACGATGAAATCGACGTATGCTAAACTTGTATCCTGTACTACAGTTAAGCAATACAGCTTGACTGAGGTTCGAGATACAACTCATATGTATCTGACGTAAAGTATTGTATGCTACCAATCTTTCCATCCATTTTTCCCCTTCACTTTCCACAGAAATAATGTGATTCAAACGCACAATATCCTTAATGTGAAAATCCTACTTGCCTTGATATGTGTCAACTATATTTTTCATCTCTCGTATTCCTTTGTTTCTGAACAGTCTTGTCAGCTCTTTCATCTGTGTAATAAATGCTCTCTGGCCAATTCTGACGTCTTTGGTCAAAGCCCATGGGTTGTATCCCCTGCTTCACCAGACCCGATAAAATAACAAGTATGTATGAGTAGACTCCTAGTCAGTGTATACATAATGATTCTATGTTCATATGCAGATAAAATTTATACATGGTAGTGTGGTTAATTTCCTCAACTTTATGCAGGGTCTCCAACCCTTGTGTGTAACTATTTCTGCATGGGACAGATTCCTATACAGTGTTATTGTAACGTAATTAATTAGAACAGATTCGTCAATATGAATTAGCGCAGCAGAAAACAAAAAAAATGGTGTTGGTTGTCACTTTCTTTTTCATTCCAAAATTCGGGCACTGAATTGCTATTTTTTTGTGTGTAATGTATGATTTTAGTTCTGTGATGAGATAGGATAAGACGTTATAGAAGAGTAAATAAAGAAAAATTGAAAATGATAATGGACAAGCATGTATTGGAAATCTCTTGCTGCATTTACTGTAACAATTTCATAATTGCAGATTGTTGTGAAGTATGGCAACAGTGCAGCTTGCAGGAGAGAAATTCATGTATCTCTGGGCTAGCCACTCGGAAAGAGAATGAATCTTATTGGTCGCCAGCGGTTCGTGGAGGGGGATGCGCAGAACAGCTGAATACTGGGACTCCTTCCTACGTGAGGTGCACTTTAGTGACACCTTATGACTGCTGGTTAAGGTATTGTTTCACTATAGAACAAGTTTATGAAATCCGTACATATACACATGAAAAACCCGACTACTGCTCTTATTGATGTTGAGTATATAGCAAAAGGTTAGAGATTAGTTCAGAGAAATGCCTACGAGCGACTACTGCTGTTTACTCAGCAGTTGAAAGCAATACAATATTCGAATTGAGGACTGTGACTGAACAAACCTCTTGCATGTAGTATCTAAAAGTGTATATTACATATAGTCATTTAGGATGGGAAAAAGCATGAACTACTTAATAAAAACATGAGCAAATGTTATTACATATGAAGAACGTTTCAGAACTTTTGATTCAAATAGCAGTTAAGTGTTTGCTACACAAAACACGTTACTATTTGGCAAGCAATACTGAAAATATTGTCTTAAAAGGACTGTAAAGCCAGACAGTGACTGAATTTGCCACTTTGGTACTGTGATGTATAAGAGTGAGGCTGTCTAAATGCATAGAAACCGTTTGATGTGCTATCAAATTTGCTCATCATGGTGTTTTTTGGTGGTAATGACTATTGAGAAAGGCCTTGTTACTTAGAAATTGTGTAGTGTACATCATTCGCACGGATCCTGTAAATCAGTTTACAGCAGTTCTACAAGACTATGATCATCAAGAGTCTGAAGGCTTAACCGATAACGCAGTAGGCACCATCACAATGTAATCTAACTTCTGGAACGTTTCAATCAACTTCAGACATATGTTACTTCCTACTTGGAAAAACAATCAGTGGAATCTCTCTCTGTCTTTTCTGTGTGTTTGAAATTAAGGGGGGATGTGGACAAAATTGGTCAAAAACGATAAAAAAAATTGCCACCAGATAGTTCTGTAGTATGTTAGAAATACTGTCTCCAATTTCCACAGATAAATTCGAACTACAAATGATAAAAAAGCTGTCTTGTTTCAATCACTGCACAGTGCCACGCCCATTTTTCTAGACTCACTCTTCTTTTTTGCGATGTTTTATTACTGCCTGATGTCATAAATGAATCGGAAGAGTACAGAACACTGTGGACCCGTTTACGTCGTGTTACCTTTGCCTTCCAGTAGCTATCTTTGTCAACTATTATTGTTTGTGGTGCAGAAATATAAACATTTCAGTTCTGCTGTTAGTGTGAGAATGATGACTCTGTTCAAGCTCTTTTTGTGTGATTTACCATTTAAAATGCCAAGATATAGTGGTAAAGTCTGCAAGGAAGTAGCTAACCTAGCCATTTACGCGTGAATAAACAGTTTCTACAAGTGAGTCAACATAATTCAGGGGAAGATAATTGTGGAGCTAAGATGATGAGCAGTTCACAGAAGAAACTTGGAACTTGGGTAGTTTCAGTCCACTAAAGATGAAGTGAATAGTGGTTTTACGATAATTTATTTAGAAATTATATGAAAGTGCTATTTCCACCTCTCTCGTATTCACCACTAAACAATCACCTTCTGAACGCCTTGCCAACAGAATGCAATGTCAGTTTGTCTGCAATAGTGATACAGGCAGTTTTCTTCAATAGAAATCTTCAGACAGAAGATAATGACCCTTTGACTTCTACAGATCTATGTGTTCCATGTGATAGTACGTGGATGAAAAGGGCCCACACCTCCCTACATGGTGTTTCATCAGTTATAAGTGTTGACACAGGGAAAGTTTTGGATTTGCAGGTGATGTCCAAATGTTGCTCTATTTGTGCACAGAGGAAGACGTTAGACAATAAGGAAGAAGAGAGACAATGGCAAATAAAACCCAAAATAATCTGCAGCAAGAATTATGATGGTTCTAGTGGTGGCTTGGAACCAGCAGGATTGAAATTAATATTTCATCGGGGTGAAATGAGGCATGGAGTTAGATATGTGAAATATCTGGGTAATGGAGATTCTAGTGCTTTCAAATCTGTTGTAGAAAGCAAGCCGTATGGAAATGGATGCAACATTGAACAGCTGGAGTGTGTGGGGCGCATTCAGAAGAGGATGGGTGGGAGATTTCTAAAAATGAAACGAGAACAAATAGGCATAAAACTCAAAGATGGAAAGCCACTGGGTGGGCCACAAAGCCTGACTGGCAAAGAGATACACAATTTTCAAATGCATTATGGCAAAGCAGTAAGGCAAAACACTGGAGATTTGAAGGCAATGCAGAAGGCAGTATGGGCAATACTTTTTCACAAGTTGTAAACTGATGAGAAGCTAGTAAATGAATTGTGTGATATATCCTGGTGCAAATATAAGTAGGCAAAAGCAGAAAACAAAACCTATTCACATAAACACAGTCTTCCCGAAGCAGTCTTGAACACCATGAAGCCAACATTCCAGTTTCTAGCTCATCCATATTTGTTAAAGAAATGTACCCATGGTGGAACACAAAACCCGAATGAGAGCTTCAACAGTCTCATGTGGAAGAGATGCCCAAAAACAAAATTTAGCTCATCTACTGCTCTTAAAATTGCCACATATGATGCATGTCTGGTGTTTAATGATGGTAACATTGGAAGAATAAGGCCTTTTTGGGGACTAGGATTTGTTGCAAATTGCTTCTCTGAGAAGCTATTGAAGAAGATAGATACAGTGCGTGTTGCACATTGTGAACTGTCTGTGAAGGATATAGCCAAAAGGGCATGCAAGGAACATCAGATAAAAAGAAAACAGGTACACAAAGACCAGGAAGACCAAATGTATGGTTATGGTCAACATTAAGGTACTAGTTTAGGGTGTAAATCCTTATACAATCTTATGTGCACTTCCCCAAACTTTCGGTTTCCAGTGTATAAGGAACATTTTCCTCTGAACCATTGGAGATAGAAAAGTGAAATTTTCTGCAGACTTTGTTCATAGTATAACACAACTTCCCGTGGTACTAATTTTTTCCAACCTTTTTTCTATCAAAATTATTTACTTTTCTGTGAAACTGAAATTGCTTTGTTTCATAAACATAATTTTTAAAAATAAATCATAATAGCTCTTAACTGATATTAAAAAACTGTTCCACACATTTGCTTATCTGATTACTAAGAATTACCTACCACAATAGAAAAGTTGTTAAGTAAAGTAATTATTGTGGAAATGTTCTTTTGTGATAGCACGAAAATTTCCAACAATGCCATGATCAAATTTTTTGAGAAGAAAATTTGAAAAAAAGATTCCAGAATGTAACCCATAACATAATTACTTCAAGTGCAGAATTTGGTTCTATTATCTTTCAAACACCAAAAACTGTGTTACATTATACAAACACATCCATTTTCTTCTGTGTCTCCCATTAAGCAGCACCATGTAATTGCCTACTTATAATGTACTTTTCTGGCGTAACCACAAGTGCTGGAACATAGATGGAAAACGCAAGAGAAGAGAAGGCAGTGAAACAATGTCGGCCAATGGTCTGCTGATTAAGATCGCATTGCAGCAGTAGCGGCCTCTAGAAAAGGAGAATATAAGCGCCACTCCTGCCAGCCTCAGCCATTCAGTAATCGTGCAGTTGTAGACCAGCATTCTCAGAACAGTTATTAGTGATCCACATCTATTGCTTGTTTGGATATTGTCTATAGCGAACAACATTATTGTTTGTAGGGTGACCATCGCTTGCGATAATTGTTGTAAATTAAATGCTAAGTATTGTCAATGTACTTTATTGAAATAAAACTACTAATGTAATGAGAATACAGCATCCCTTAGGCACCCTATACGTGACAAGTGGGCAAGACCCCACGTGTACACCATTGAATTTAGTTTTTTCTTGTTGTGCACATGGAGCCACCAAGTGATATATCAACATGCCATTGCTTAGTCCTGTACATAGAGCAAATCAGCTTGCAATCTTGTGGTGTTACAGCAAATTGTTTGTAAATACTTACCTTAGTTTGTTACATTGTAACTGAATTGTGTCCTTTTGTTCAACTATTACACTTCTGTAGCTTCAAATGGTAGGTTCATTTCTGAGCACAAAATACCTACTATTTTCATTTTTCTGAACCTCTGGGGACACATTTTGCATTATCATGTGAAGGCCTTCTTGTACATTTTGCATAGATAGATTTTTGACATGTAGTGAGAACATCTGTACATTTACTGTAGGTAGTTCACATACTTTGCAATTGCAAACCCACACCATTTCAGATTTATTTTGTGAGGAGTAGCTTAAATTGATCTGTCTTATTGTAGAATAGGCTGACAAACACCTTTATGGTAAGGTATTTTTCAGGTACAATAGCTGCATTACTTATCAGTTTGTTATTTGCGTCAGAAGGGATTTTGCTTAGTCTATACTGGTACAAAAGTTTTGTTTCTCAATGTAAGGAAAAAACTTAAAAAGTTTTCTCAGACATTTTTGTGGTGAAGGGTACAGTATTCTTTATAACCTATGTACTTTTTCTTATACAAGATAAGATCTGAGAATCTCAATGCTGAGTTCTTTGCCAACATGTTTAGAGCAAATCGTGGCATAAGGTTTAGGTGAGAGAGCATTACAATACTTCTTTTTGTAATTAGAGCTAGATAATGAAGACAGACTAAGTCTGCATAAATTGCCACCAGCTAATGCTTCCACGACAGTCTTATTACCAAACTGTACACTGCAGTCCATAAAAACTTTTATTTAAGTAGTAGGGTACTTTCAGTAGAATAATGTGACCATACTAATCATCAGACATGGCATGAGGTCATTCTTTACGTTTTAAAATAACACACATCAGATTTTTGGCATCTGCTAGAGGCTAATTATTGCTTCTAGAGCAATGTTTAAATGACAGCATCTTCAGCCACTGAAAAATTGTGTGTCATTAATTTCTGACTTTTGGCATAACATGTGACCTGTCATTAGCAAGCTTTCCATTTCAACTGAAAAAACTATACATTAAATGACTTTCCAGTGGAGCGACGTGGGATCAATCATAATGACAAAGAAGTGATACCCTTTGATTGCATGAAATCTTGCAGCTGCATACAGCTTCTGACATATGAAACTTCATCAGATTTGATTCCAAGGGGATTTTTGTACTACACATAAATCTGCTCCAAGTGGCCCCTCACTTCCAACAGAAAGTACTGTGACCTAGCAAGTATCATCACTGGGTCTCCTCTAGACGCAATTTCTGTCAACATGTCCTTATCCTTCCACCCACATATGATAGTTGTTACATGTTAGTCTGTTACTTAAATGTGCAACCAATTGCAAATTACAAGAACCTTACAACAAAAACACAAACTGAAGGCAGGCTTTTACTCGTCTGTGGGTAACTTATCTGTGGTGCACAGATAAATATAAAAAAATTGACATCTCAAGTTTTTGTAGTATGTAAGTTCTAGATCAGATTTATACATGCACCCCTAGATTGGAACATGAAGCTATCTGCTCTGTGTGCCAAAAGCAGGAACCGGATCAGAGACAAAAAAGAGGCAGCACTGAAACATTGACCAAAGTTGTTTGTGCCCCAAGTACTGTAAAATTAATTTTACTTTTTCTCTTCTTCTATCGAACCTTAAAGTAGATGATTAAGGGTGTAATCCACAAAAGACAGTATTCGACACACTTCTGAAGATTTAGGCTGTTCTACAGAAGATAAGATGACACAGCACAGGTAAAGCTACCTGAAGCAGAATGGCACAGACTGTGGAACAGCGATTATAAGCCTAGTGATCATACTTTGTGAAGTATAATTAATACAGTCACTGATTAGTGACTGCTGCCTTCCCTTAGTTACAATATGCAGAACAGGGTTAGGCACAAAGCAGCAAAACCCACTAATTTAAACTCTTACATTCCTCAACTGTTATCCCTAACAGGCACATGTTGTTTAGCACTCTGTAACCAAGGCTACAGATTCTCTTATTTGTCAGATTTATAAAACAGCAAGAGGACTACACAAGGTTGAAATTCAACAATTAGGTGTACCAATGATATCTACTGTTACTGCAAAGTCTCACAATTTTAGCAAGGAAACACAAAACTGCGTAAGTAACTCCATTGTTGCCCGTAGTGCTACATAAAATCTTTACAAATGTGTTGCTGCATCAGAAGGTAACATTCATCTGCATTTATGTGGAGATGTACACATTTTCAACATTTAATGTAGTGTCCACATACATTTATATGTTTTTTGCAAATGGCCATTTTTTTGTTTTTTTGCTTTGGGAATTATGATACTTTAGTTTTCACCACATCTCATGAACACTTTGTATGTTATTATTATTATTATCATTATTTAATGTCAGTTATTGATTTACATCATCATGGATTTACACAGGAAAAACTACTGAATTTTCGTTTGGTAAAACTATTAAAATTTATGATGAAAAATATTTTGAACTGTCTTCAAATTTTCGAAAGAAATCACAGCCACTTTTGACGGAAAATCTGTGCCAAGCCAGAAGAAATTATGCAAGTATGTTGAGTTGTGTGGTAGTGAAGAACAGTTTAGTGAATTAATTAATTTTTTTCTATAAAGTGCCGGCCCATACCACTTGTGTTTAGAGATTTTTCTCCTTAATACTACCACACTGGACAAAGGAGAGAAGTAGACTGACAGCTGAATAAATAAAATGGTAAAATTTTATTTATTTCAACATAAGGAACATTTGGACAAGAATCAGTACAGTGAAAAATACACTAGGGATATGGGACCTATAGTAAAGTAGGTGTGCATGATGTGTAGGCTATAACATTTTTATTCTGTTTGTTTCATATCAAATGTAGTCATATGATGTCATAAAACTGATCTAATAATGGTCAGTTTGGTAGTCCTCAGTGGTTTAGTCTGGATCTTGATAGGAACACTGCAGTCACTGTTTTGCAGTAATCATACCTGCTTATCTAAAAGAAAAAAAACAAATCTAGTGCAAATTACCCGGGGTCTACTATGTATAAGAGGTGTGGTAATCATACTTCTTTATTTAAAAAAACCTTTCTTTGTTCACATCCACTCTGCAGAGCTTAGAACATTAGTTATGGTTTAGTTTGATAAATATAAAAAAATTGATGCAGACAAAGCTAGTTACATTGAGCTAAATAGTGAATACAGATCAGAAATCAGGTTAGCAAAGTGTAAAGCCAATGAAAATTACATTAGTAAGTCCTACAATAAGTGCAAAGCTGCTTGGTGGAATGTTGCTAGGACTGAACTGGAGAGAAGCAAGACTTATAAAAATGATGATTGTAATGTTAATATCACACCAGATGAATTATGTGCCTATTTTGTTAATGCTTGTGACAGAAGTTCCTCCATTGTAACTGAGTCTAATAATAAATATAAACAGGACCTAATGGATGTTTTTTCATTCCTACAACATTCTGAACACATTTACTCTACACATGAGTGGAAAGGGTCTATTTAAGTAATACCATAAAATCAATTGCAACATTAAGCAGCTCAAAAGCAGAAAACATTTCTGGTTTGTCTAATTTTGTAATTTAAAAAGTAGGATACATAATTGCATATCAACTCTGATTACTTGTAAATTGGATATTTACTAGTGGTAAACACATAAAATATGACAGTAGTCACACAACTATACAAAAAAGGAAATAAGTCATGTCCAAGTAAATATAGACCAGTTTCTATAACACCCATTTTATTGGAAGTAGCAGATTACTGTATGCAATTCCAAATCATTAGGCATCTATCTGACAACTACATTCTCAGAGATTCTCAGTATGGATTCAGACCTGGCTTATCAACCATGAAAGCAGTGGAAAATATTATCTCTTTCACTTTGTCTGCACTCAAATCGAAATGTTCTGTCAATGCGATACTTGTAGACCTGAATAAAGCTTTCAACTCTGTCAGCCACAGAATTTTATTAAAAAGACTCTTATGAGTTAAAAGGTGAAGTTCTCTGATTTCACGTTATGTGAGTGAGAGAAGACAAATTTTACATTTTAACAAAAACGAAGCAGACACTCTGGGTGTAACACATCTACATATACGTGATTATTCTGCTATTCACAATAAAGTGCCTGGCAGAGGGTTCAATAAACCACCTTCATGCTGTCTCTCTACCGTTCCATTCTCGAACAGTACACGGGAAAAACGAGCACTTAAATTTTTCTGTGCGAGCCCTGATTTCTCTTATTTTATCGTGATGATCATTTCTCCCTATTTAGGTGGGTGCCAACAGAATGTTTTCGCAATCGGAGGAGAAAACTGGTGATTGAAATTTCATGAGAAGATCTCGTCGCAACGAAAAACGCCTTTGATTTAATGATTGCCACTCCAATTCAAGTATCATGTCTGTGACACTATCTCCCCTATTTCACGATAATACAAAACGAGTTGCCCTTCTTTGTACTTTTTCGATGTCATCCGTCAGTCCCACCTGATGCGGATCCCACACCGCACAGCAGTACTCCAGAATAGGGGGGGGGGGGACAAGCGTAGTGTAAGCAGTCTCTTTGGTAGACCTATTGCACCTTCTAAGTATTCTGCCAATCAATCGTAGTCTTTGGTTTGCTCTACCCACAATATTATCTATGTGATCGTTCCAATTTAGGTAATTTGTAATTGTAATTTGTATTTGTAATCTCTAAGTATTTAGTTGAATTTATAGCCCTCAGATTTGTGTGACTTATCGCATAATCGAAATTTAGCTTATTTCTTTTAGTACTCATGTGAATAACTTCTCACTTTTCTTTACTCAGGGTCAATTGCCACTTTTTGCACCATACAAATGTCTTATCTAAATCATTTTTCAAGTCGTTTCGATCATCTGATGACTTTACAAAACGGTAAATGACAGCATCATCTGCAAACAACCTAAGTTGGCTACTCAGATTGTCTCCTATGTCGTTAATATAGATCAGGAACAATAGATGGCCTATAACACTTTCTTGGGGAACGCCGGATATTACTTCTGTTTTACTCTATGACTTTCAGTCTATTATTACGGACTGTGACCTTTCTGACAGGAAATCACGAATCCAGTCACACAACTGAGGCGATACTCCGTAGGCGCGCAGTTTAATTAGAAGACGCTTGTGAGGAACGGTGTCGAGAGCCTTCTGGAAATCTAATAATATGGAATCAATTTGACATCCCCTGTCGATAGCACTTATTACTTCATGAGTATAAAGAGCTAGTTCTGTTCCACAAGTACGATATATTCTGAATCCGTGCTGACTATATGTCAATAAATCGTTTTCTTCAAGGAACTTCATAATGTTCAAATACAATATATGTTCTAAAACCCTACTGCAAATCGACGTTAGTGATATAGGTCTGTAATTCAGCGGATTACTGCTACTTCCCTTTTTGGGTATTGGTGTGACTTGAGCAATTTTACAGTTTTAGGTATGTATCATTCTGTGAGCGAGTGGTTGTATATAATTACTAAATATGGAGCTATTTTATCAGCATACTCTGAGAGGAACCTGACTGGTATACAATCTGGACCGGAGTTCTTGCTTTTATTAAGTGATAAGCTGCTTTGTTACACCGAGGATATCAACTTTTCTGTTTCTCATCTTGGCAGTTGTTCTTGATTGGAATTCACGAATATTTACATCGTCCTCTTTGGTGAAGGAGTTTCAAAAAATCGTTTTTAATAACTCTGCTTTAGTGGCACCAGTGACTTCATCATTGTTATCTCGCAGTGAAGGAATTGATTGTGTCTTGCCACAGGTGTGCTTTGTTATGACCAGAATCTCTTTGGGTTTGCTGCCAGATTTCGAGACAGGATTTCATTCTGGATATTATTAAAAGTATATCGCATTGAAGTATGCGACATATTTGGAACTTCTGCAAAACTTTGCCAATCTTGGGGATTTTGCGTTATTTTAAATTTGGCATGCTTTTTTCATTGCTTCTGCAACAACGATCTAACCCGTTTTGTGTACCATGGGGGATCAGTACCATTACTTATTAATTTATGTGGTACATTGTAATTGCAGTTGATACTATCTGTTAGAAAACATTCCACAACTTTTCTACACTTACATGATCAGATTGGAGGGAGTGAAGACTGTCTCTTAAAACGGTGTTAAGAGCATTTTTATCAACTCAGAGCCAGATATATTTTTGCGTTTCTTTTTGATGGTTGTAGGTGTTACAGTATTCAGCCTAGGAGCAACTGCCTTCTGGTCACTAATCCCTGTACTCGTCACAACACTCACTATTTGTCCAGGATTATTTGTTGCTGAAAGGTCAAATTTGCTTTCGCAACCATTTACGCTTCGAGTGGGCTCATGAACTTATTTTCTGAGAAAGCATTCAGTACAATTTCGGATGATGTTTTTTGCCTGCCGCCGGCTTTAAACGTATAATTTTTCCAGCATACCGAGGGTAGATTGAAGTCACCAACGACTATAATTGTATGAGCGGGTTACCTATTTGAAATGAGACTCAAGTTCTCTTTGAACTGTTGAGCAACTATGTCTTCTGAGTCGGGGGGTCGGTACAACGATCCAATTAATAGTTTAGTCCGATTGTTATGTATAACCTCTACCCATACTATTTCACATGAACTATCTACTTCAATTTCGCTACAAGCCAAACTACCTCTGACAGCAATAAATACTCGACTATCAACTGTGTTTAATCTATCCTTTCTAAGCACTGTTAGATCGTCTGAAAAAAATTCGGCTGAACTTATTTCTGGCTTTAGTCAGGCTCTCTGTACCTACAACTATTTGAGCTTCAGTGCTTTCTATTAGGGTTTGGAGCTCTGGTTCTTTCCCAACACAGCTACAACAATTTACAACTACAATACCAATCGTTTCTGCAACTACCTTACGGTGTTTTACCTGCCCACTTTCTGACGGACGCTCCGTCTGTTGTTCCCTGAGATCCTCTAACCTAAAAAACCGCCCAGTCCCTTGCACACAGCCCCCGCTACCTGTCTAGCCGCCTCCTGTGTGTAGTGGACTCCTGACCTATTAAGCAGAACCCGGCAACCCACCACCCAATGCCGCAAGTCAAGGAGTCTCCAGCCTACACAGTCACAGAACCGCCTGAGCCTCTGATTCCGACCCTCCACTCGGCTCTGCACCAAAGGACCACAGTCGGTTCTATCGACAATGCTGCAGATGGTGAGCTCCGCCTTAATCTCGGAAGCAAGACTAGCAGTCTATCATTTCCGCTAGCTGCCCGAAACCAGACAGAATCTGCTCCGATCGAAAGCGACACACGTTATTGGTAACGACATGACCTGCAGTTGGCTGCACCCTGTACTCTTCATGGCATCTGGAAGCACCCTTTCCACATCCGGAATGACTCCTCCCGGAATGCACACAGAGTGCACACTGGGTTCCTTCCCCTCCTTGGCAGCCATGTTCCTAAGGTGCCCCATTAAGCGCCAAACGTTGGGGCTCCCAACTACCAGCAAACCCACCCTCTGTGAATGCCGAGACCTTGAGGACCGAGAAGCTTCCTCTGGAATGGGGTAGACGACTGTATCTGGCTCAGCGACGTCGTTAACCACGGATAACGCCCGAAACCTGTTCGTCAAATGGACCGGGGAGGCCCTACGATCGGCCCCACAGAAAGTTTTTCACTGCCTGCCAGACTTTGGAATGATCTCCCATTCGACAACGGGTGAGGGGTCAACCTCAGTGCAGGCTGTAACAGGAGAGGTCACAGCAGTGGAGCGATCGGAGGACACGTGGGATGTGCTCGACATCCCTCACATCCCCGCGTCCGATCCCCCACAGTGTCGCCCCTTGGCAGCAGCTTCAGGCTGTTTTACGGAAGCCAATGCAGCCTGAAGCTGTGAGTGAAGGGTCGCCTGTTCAGCTCGCATCTGTACACAACAACCACAGTTCCTATCCATTACTGCACATCTCCTGTTTGAAGCTCATAAAAATATGTTACAAGCGAACAGAGTACTCGCCTTAGTAGTAGCAGGAACTAGCGATGCACTCTCACTGACAGTCTAACTGATGAGGTGTTCCACAAGGTTCAATGATTGGACGTCTTGCTTTTCATAATTTGCATACATGATTTGTTCAATAAGATACCACATAAAGCCATATTAAATGCAGATTACACCACCCTCGTTCCAGTTGATATTTCCTCAGACACAATCAACCAGAAAAGTATAGAATAACTCAGAATATGGTTCAGAGCAATCGAATTACAAATTAACCATTCTAAAACAGTAAATATTTCTTACGGTCTGTGTAACAATGACAACTGTGTTACCTCAGTTAAGTTTCTTGGCATTTATCTTAATTCAAAATTCGCTTTCGAAACACACTAACCATTTATGTAAAATTTAGCCTGAGTCAACTATCTGCTAATTAAACTTTAGACTTGTGCGCCTTTTTTTACAGCCACCTCACATATGCAGTGCTGTTATGCGTCAAAAAGAATTTTTATTTGGCAGAAAAAGACCATTAGGCGAGTTGCTTGAGTAAGAAACCATATATCATGCAGTGAATACCTTAAAGGGCTCAAAATACTGACAGTTGCCTCACTGCATATTCTCAGCTGCTTGGTGCATATCAAGGAAAACCAAGACAGCCGTAAACTGTAATCATGGTACACGTCAAAAGCAGATTATGGACTTCTCAGTTACTGCACTGAAAGAAACCCAAAATATTTAAACCTGCATAGGGATACAATGATTTAATATGTTACCACCTACAGCACACATTGTATCACTGAATGTCTTCAGAAATATTACTAAAAGGTGCCTTGAACTAAACGCCTTCTATATGATAGAAGAATTTAATACATGCAATAAAAATGATCTAATCTACTACAGCTGTTGTATGATATGACCACTATATTACTTGAGCTATTCCGAAAATTTGTTGTATCATACTTAGTGATTAACAAGTATCAAATATCTCTCATTAATATTTGTTAAAATGTTTTTATCAGTATGTACGCTATGTTTATCATACTGTTTCTTCTCTTGTCATCTGGCACATTTATATTTAATGATTGCTGAATGTGTCCAGTATGAAGCATATGTATTCCTTGATCATTTTAAACATAAAATGTCGACATCAACTACATGGAAAATACTTAAAGATGGATCAATAAATGAAATCAAATCATGGTTGCACTGTGGTTGTAATTGTGTTAGCTAATAGATTGGTATTAGTTATCTAAATACCTGGTAATTTCTAGCATTAACAACACACATTTTACCACCAGTGGTAATTAACTAAATCTCAAGCCACGATTTTTTTTTATAATTAGCTTGTTAGACTATTCACCACACCCACACAGAGGGGACAAATTCAGAAGTTTCAGCATGAGTAAAGCAAAAAGCACACGTTGCACTGCAACCACCCTGTATCCAAGGTTTTACTGACTTCCATAATACAAAATCAAATTAAGTGAAGATACGCAAAATATAAAATTTTATGGCGAATCTTGTTTTTGTAAGGGTATGAATACTCATTTTGTATTTCATTAGTGCCAATGTTAACACTGCAATCACAGATTCGATGAATTCCACATTACTACATCAACAAACAGGAAATATTAAATGTGAAGATGACTCACGGCTTGATGATAAAAGGAGACAAACACGCAAAGTTCCACAGTTTGGCAAACTGTTGCGATTTGTGGCTTTTGCAATTCCCAGCGGTTTCATGGAGTATATTTCTTTTGTTTCTCCAACCATTTACTGACACACAAATGTTTTGGAAACATCAGAGGTTAATTCGCGCTGAAAGTTTTCATTAGTTGATGGTAACCTTCTTCTCATTGATTGACTGCACTGTCGACCCTTATGTTTGACATGGAATGTATTTTTGGTCAAGGAAATAAGAGCATGTCTGTCACATGGGTAACAGCTCACTCAAATCCCTACCAGCAGAGATATACCACAGTCTAAGATAACAGTCGCGACACTCACTGCTACAAAAGTTGTTACCGTTAGACAGCTGGAGCGACACTAGCACTCTAAGCGGATAGAAAGCAGAACTTCAGATGCGTCGTAAACACAATGTTTGTTTTACATTTTTACGTGATTTACGAAATATTTGAATTATTTTTTTGCCTCCAAGACTTTGTGTAATGTCATAAGACAGAGATGTCCAGTGGCAAGCTACAACACATTCGTGAAGAAACACATGTGGCATTGGATAGAACTGCAGGTTACCACATTGATATGAAAGAAATATAAACGCACAGATTCAAATTTAAGAAGCACAGACATCTACCTCTGTGCGCAAAAGAGATCGTCATCCCATTTGTCATTCCATAGGCTTACTGTGTTTTAATCATTGTCACCCGTTGCCACTAGTACGTCATTCATCTTTATCGCATTCTAAGTGGGACAAGCAACTGCCAAATCGCGGGAGAAATATGCAGTGCGTGTAAATCCCAAGTCCTCAAAATCAATAACACTCTCAGAAGTGCTCTCATATGTTAAATTTGCCATTACAGACATTTCTTCCAATGACGTATTCACTAGTTTAACGGCATCGGAAAAATGCTGTACCTTATGCTTTAAAAGGTGGAATATATTGTCGCTTATCCCACATTTTGTTTGCATGCCTTCCACATACCTCTGTAATGAATGCACTGATGAAAGCATAAAACATTCTGACAAAACCTGTATGCCTGAGTGCTGTAATGTAATAAATTTAGTGCAAACTGCTTATTTTCGTCTTTCCACCTTGCAGCACGTTTCTCCTTCAGTGGCATGATAATCTGACTTAACAACAAGTGAAGAGCATCTGTTTTTAAATATTGGAATCTTATAGTCAACAAAATTTGTTTGTCCTTCTCCACTTGATCATTTTGATACAGTTTCTGTTGCTGTCTGTACTTACAATGATAGGCACTTTCCTCGTCCCTTAATAGCTTTGCACAAAGTCTAGCGATCTGCACATCCTGACACTTCACACACTTTTGCAAGACATGAATAACTGCACTTAATCTAGCCACTTCATCGTCAAAGCAGGTCTGCTGACGATTCAGATGAATCTGGCACTGATATATTCACTAGTTCTTAAAGTGGAACATTAATCATTAATACTCACGTAGTTTCCAAGCGAATCCTGACGATACGGTTTAGTAAACTGATGGTATGTACCTCTCAGGGTCCTTAAGAAACCTACAAAAGACAGATGAGGTGTCTTCTTCTTGTTGTTGCTGTAATTTATTGCACTAAAAACGCTCACGTTTGTAAAAACAATTGTACAAACCAAAATAAACAACTACTATTCGCTTTAACGATCGCACCACACTCAACAGTTTTACTTATTGGCCGCATGGCGCGCTGCTGGCGCTATAGGCAACAAAATTGAAGTGAAGTGTCGCGCCTGTTTGTTGCTGTGGATTCACAAACTGGAAGTGCAGTTGGTTCGCAGGAACACTAATGAGACGAATGTTGTTAACAAAATATTTGTGACAAGGAAGAATGTAAATGTTACTGGTGGCCTTTTCACTCGCAGCAATTTAAACTGTCCTCTTAGTGTGCTCCCTGCCGCCGTTGGATAAGCAGCTGCCAGCAGCAAGTCGTATACTCCTAGCTCACTTATTTGTTACATAGTTTAATTCTTATTTTCTTTGCAGGTTTTTGGGTACTTGCATTGTTTAATTCATAAATTTCGGGCGTATTATAGTATTTGAGAGTTGTAGCATCGCGTTTTAGTACCTGAATAGTGTGAATTCGCGTAGTCGTTTGTCGTCTGTTTTTGTTTTGAACGGCCAGTGTCGGTTGGTCGCAGCAAGTGTGCTCCCTGCCGCCGTTGGATAAGCAGCTGCCAGCAGCAGGTCGTATATTCCTAGCTCACTTATTTGTTACGTAGTTTCGTATAGGAGGTGTAATTTCGAGTTTTACTTACTGTAATCGTAAATTCAGGCAGATTGTAGCGCAGTCGTTAGGCATTTGTACAGGATAGTTCATACATTCTTTGCATGTTTCCCTTGCGATATCTAGGCACGGACTCGTGTTTCGGATGAGGGCTGAGTTGGCATCCCTTCGCTCACAGCTGCAGGCGGCACTGACTTTGGTCGCGCAGCTTGAGGCTGTTGCCAATGGGCACCACTGTGGGGAGGCGGACTTGGGTATCACGGGGACGTCAACCTCGTCCCATCTGTCCCCAGATCGGTCTGCCGCTGTGGTTGCCCCGGTTGCTGCCTGCAGTGGGGCTGAGCCCTCGCCTGTGGTTGATTGGGAGGTCGTTCCAAGGCGTGGCAGGCAGTGAAAGACGTCCCCAGAGGCTGATCAGGAAGCCTCCCCGGTTCGTCTGACAAACAGGTTTCGGGTACTGTCTCTGGCTGAGCCAGATGCAGCTGCCTGCCCTGTTTCAGAGGATGATTCTAAGCCTTCAAGGTCTGACAATCGCAGAGGGTGGGCTTATTGGTAGTTGGGAGCTCCAATGTTAGGCGCGTAATGGGGCTCCTTAGGTATATGGCGGCTAAGGAGGGGAAGAAATCCAGTGTGCACTCCGTGTGCATTCCTGATGTGGAAAGGGTCCTTCCGGATGCCATGAAGAGCACAGGGTGCAGCCAGCTGCAGGTGAGGGCTCATGTCGGCACTAATGACGTGTGTCGCTTTGGATATGAGGAAATTCTCTCTGGATTCCAGCGGCTATCTGATTTGGTGAAGGCTGCCGGTCTTGTTTACGAGATGAAGGCAGAGCTCACCATCTGCAGCATCGTTGACAAAACCGACTGCGGATCTTTGGTGCAGAGCCATGTGGCGGGTCTGAATCAGAGGCTCAGACGGTTTTGCGACCGTGTTGGCTGCAGATTCCTTGACTTGTGCCATAGGGTGGTGGGGTTTCGGGTTCCACTGAATAGGTCAGGAGTTCACTACAATCAGCTGGTGGCTACACGGGTAGCGGAGGCTGTGTGGCGTGGACTGGGCGATTTTTTAGGTTAGAAGGCCTCGGGAAAGTACGGGGTGGGCTGCAATCTCAAAGGGTGAATGGCAAATACAGGACGTGCTTGGATCAAGGAACAGTCGGAATTGTAGTTGTAAATTGTTGTAGTTGTGCTGGGAAAGTCCCTGAGCTTCAACCGCTAATAGAAAGCACGGAAGCTGAAATCGTTATAGGTACAGAAAGTTGGCTAAAGCCTGAAATAAGTTCTGCAGAAATTTTTACGAAGTCTCAGACGGTGTTCAGGAAAGATAGATTAGGCATAATTGGTGGTGGAGTGTTTGTGTCTGTCAGTAGTGGTTTATCTTGTAGTGAAGTCGTAGTAGATACTCCGTGCGAATTGGTATGCATGGAGGTTATACTTAACAACCGAACTAAGTTAATAATTGGCTCCTTCTACCGACCCCCAGACTCCGATGATATAGTTGCTGAACAGTTCAGTGAAAATTTGAGTCTCGCAACAAATAAATACACCACTCATGCGGTTATAGTTGGTGGGGACTTCAAGCTTCCCTCGATATGTTGGCAAAAATACTTGTTCAAAACCGGTGGCAGGCAGAAAACATCTTTCGAGATTGTCCTAAATGCTTTCTCCGAAAATTATTTCGAGCAGTTAGTCCACGAACCCACGCGAATTGTAAATGGTTGCGAAAACACACTTGACCTCTTAGCCACAAACAATCCAGAGCTAATAGGGAGCATCATGACTGATACAGGGATTAGTGATCACAAGGTCGTTGTAGCTAGGCTCAATATCGTTTCTTCCAAATCCACCAGAAACAAACGCAAAATAATTTTATTTAAAAAAGCGGATAAAGTGTCACCAGAAGCCTTCCTAAGAGACAATCTCCATTCCTTCCGAACTGACTATGCAAGTGTAGACGAGATGTGGCTCAAATTCAAAGATATAGTAGCAACAGCAATTGAGAGATTCATACGTCATACATTGGTAAGAGATGGAACTGATTCCCCATGGTACACAAAACAGGTCCGAACGCTGTTGCAGAGGCAACGGAAAAAGCATGCGAAGTTCAGAAGAACACGAAATCCCGAAGATTGGCTAAAATTTACAGACGCGCGAAATTTCGCACGGACTTCAATGCGAGATGCCTTTAATAGGTTCCACAACGAAGCATTGTCTCGAAATTTGGTAGAAAATCCGAAGAAATTCTGGTCGTATGTAAAGTTCACAAGCGGCAAGAGGCAGTCAATACCTTCGCTGCGCAGTGCCGATGATACTGTTACCGACGACTGTGCCGCTAAAGCGGAGTTACTGAATGCAGTTTTCCGAAATTCCTTCACCAGGGAAGACGAATGGAATATTCCAGAATTTGAAACACGAACAGCTGCTAGCATGAGTTTCTTAGAAGTAGATACCTTAGGGGTTGCGAAGCAACTCAAATCGCTTGATACGGGCAAGTCTTCAGGTCCAGATTGTATACCGATTAGGTTCCTTTCAGATTACGCTGATACAATAGCTCTCTACTTAGCAATCATATACAACCGCTCGCTCACCGATAGATCTGTACCTACAGGTTGGAAAATTGCGCAGGTCGCACCAGTGTTTAAGAAGGGTAGTAGGAATAATCCATCGAACTACAGACCTATATCATTGACGTCGGTTTGCAGTCCGGTTTTGAAGCATATACTGTATTCAAACATTATGAATCACCTCAAAGGGAACGATCTATTGATACGTAATCAGCATGGTTTCAGAAAACATCGTTCTTGTGCAACGCACGAAGTAATGGCTGCTATCGACAGGGGATCTCAAGTTGATTCCGTATTTCTAGATTTCCGGAAAGCTTTAGACACCGTTCCTCACAAGCGACTTCTAATCAAGCTGTGGGCCTATGGGGTATCGTCTCAATTGTGCGAGTGGATTCGTGATTTTCTGTCAGGAAGGTCGCAGTTCGTAGTAATAGACAGCAAATCATCGAGTAAAACTGAAGTGATATCAGGTGTTCCCCGGGGATGCGTACTGGGACTTCTGCTGTTCCTGATCTATATAAATGATCTGGGTGACAATCTGTTGTTCACAGATGATGCTCTAATTTACCATCTATTAAGGTCATCCGAAGACCAGTATCAGTTGCAAAGCGACTTAGAAAAGATTGCTGTATGGTGAGGCAGGTGGCAGTTGACGCTAAATAACGAAAAGTGTGAGGTGATCCACATGAGTTCCAAAAGAAATCCGTTGGATTTCGATTACTCGATAAATAGTACAACTCTCTGGGCTGTCAATTCAACTAAGTACCTGGGTGTAAAAATTACGAACAACTTCAGTTGGAAAGACCACATAGAGAGAAGGCGAGCCAAAGGTTGCGTTTCATTGGCAGGACACTTAGAAGATGTAAAACGTCCACTAAAGAGACAGCTTTCACTACACTCGTTCGTCTTCTGTTAGAATATTGCTGTGCAGTGTGGGATCCTTACCAGGTGGGATTGACGGAGGACATCGAAAGGGTGCAAAAAAGGGCAGTTCGTTTTCTATTATCACGTAATAGGGGAGAGAGTGTGGCAGATATAATACGCGAGTTGGAATGGAAGTCATTAAAGCAAAGACGTTTTTCGTTGCGGCGAGATCTATTTACGAAATTTCAGTCACCAACTTTCTCTTCCGAATGCGAAAATATTTTGTTGAGCCCAACCTACATAGGTACGAATGATCATCAAAATAAAATAAGAGAAATCAGAGCTCGAACAGAAATGTTTAGGTGTTCGTTTTTCCCGCGCACTGTTCGGGAGTGGAATGGCAGGGAGATACTATGATTGTGGTTCGATGAACCCTCTGCCAAGCACTTAAAAGTGAACTGCAGAGTGATAATGTAGATGTAGATGTAGATGTAGGTTCCTGCCCAACCACATACTCGGAAATCGCCACATATTCGGAAATAAAACACCAAATACTTATTTAAACTTCCGTTCTCTAATCAGACAGAAATGTTAAATAACAAGGAATATTACAGGAAACTGGCAATATTTTCATAAGAAAGGCCCAGAATGTGCTAACAACACTAAAGAAAGATATTAGCATCTAGAGAGATACAAACCTACATCCTTCGATCCCAGAACCTGCGACCTCATCCATTACGTTACAGCCATGGAGGTAGAATAAGGCGAGATGGCACTACAGACTTACACTGTACGTTGTTTTGAAGCCAGTGGTCGGGGCCTGCCGCCATCTTCGATCCCCCAAAACATTAGCAGACGAGTGTTTACAATTGCTTCTTGTTCGTTATTTCTGTCGTGTGCACGAGATATTTGTTTCATATAGTAAATGTTACACTGTTTTAGTGAACAACACAGCATAAGGAACGCAACTTCAAACGTATTCGATACAGTAATACAACACGAAAATATGACGCTTATGGCCTCAGTACTGTAATTCCTTTTTGTTCATACACTTCGAATAATCGAGACGAGAAGTACGTTCTATGAAAACCGTGCTTTCGTAATCCATTTCTATTCACTTTCATTGTGTTTTGTGTCGATAATTGATAAAGCCAGAACTCCAAAAGCAATGATTGATAGTTTAAAGGCACCGATTTGTATTAGTTGCATTTTCAAGTCAAATGCAAATTTTAAATGTTCAAGTTTGCAAGAAACTCACCTTATTTCCTTTGGTGTCCCATATATGTACTCAGGGATGATATGAACAAGCCAGCTGTCATGTCAACAAAGTGAAAGATTCGTTAAATTACGAAGGAAAAGAACTTAATTTAAGATTGTCAGGCACACTGTAGTTTACACATCTACTTTGTTTTTAAATTGTACCTACCAAGTGACATTCAGTGTGGCAAACAACAGCAATTTACAGGGTAACACGACAACATAGTAATTAATGTAATGATATAAATAGCCTGGACTAAGATAGAGAACTTTGCTTTAACAAATATGTAACACTTTAAGCACTTATAATTTAATCACTGTAACAGGTGTTCCACACATTATGCTGAAGATTTAATTAACTATATGTAGTTACATTACTTTTATATTAAATTATTGCATTTTAAAACGTCAGTCCCCATTTCCAGGATATTTCTTACCAGGACTTTTCAGTTACTTGGGAGTAACCAAGCAATGAAAACCAAGGGTATTGCTCACCTCTAGAGAGATCTTCGCGTTGGACTGATAGGAAATCTAAAGTCAAATCACAGAAATAAAAACATACTGTAAAACTTTACAGTGCATCAGAATTTCAAGTATATATAAGAAAATAGCGCTTAAATAAGTCCACTTACGAATGAAATGTGATTTGTTTAAACTTTAGACTACAATCAGAACGATTAGTACACCTGTAAACGACACAAGCCGGCATTTTTTTATCAAAACACTTCACCACTACACGGAATCAAACCACCAGAGGCGAATGTTTTGGGGTTGCTAACATGGCGGATCTTCGCTTGGGCCGGCTTCAAGTTCGTAACGTCATGACAACTTCTCTTATTTTTACCTCCATGACTACAGCCTATTCGTATGATATATGGCTTAAGTCTCACTATCATAGTACCTCTTAAAGGCTTCTATGATTGACATTTTATTAACTGACATTTAACGATAAGGGTGAAGTGTTTGCGACATATTTTCAATATGCTGTCGTCTTGAAATAGCATACCGCAAATTATATACGAAATAAGCTAAATATGCGAAAGCAAATATGGCACCTGCCGAATCGACTGTCGATATTGCATGTGGCTTCAAAATGGCATCATGATTGCAGGAAGTGTTGTGAGATGAATCTTACCAGCAGCTTTTGACAGAACTGGTATTCAATATCGCATCATGGAATAAACATGTACTCCTGCTTTAAACAGTGTTACTTCTTGCCAGTGAGTGCCATCACTTCTCAGTGGTTTGCAGAATATGAATGTAGCTGTAGATGAGTATGTGTTGTAGTCTTAGCGAGTAGAGCAGTTGTAGTCAACATGGTCCCTAATGATCAGTACTGGGTGTTCCAGCTTTCATGGAGGGCGGTAGGCAGTAGGGGTACTAAAAATTTTTAATTATGTTTTGATGAAATTTTGACGTTAGGCGTTTGGTAAATAATTATTATTACATGTTTTCATTTTCTGCAACTATGCTTTATAAACTCAATAAAGCAAAGTTGTTTCCCTTCTTTTTAAGTAACAATTACTGTGGAATTGGAGGGCAGTTAGGATATTTTACTGCTAATGGTAATACAGTAGTGGACAGCAGGTCAAAACGTTGTCTACCCCTGGACTAGAGCATTCTTCCTTTATATGCTAAAAATGCTACAGCAGTTATGCAAATGTGTTCGCACATTATAACGGGTACTACAAACAATACATTTTAGCAGAAATCAATGTATTAGAGTCATCCTTTCAATCTTATGAAAATTTCAGTGGTCTCCATTCAGCACAAGAAAGTACAAAACAGGAATTCAAATAAAAATAATGTGGAGTATGAACAATATACTTACAGTGCACTTAAATCGAGCAGTTACTCAGAGATCCATAAGCAGTAACAAATAGACATGAGCCCACAGGATAATATGCAAAGAGATCAGATATTGTTTTGTATAAACCAGGAACAAATATGAAATCATTACCTCCCAATAATGTAGTGTAGATGCAAAATTAAACAGAATACAAGCAACGTATTTACAATGCATCTTAAATACTGAAATACACACAAAATCAAAATCAAGAACAGAATGCGATAAAACTAGCTTATGTGTCATGTCATGTCAGATGATTTTTTACGTTTTGACATCTGCTAAAGCGCAATTATTTCCACTTGGTAATGGCCACATGGCCGACAATAAACATATTTAACAGTCAGAAGAGAACCATGATGTCCTTACAAAATTTTACATGTTTGCAAACTCCAACTATGTGAAATTAATCTTACTTTTTGATTGAGATTTCTTGAATATACTGTTCTGTGAAGTCACAAAAACGTTTCCAGTTACACACATTACCACTAGACTATGCGACACACCCATTAAGCATAAATGAAAAATATTATCATCTACTACTCTTACTTTGCAAAGCAAATTTGAAGTTCACTGCCAGGTCACTATGAGCCATACTGTCATTCTCTGTTTTCATATTGTAACATGGGTTTTCCACTTCTTATAATTTGGCATTCTGTGGTGTCATGTCTGTGTAATTACGTAGAATGTTTCTATACCTTGTGACTGCACCATGAACAATTCAGTAACAAAATGGTATCACATGTAGGCATAGTAGTGAACCGCTCTATTGAAATTGTGAATCTAATTAATTTAAGCTGTATAGTGTGCGAAAAACAGTGATAAAAGGTGATTGAATGACCAAGTGACACATGTGTGGGCTCACCTATCTTATTTGGCGAATTTAAATACGCCAAATCCGTGGTGTTAATGGGTTTAACATACTGTAACTGTCAAAAAAACTGTCAACACGATATTCAGTGCTGATTTGGAAGAATCTGTGGTACAAAACCTCAAACCAGAAAATTATTTGCGGAATATTACTGGGTGTATTCCTCAAAAAAGTAGAATCACTTTCAACTCCCTTGTTCTCAAAAAGCAAAGAAATAATCATGCTGGGCGATTTCAATGTAAATTTTTTTATCAGTAGTAATGATAGAATAGATTCTGAGAATATAATGAGGTCTTTTCATCTGAGGGTAATTGCTGAATTCCCCACAAGAATACAAAAGGACTGGTTTGATTGACAATATTTTTGTAGACAATAACAGAATTGATAACATATGTGTAACACAGATCATAAATGGTCTTTCTGACCATGATGGGCAGCTGTTGAAAATAAATGATGTAAGCCCTGCTAAGAAGAGTAGTTTTATTAGTAGATATTTTAGACTAATCTACAGTTATGATCTGGAAATCTTCAGTAGACATTTGCAGCAGTTGGAGTGGGACACAGTATACCATGTTAAAATGTCAATGGTAAATTTAATCTATTCCTGAATCGATTTGTTACTCTTTTTGAAGCTGTATTTCTTAAGATAATTTCAAAAGGTACCAACTTGCGTCATTGCAAGAGACAATGGCACATTAAGGGAATCAAAACATCCTTTAAAACACTTAGAAATTCTAACAAATTTCAGGATAGGAAGCACTACAAATTATATTGTGGTGTCCTAAGGAACATGTTTATTGAATATGAAATTTACAGTTCAAGTAATAAAATGTAAATAATTTGGAAGGTGATAAAAAGGGAGACTGGAATAATTTCAGAATATACAGAGAGTATCAAGATGTGTCGTAATGGCAGCATGGTAGAGGAATGGAAATAGTTGCTAATGTTTTCAACAACAATTGTTTGACAGTAGCTGAGCAAATTGGTTGTAAATTGTCTGCAGATTGCAGCTACTAAACTTGGCACATATGGACACAGAAACCCAACTAATCAATGTAACTCAATGATATATTTGTATCTCAAACACACTATAGACAAGCATGCATGTACACAGAAATGATACAAAACAAACCGAAGTCAAAGATCTTCTCTTCCTTCATCGAAGTTGTTCAGTTCACTGTCGATAGTCGCCACAGAGCTCCCTCCCCCTTTCCCCAGCAGTGTGGAGCACAAGGATGAGGAGGGACTAACAAGGCTGGTGTGGAGCCTTGTAGGGTAATTTGGTGGTCGGCTGCTGAGGAGCATGTGGGTTGCTCACGTGAGCAGCTGTGTCATGACACAGAAACTCATGGCTGGCTCCAAAGCAGGCACGGCTGGACCATTTCTCAGTGCCCGATGGAGGTCGATGGCATGAATGCCTGTAACGACTTAGTCTCAGAGTCAAATTCGTCAGTCTGGAAAGGAAACGGTTGTCTCCATAGAGCGCTGAAGATCTTGGGAAGGTGTGAACAGCATAACAGTAATGAGGAGGCAGTCGTCTCTGGCAATTCTGGCCATGATGTTAGTGATGTGAGTTGTGGATGAGTCATCATGTGTGGGCAGTAGAGCAGCAAACATGAAGACTGCTGTCACAGAGTTGGATAGTGGGGTCCTCAACACGAAAGTCAGAGATGTTGGCAGTGAACACAGGAGCACTGCGTAGGGAGGGGGCAAAGAAGGTGAAGAACGCTCACATATCCCAATTACACCTTCCAGAGGGGAAGTGTCATGTGAAGAGGCAGTGTCCTGGCACACACTGGATGGAGTGTCACACCAGGTAGAGTCGTCATCACATAGGCAGGGGCTTTGTTGCAAGTCGGTTCCACGACAGTGGTGGTAGTCTAGGAGGGCTGGTTGCCCAGGATCCAAGCAGGTTTTAGTCTCTTGATGAAAACTGCTTGGGATTTCAAGTTGAGTAAGATGCATGAACAGCGTCCTTGCATAAATTATGAATTCACAGTGAGTCAGTTCGTTTTCTATAAACACACGTGGCAGGGTGTGTGGTCATTGGGCTGGGGCATGTATGTTCACAGCGTGTGAGCAGACACACTAGACTAGGGCAGGGAGCTCGTCCCAGGGCATGAGCTTGGAATCTTCCACAAACTCGGTCACTAACACTAGGGTCTCGCTGTAGAGGATATCTGCATGAGAACCATTGAACTCATCTTTGTGAGCAGGGCGAATGCTGAGTAGGACCCATGGCAGGGCCTCTGACCAGGCACCACCTTGGCACACTGAGCAGCTTCCAGTGTGTGGTAACAACATTCTAGAAGTCTGTTGCTCTATGGCATAATTCAGCGAGAAGTAAGGATTGAAACTGTTGTCTCTTGTCAGTGGTAATAGCCAAGGGATACTTGAAGTGCACAATCCACTTGGTGACACACTCACATGTAACCAGATCAATGCTGATGTCTGAAAGAGGTATGGTGCTGAGCCATCTGTTCACCTGATTAATGGCTGAAAAAATGTACCAATACATCTCAGATAGGGGAAATGGGACCACTATGTTGAGATGCACGTGTCAAAGGTGTCCCTTTGGCATGTCAGATTTGCCCAGTGGTGGTTGTATGTGACGTCCGACTATGCTTTGTTGACACAGAATGCAAGCAGAAGTCCATTTGTGACAGTCGTTTCTCATGCCAGGCAAATGAAATTCTCTGTGAAGATAATGTCAAATTTGCCCAGTGGTGGTTGTATGTGACGTCCAACCTTGCTTTGTTGACACAGAATGCAAGCAGAAGTCGGTTGTAGGTTTAAATCCTGCCTCGGATATGTATGTGTGTGATGTCCTTAGGTTAGTTAGGTTTAAGTAGTTCTAAGTTCTAGGGGACAGATGACCTCAGATGTGAAGTCCCATAGTGCTCAGAGCCATTTTTTTGAGCAAGCCGAAGTATGTTTGTGACAGTCGTTTTTCATGCCAGGCCAAATGAAATTCTCTGTGAAGAGGTGTGTTGCAGCCTTGATGCCTGGCTGTGTGAGGTCATGGGTAGCTGAGAAAAGTGTCAGTCAGAGAGGGGCTGGGATGGGAAGCTGGTGACTGTCTATAGATGTATCACATAATATCATGTGAAGAGCCAAAAAAGGTGGCAGGACACCAAGGCCAATGCCGAGTTAGGTTCCTTTCACAGATTTTGGAGTTAAATATCATCTGTCTGTCGCCGTTCCAGCTCATACAAGTCCAAAGGGAAGTGATGGAGTTCACTCCGTTATGGAGCTCAATCTGGAAAAGTAATCTGCAACCATATTTTCTGTCCCTCAGATGTACTGAATGATGGTGGGATATTGGATAATCATGTCTATGTGATGGTATCTCCTCAGAGGAAGATCCTGTGCTGGACTGTGAATGACATCGGCAAGTAGCTTATGGTCTGTGAAAATAGTAACCATGTGCCCTTTAGTGCCGTCGCTGAAGTATCTGATGGCTTCATAAACCACAGGTAACTCACAGTCGAATACTGACAACTTGTATTGAGAAACCGTGAGTTTCCTCAAGAAGGACCATAGTGTTGGGTTGTATCACCGATGTGTTGCTAAAGAACAGTGCCAATTGAAGTGTCACTCGCATCAGCTGAGATGAAGATGCATGTCTCTGGGATCGGATGTGCGAGCGTGATGGCATAAGTAAGTTCAAACTTGAGTGCGTTGAACACTTGAATTATTTCGTCAGATAACTGTACTTCTCGTTTCCCAGAGGTGTTTTTCTCAGCCGAAGTATCTGTGACTGGGGACTGGATGGAGGCGGTGTGGGGCAAAAGTCTGCAATAGAAAATGACGCAAATTAGGTTAAGTCATGGGTAGGGGGTTACCACAGATGAAACTGATGCGATCAGAGGTTGGACGGACGTTGTCAGCGCTGAAGGTGCGATGGAGGAATGTTACAATCACATGGTCGAAATGTGATTTGTTGTCGTTAGTTTCTATGCCCGATCCTCGGCCAGATGATGCTCGTGTTCCAGAGTGGGAGAAGGTTATGATATCGTTAGTGTAGGCATTGCATCATGTGAAGTTGTACAAGATACAGTCAGTGAACCTTTGCCATGTCTGGTAGCGTTTTTAGGCCCTAAGGCGTATAGTGGAACTCGAATAGGCAGAATGATGTAATGATTGCCACGTTAGCAATGTCGCCTTTGCATATTTTTTTTTAATCTCATTTTGTTCGCTTTTGATCGTTGCATCTGCTCAGGGCGGACGTCGTAAAACATCCATTGAAGTTCGTTGTTAATCGAGTAACTCAGTTTTTTTATTACAGAGAGCACGTAACCCTCTGACCGAACACGCTGAGCTACCATGCCGGCGTATAGGGAGCTGAAGGTATGCTTTCTGGCAATCAAGAACGCCAAACACTCATGTCCCATTAAGTAGCTGGGTGAATCTCTGGATGTGGGGGAGAGGATAGTTGTCGATAATGGTGCGAGCAAATAGTTTTCGATAGACACAACACAACTGGACCAAGCCTTTGTGCTTAGGCACAAGGTGAATGGGTGACTACCACTTACTTTCTGAGGGTGTATGATACCCTCATTTAAAAGGCATTAACAACCACTTTCGTGTGGTGTAGTTTTTTGGGCAGGAGGTGGTGAGCCTTGTGGCACATGGGAGGGTCTTCTGGCATAGTTATCCTCTGGCAGGTGCCATTAGTGATTGTGCCTAATTGCACATATTGCACATACGAACAGTGAATACAGCTGTCATTGTGTAGGATGGAGGCACAGTCAGACAGTACACTGGGAAACAGAATGTCACTAACCTTGGTATGTGGATCCTGACGCCCCGGTAAGGGCGTGTCGGCTGAGGGAGGTGTTTCATAATCTGCAGTGCACTGGTGAGGTGGCAGTGTGTGCAGTTAGCATGCCACGTTTCTCCAACACAGTGTCAATCAGCTGTTTCAGCCTGACATTGCAAGCATGTGTAGGGTGTTAATCTTGGAGGGCTTGATAATATTCTCCACCAGTGGGGAAGTGAGGTGAGCAGTCAGTCTAGAGCACTTGGAGAGGCAATGATGGGTGGAGCTAGGGATAGAAGCTCCAAAAGATCTTGTGATGCATGGGGCAGTAGCATGGTGCAGTAAGCATGCCGTCTGTAGGTCCAGGGATAGGCCAGAATCTTGAGGATATCGATCCCCAGTACTGATTCGCCGATATCTGCTACGCGGAAGTCCAAGTAAACTCCATCCCCAGCGTAAGCTCGACCAGAAATTCTGTTGCACAATGAATATTGATGGGGGATCTATTGGCAGTGCATAAAGAGAGTTTCAGCCTGATGAAATTCAAGATGCAGAGTCTTCCACTAGATTTTGTGGCAGTGTCTGCTGACTGCTGATTGTGATGGTGCTGTGTGCAGTTGTCGCGAGCCTTGAGGCCTAGAGCTGCCCATGTGCAGAGTTTGGGTAGGTGCATGAGACCAACAGTTTCTCACTCTATTAGCAAATGTAACATGAAACCAGTAGAATGAGTATGTGGGTGGGGAGTGAGGCACTCTGCTGGAGGTGAGCTGCATGTTCTGGTGAAATAGCGGCACAAGTCATCGACAGTTGGGGATCTGGCAAAAGTAGTGCCTGATGTCGGCTGCTAGGTGGTTGTGGATTGCTCTGATACGCCGCGCCTGCTCTCAGTTGGCCCCTGCCACCCAAGCGTACCATTGGGGCCAGAGAGTGTCTATACTGGTGCCAACCTTGTCATCTGCTGGTGTACTGTAGGCGTGGGAATAATGGACCATCTAAAACCAATACCATTATTTTTGTTCTGAATAATCGGTATTTCTCGGAATTGGTTGTAGCAGATGTTTTCATTTTTAGCTAACAACCAGGTAAAAACGGCATACCAATTTGCCACAGCAGCAGTGCTAGACGTTTTGGGTTTTAAATAAAACATTTTCAATAAGTGAGTAATGTTCATTCGTAAGCTTCCTGCTGGCTTGAAGATTGGATTACTGTAGAAATTGGGAAAAGTGATCAGCACTACTTTATTAACAACACCTACAGTAAGAAACTAGCAACAAACACATGACCTAAGAATCGATTCAGCATTTCAGAGAGAATAATGCATATGTTGCCATGTGGCGTGGCCATTAGAGGGTACTTGTGTATGTGCAGAGTGCAAAACTTGCCCAAACCCGGTCTGTACAGTAGTTTCTAGCTGTCGTTCTCGGGCATTAGTTCAATTCCAGAATGGCGCGATCTCTGGTTTCGAAGTATTTTACGAAGTGTGGTAACAATGAAACATTGTCCTCCATTTGTTTTAAGGGATTAAAAATTGGAAAAGGTTCAAAATACTTGCAACGTCATACAAGGAGGAAACATCCACAGCGTTCCTTGGAAGAGAAAGTAAATTTGATTGATAGACACATAATTTTACTGAAATGCTATAAACTTGAGATTATAACTGAACCCTCAATTTTGTGATTGCTTCACAGTGAAAAATTCATATCATCCAAAAGCAATGATGCAAGAAGTCATCAAATTGTGATTTTTCGCTCTCACTATTGCCACGCCCATCTCCTTCACCTTCACCACCTCTGCTGATGGCAATGAGACTAATTTCTGCTACAGCCTCACTCCCATATCGATCATGTTCTCCTACTCCTTCACGTTCATTAGAAATTTTCCATCTTTGTTTGAAGTCTAAGTTTATTACTGAAAAAAACGACAATAAATAAAATCGAAATTTGGCTATTTCAGAAACTGTTTAACTTTGATTGGTTTTAAGAATCAGGTTAAACTGTGCACCAAAAGAACCATTGTATCTGGAAATCTGTTGTTTCAGAAATAACTGCCATCCATAGTGTACTTGCAGTTAGGAGTAACAGTCTATGGCGAATAATTATGTGGGCCTGTTCTGCAAGCCAAAACTTAGTTTCCAATGGGTCTGATGAATGCAAGAGAAGCTAAAGCTGTAGTTCATGCAGACTTTTCACTATCTATGGGGTCTACATCTACATCTACATACAGTGTGTTACAAAAAGGTACGGCCAAACTTTCAGGAAACATTCCTCACACACAAATAAAGAAAAGATGTTATGTGGACATGTGTCCGGAAACGCTTAATTTCCATGTTAGATCTCATTTTAGTTTCGTCAGTATGTACTGTACTTCCTCGATTCACCGCCAGTTGGCCCAATTGAAGGAATGTAATGTTGACTTCGGTGCTTGTGTTGACATGCGACTCATTGCTGTACAGTACTAGCATCAAGCACATCAGTACGTAGCATCAACAGGTTAGTGTTCATCACGAACGTGGTTTTGCAGTCAGTGCAATGTTTACAAATGCGGAGTTGGCAGATACCCATTTGATGTATGGATTAGCACAGGGCAATAGCCGTGGCGCGGTACGTTTGTATCGAGACAGAATTCCAGAACGAAGGTGTCCCGACAGGAAGACGTTCGAAGCAATTGATCGGCGTCTTAGGGAGCACGGAACATTCCAGCCTATGACTCGCGACTGGGCAAGACCTAGGACGACGAGGACACCTGCAATGGACGAGGCAATTCTTCGTGCAGTTGACGATAACCCTAATGTCAGCGTCAGAGAAGTTGCTGCTGTACAAGGTAACGTTGACCACGTCACTGTATGGAGTGCTACGGGAGAACCAGTTGTTTCCGTACCATGTACAGCGTGTGCAGGCATTATCAGCAGCTGATTGGCCTCCACGGGTACACTTCTGTGAATGGTTCATCCAACAATCTGTCAATCCTCATTTCAGTGCAAATGTTCTCTTTACGGATGAGGCTTCATTCCAACTTGATCAAACTGTAAATTTTCACAATCAACATGTGTGGGCTGACGAGAATCCGCACGCAATTGTGCAATCACGTCATCAACACAGATTTTCTGTGAACGTTTGGGCAGGCATTGTTGGTGATGTCTCGATTGGGCACCATGTTCTTCCACCTACACTCAATGGAGCACATTATCATGATTTCATACGGGATACTCTACCTGTGCTGCTAGAACATATGTCTTTACAAGTACGACACAACATGTGGTTCATGCACGATGGAGCTCCTGCACATTTCAGTCGAAGTGTTCGTACGCTTCTCAACAACAGATTCTGTGACCGATGGATTGGTAGAGGCGGACCAATTCCATGGCCTCCACGCTCTCCTGACCTCAACCCTCTTGACTTTCATTTATGGGGGCATTTGAAAGCTCTTGTCTACGCAACCCCGGTACCAAATGTAGAGACTCTCTGTGCTCGTATTGTGGACGGCTGTGATACAATACGCCATTCTCCAGGGCTGCATCAGCGCATCAGGGATTCCATGCGACGGAGGGTGGATGCATGTATCCTCGCTAACGGAGGACATTTTGAACATTTCCTGTAACAAAGCGTCTGAAGTCACGCTGGTACGTTCTGTTGCTGTGTGTTTCCATTCCATGATTAATATGATTTGAAGAGAAGTAATAAAATGAGCTTTAACATGGAAAGTAAGCGTTTCCGGACACATGTCCACATAACATATTTTCTTTCTTTGTGTGTGAGGAATGTTTCCTGAAAGTTTGGCCGTACCTTTTTGTAACCTCCTGTATACTCCGCTAGCCACTAAGTGGTGTGTGGCGGAGGACACTATTCGTTCCAAAGTCTTATCCCCTCCCCCTCTGTTCCACTGGCGGATCGCGCGAGGGAAAAACGAATGTCTGAACGCCTCAGTACGAGCTCTAATTTCCCTTATCTTTGAATGGTGATCATTGCGCGATATGAAAGTTGTTGGTAATAGTATAAGCTCTACATCCTCGGCGAAGATCGGATTTTGGAATTTAGTGAGCAGCCCCTTCCGTCTAGCGCGTCGTCTATCTGCAGGTGTGTCCCACTTCAAACTTTCTGTGAGATTTGTAACGCTCTCGCGATGGCTAACTGTACCAGTCACGAATTTTGCCGCTCTTCTTTGGACCTTCTCAATCTCTTGGATGAGACCCAACTGGTAAGGGTCCCATACACTGCATCACTTCAGGATTCTACCAATAAACCGCAATCTAGAGTTTGCTTTACCCGTTAGTTGTATAATCTGATCATCCCATTTGAGATCATTTCGAATAGTCACACCCAGATTCTTGACGGATGTTACCGTTTCCAGAAACTGGGCATTTATTTTGTACTCGTACATTAATGGCGATTTTCGCTTTGTTATACGCAGTATGTTACACTTACTAATATTGAGAGATAACTGCCAGTCATTACACCACGCATTTATTTTCTGCAAATCCTCATTAATTTGTTCAGAACTTTCGCATGATACTACTTTCCTGTAGACTACATCATCATCGGCAAACAGTCTAATGCCGCTGTCAATATCATTAACCAGATAGTTTATGTAAATCGTAAAAAGCAGCGGACTCATTACGCTGGGCACATTTGATGTTACGCTTGTTTCTGTTGAAGTCTCCCCATTCAGGACGACATACTGCTCTCTGGCTGTTTGAAAATTTTCTATCCAATCGCATATGTCATCGGATAGACCGTAAGCGCGCACTTTTTGGAGCAAGCGACAGTGCGGAACTGAGTCGAACGCCTTTCAAAAGTCGAGGAATATGGCACCAACCTGGGAGCCAGTATGTAGAGCCTGTAGTATATCACGCACAAAGTGGGCCAGCTGTGTCTCGCATGACCTATGTTTCCTAAAACCTTGCTGATTACTGCAGATTGGCTTGTAATTACGTGCATCCGATTTTCTACCCTTTTCATAGATTGCTATGACCTGGGCCTTCTTCTAGTCAAGTGGAAATTTCCGCTGTTCCAATGATCTCTGATAAATTATGGATAATAATGGTGCTATATTTGTAACATAGTCAACATAAAATCTTACGGGGATACCGTCTGGGCCAGATGCCTTCCTGGCGTCTAAGGATCTTAACTGTTTTACAATCCCAGATATACTAAACATCACGTCAGCCATCCTTGCATTTGTTCCTCTACCATAAACGAGTGTTTGAAAGCTAGGCTTATAATTTCGGACTTCTGTTCATCATCATCCGTTGCATTACCCTTACTGTCAGCAAAGAGAAGGTATTGAATTATTTGTAGCGTTCGTAGATTTTACGTACGGCCAAAATTTTTGGGGTTATTTTTAGAATCTGCATTTAAAATAATGCTTTCAAATGCTTTAAAAGAATCTCTCATTGACCTTTTGACAGCTGCTTTCATTTTGCATAATTTCTGTTTGTCAGTGGGGCAGAGACTACGTTTAAAACGACTGCGCAAAATTCTCTGCTTTCTCAGCAAGTTCGTTGAACCAAGGTGGATCCTTTCCCACTCCTGTATTTTTGCTAGGCACATATTCCTCTAGTATGTGGTAGACAATACCTTTAAATTCCGACCAAATATGCTCAATATCTTTGTGTCCCACGGAGAATGCTTGGAGCTGACTATGAAGGTATTCATTAATGACACATTTATTTGCTTTCCCAAACAAGAAAACTCTACGCTGTTTCTTTGATTTTTTTGCAGCGTCCGCTGACGTGGAAGCCACAACGACATTATGGTTGCTAATATCTTCTTCTAAATTAACTTCCTCAAAAAGATCAGGTCTGTTTGTCGCCAAGATACCTAATATGTTCCCATCTCGATTTGGTTTTCCAACCAATTTCTCAAGGCTGTATATTGAGAGCGCTCCTATAACAACTTCACACGAGTCTTTGCTTCTGCCCCCTGTGATAAACGTGTAATTTTCGCAGTCAGTGGACGCCAGATTAAAGTCTCCACCTATAACTGGTGGATAATTTGGATATTTATTTCCTATGTACTCGAGACTTTCCCAGAAACGTTCTGCGACGTTTGCTGAGGATGCTGGTGGTCTATAAAAACATTCTAATACAATGGTCACTCCTTGTCTGATTGACAGCTTTATCCAGACTACTTCACAGTCTGACCCAGTATCGACGTCAACTGCATTTAAACGGCTTTTAACTGCAATGAACACACCACCTTCCATAGCATCAGTCCTATCCTTCCTCAACATTGTCCAATCCGAGTTCAAAATTTCACTGCTATTTATGTCTGGTTTCAACCAGCTTTTGGTACCTAATACAATATTGGAGTTACTACTGTTTATTTCGGAGAGTAATTGGGGGATCTTGCTACAGACACATCGTCAATTTACTTACATGCGGCGCAGGCCAGTCCCGGCAGGCCGGTAGTGTGACGTTTATCGCTTCCCCCTCTTACGAGCAACGGTCGCCCGGCCAGCTGCATCCTGCTTTTCAACTTCCGGTACTCGATCAATAGCCCGCGCAGCGCTAAGTAATACTAATAGCGCCGCGCTCCTAAGCGCAGAGTCCGCTCTCTTAAGGCGACATGGTTATCGTCACCGTTGTCGGCGCAGTCTTTCTGTGTACAAGTCTTTGAAAGCAATAGACATTGACCTTGCTGGCCAACTCAACAAACAGCAGCTTATTAGTGGCCCAAATGTCTTTTGTGGACTGAGAATACAGTTCACATGTGATGTTAGTGCTGTCTTTGGAGGCAGTACATGGTTGACCTTGACTGTTGTGTAGAGGAACCATGCAGGCTATGGTGGCCTTGAAGTTTTCCATGATGCAAACATTTTGGCTTGGAGGACCTGGAGTATAGTAGAGAGTACATGATTACTAGCGAAGGTTCCCTATGGCACTTTGGTTCCAGACAAGCCGTTTAATTTGGCTACAAGGAGAAAGAAGAGATGTTGGACATGAAGTCTTAAACCACGTGTACATAGATGGCACCAAACTTGCAAGGTCTATCTTTAACCAATATACTCCTTGTGAATATCAATTGGTTCAAACGGGTCTGAGCACTATGCGACTTAACTTCTGAGGGCATCCGTCCCCTAGAACTTAGAACTACTTAAACCGAACTAACCAAAGGACATCACACACACCCATGCCCGAGGCAGGATTGGAACCTGCGACCGTAGCGGTCGCGCAGTTCCAGACTGTAGCGCCTAGAACCGCTCGGCCACTCCAGCTGGCCCCTTGTGAATAATATGGGGGATTGCTTCAGCTGGTGGACACAACAGGTAGTCGATAATGACAGAATTTGCCATGGCATATTTATGGTGTGACGGAGAGTACATAAGTAAGTCATTTATGACATCAGTGGAATCATGGACATGGCTGACAAGGCAGACGAATTGGGTGTCATCACTCAGAATGCCATGTATGTCAAGGAAACTGTCCACCAATGTGAACCATATATTGGAACTGCCCTTCTGCAACTGAGGTAGCTTCGAGGACTTGAGGTTCTCATCTCAAGTCAGAACTTGGTGCATAAGTATTGGCTGAGCCAACATAAGGTGAGAATGCAATGACATATCCACTATGGCAGGAGCCAGAACTGGATTGAGAGCACCATGAGGAGCGAGAAGCTGATGTGCTGTGTCGTCTGGGGTCTCAATGAGAAGAGTCAAGTGGTGACAGCAGGTGATGCAAGATGTGGTAGGTATGGGCGCAAAGTCAACCAGTGAGGGTGAGACAATGGTGGTTGTCAAACAGCAAGGTGGTAGATGTGCAAAAAACGAATTGGTTGGCCTAACAGAGAATTGTCCATCTGCTGGGAGTGAACAACTGGCGGAGGTGCAGACAGCGCAGAGGTGAGAAATTGCAAGGTGATACCTGGCTTGAGCGGGAGTAAATCATGGTCTTGTGTAGGTGGTGAAACTTGGAGACCAACGCACTGTCATGTGTATGCAAGTAAAAGAGTGCATTTTTCTCACCACTGCATTCTAATGAAGATTAGGTTGGACACATGGTGCTCAGTAGAATATGAATTACATGTTCACTCCAACTGCCTCTTGCATCATTGATGGCACTTGTGCTTTGCAATCTTAGTCAGGTGTGTATACAGTAGAAATAGAATCCGATGTGTCACACAGTAGGGGATTCACTGTTTCAGTTAATGAACACTGAATAAGACACGAAACTAGTAATCACATAACGAAACGAACTTAGTGCCATCAATGTGCATTTCAGCTACTAAACTCGATGGAAACAGACGCAGAAACTCAGCTAGTCGATATACACTGACAGACAAAAAATCGCAACACCAAAAAATAATTTATATAATGTAAGGAAATTTCGGGAATAAATTTGTTTAGGTAACATATTTAAGTGATCAACATTGCAAGATCACATGTTCATGTAAACGCAAGATAACCCATTAAAAATGTGAAATTATGGTATATTAATAACTGGTGTAACTGCCAGAATGTGAATACAAATATGCGAATGTGCATTAATTGTGTGGTACAGGTGCCAGATGTCAGTTTTTGCCACACTCGGTCAGTCAATACAGGAACAGTTAATGCTCTTTGTGGATGACTCTGGAGTTGTCATCCGATGATGTCACCTGTGTACTAGACTGGAGATAGATCTGGTGATCGAGCAGGCCAAGGTAACATGTCGACACTGTGTGGAGCATGTTGGGTTGCAACACCAGTATGTGGGCGAGCGTTACCTGTCCGAAAATATCGCCCAAAGCGCTGTTCCTGAATGGTCCAATCATGAGACTGATGCACAAATTTGCAGTCAGGGTCGTGGGATAACCACGAGAGTGCCCTTGCTACCATAAGAAATTCCACCCCAGACCATAACTCCAGGTGTAGTTCCAATGTGTGTAGCATTCAGAAAAGTTGATTGGAGGCCCTCAATTGCCCTCCTCCTAACCAACTCACAGCCATCAATGGCAGCTATGCAAAACCCACTTTCATCAGAAAAGACAACGGACCTCCATCCTACCCTCTAATTAGCTGTTGTTTAATACCACTGAAGTCGCAAATACTGGTGGTTTGGGGTCAGTGGAATGCACTCTACAGGGCCTCTGGCATGGAACTGTTCTTGAAGTAACGCACTTGTAACAGTTCGTTGCATCGCTGTGGAGCCAGCTCCGGTTCAAATTGCCGCTGCCGATGCAGTGCGATGCACCAGAGCCATACATTGAATGCTATGATCTTCCCTCTCAGTATTGTCACGTTGCCATCTGGAGCCCGGTATTCTTGTGACCATATATTCTCGTGACCACCGCTGCCAGGAATCATGTACAGCAGCTATATTCCTGCCAAATCATTTCGTAGTATCGCAGAAGGAACATCCAGTTTCTTCTAGCCCTATTACACGACGTCGTTTAAACTCAGTGAAGTGTTGATAATGCCGCCTTTGTCGCCTTAAAGGCATTCTTGATTAACATCAGATCACCATATCCAGTCACAAAAGTAATTAACGCTAAAGATCGTTTAGCGTATACTTAAAGCAAACCTGATTTACAACTTCATAGCGGCGCTACTAGAGATACTATTATACGACTAGCGCGAAATTTGAATATACATCATCTTTCAAATCTAGAAACATGCCTACCAATTTTCGTATATGTCGCAGAACTCCATTTTGGTGTTGTGGCTTTTCTCCATCAAGGTAAATCACCTATTTTTTCGTTTCTCAAACACACTACAAGCAAGTATGCACGAATACAAAAACAATCCAAAGGGAACCCAACTGAAAGATCTACACTTTCTAAGTCGAAGTTTCTCGGTTCACTGTAGATAGTCGTAACAGAAATACGGTTGAGGCGTTGTACCTTCTACAAAAATCAGCGCAGAACAAAATTAATTAAGTGCATGTATCCTATATCACAACTACTGAGATTCAGGAGGTAACGAGCCAAATGAAAAACAAAAATACCACTTTCGCGGACAATAAATTTATCAAAGTACTAAAACACTGCTACATATTTATTCTTAATGTTATCTGTCTCATATTTAACGAGTCTTTTTGTCAAGGTATAGTCCCTAATAGTTTCAAATTCGCAATCGTTATATCACTGTTCAAAAAAGGCGATAAAGCTGAAATTTTCAGTTACTGGCCAAATTTCATTGCTAGAAAGTCTTTCTAAGACCCTAGAGAAATGTATTCAAGAGAGTTATAGTTCATTTCAATAAAAAATAACATCCTTAGCAAAAATCAATTTGGTTTCCTGCAGAATATTTGAACTGAAGAGGACATTTTCTCATTTTTCAACTAACTCTTCGAGTCCATAAACAATAAAATGTTATCAGTGGAATCATTTGTGAAATACCAAAAGCATTCGACTGTGTGGATAACAAAATTCTACTTACGAAGGCTGAGCGCTATGGTAAAACAGGGATTCGAGTCACTGGTGGTTGATTATCATGTGCTAATGTGCTACATCACACTATAAATATTTCACTAAAACTATGCCATTTCTCTTCGAATGCGACCGAAAATTTGTTTGAATGTGACTCAAATCACACAAAGATTACGTTATTTCTCTTTCTGGTAAGCAAATAAAATTAACGAGAACATGTTTTGTAGCGCCCCCTCTCTGATACCTAGAAACCAGTGTCAAGTACTGAAATGATGGACAGCTATACTACAAGCAACTGTTTTCGACTGTGCATGCTCTGGTGTGACACCATCCCTTCTGGCTCTATGAGTGCTTCATTGTTCACAGCACCAGGTCAATATTTTTCTTTCAAATTAAATGTAATGTACTGTACAAGCATAGAGTATAAGGGGTCTTAGACGCCAGGCTGCAGTAGCGTTTCTGTGGGCAAATGATTAGCTGTTGTTACAGGTAATTTTTTGACCCAGTTTCGATCCTGTTGCTACCAAGTTCTTCTTTTATTTCTTACAATATCAAACGATTCATTATAAAATTTGAATGCATGTATATAGGTCAATTAACACACCGGTTCATAAAATTAATATATTCACTTCAGTTATGATTACTACCCTTGTAAGTCAAAAGGCTGTAGATGAGTGTAAAAAAAAAGCGTGTACAAGTGCAAATTTAGTATGAAGCTTGTTTTCTGTAGTGCGTACCACAGCAATGAATTTATTAATAGAAGGTGGCATTTTCCATTTGTACTGTATTAATTTGATTTTTTCACGACCTGTTTCAGCCTTCTAGGCCATTCTCAAGTGATTTTGTGGCTCTGGAATAGAATATCATGACTTACATATTGAAATATCACTTCTTCTCCATTTTCCAGCACTACATCCCATGAAGAGCCTGGGCCTTGTCGAACACCTGTCTCCTCCAATCCTCTCTGACTTCACGAGCCTTCTCCAGTTCCGTACTCCCAATTTTCGCAGATCTGTCTCTATTCAACGCAGCCATCACAATCTTTGTCTCCCGACTGAGGAGCTACTCTCTGACTTTGCAGTTCTTGGCTCTCGCTGTTCTTCCATTCTATGCACATGCCCCAACACTATAGCCTTCATGCTTCCACATCTATGGTTCTCCGTTGGTTCTTATACAGGGTGTTACAAAAAGGTACGGCCAAACTTTCAGGAAACATTCCTCACACACAAATAAAGAAAAGATGTTATGTGGACGTGTGTCCAGAAACGCTTACTTTCCATGTTATTACTTCTCTTCAAATCACATTAATCATGGAATGGAAACACACAGCAACAGATCGTACCAGCGTGACTTCAAACACTTTGTTACAGGAAATGTTCCAAATGTCCTGCATTGGCAGTTTTTGCATTACAGCCTCCAGAGCTAAGTTAAATAGTATCAGTGATGGATATTGTCCTTGCATAAGTGGTTGAAAGACTGAAAACTATTGGAGTATTTGCCATTCGCATTTTGGAGTTGGTGTTGCTTAGGGTCATTTTCACAAGTGTTAGTAGTTTTAAAGGCATCTCCAGCTCCCATAACACCTTAAAATGAGCTTTTCTATTGGCATGGTCATAAGCTCCTTTAAAATCCGCATACAGCTGATGCACAATTATATTTCAGTCGTAACACTTTTCCTGTAATAACTAAGAGTGAACATTTGATCTGTTGTTGCTCTTGCCTTTCTGAAAACACACTGTTGTTCACCAATCGCAGCTTCTGCATATGGTCGTAATTTGTTTTCAGCCTCCTAGCCGGTTTTGTATTGTGCTATTCCTCTATGACTACTGCATTTTGTTCCAACACCCTTCTGATGTAGTTGTATAATGATGGATGTGTTTCAGTTTCATGGTTTTTATTCACTTCTCTATATTTTCTGAACCGGTACATGCTTTTTTTAAATATCTCAGTACCAAATACATGAAAATTTCACTTGGTATCTTATCTTCCCCCCCCCCCCCCCTCAACTTTGTAGTTCTTCAACGCCTTAACAGTTGCAAATACTTCTTCCAAAGCTGGTTTCTCTTCATCATCTTTGCTACCAACTTGTTCCACCTGTTCTGTTCTTCAAATTTCTTGGTTTCCCCGGACTGCAATAGCTCTTTAAATTCAATTTATATGTCATTATGTAACATTAATATATTCAATTTAGTTATGCTTACTATCCCTGTTAGCCAAAAGACTATAAATGATCATGAAAAAGCAAGTATACAAGCAAATTTAATGTGAAAGTTTTTTCCATAGTGTAATAAATTTATTAAATGAATGTGGCTCTTTCACTTTCACTGTATTAATTTTATTTGTTCACAACTACTTTCAGCCTTCTAGACCATTTTCAAATGACATTTGTGGTTCAGCAGGAGGAAACTGTGACTTACATATTAAAATGTCAATATCTTTAAATTTGTTTTTTCCATTCTTTTGGTTCACAAACACAATCTTGTTCGTTTGCCAGCTTCACAATTATAAAAGCATTGTAAATCAGCAGTTGTTGAACCAACAAGACAACATTTATGAACCAAAACGAATAGAAAACATAAATTTAATGACACAAACATTTCAATTTGAAAAGTATAGTTTTCTACTGCAGATTGTAATTTACCCTCGTAAAAATTATTTTTTGTGTAATGATTCTGGACCAAACAGTCCATAAGTTAATATTTACATTACCTATACAAATAAACGAATGCATTGTCGTTAGTTTTTTAAAGGGCAGCTAGGAGGTTCCTGTCTACCAGCTTTTGTCTTTTGCCACCCTGCTCTCATCATGTAAGCATTGTACTCTGTAGTTCTGTACAAATCACAATGTGTTAAGTTAATTTTCAGACAAAATATGTCTGAATACTTTCTTCATACTGTCCACATATTTATGCTAACTCTAATGTATTAACAGTGTAGCTTTTCAGCCTTTTGTCAGAATGATGCAAGATTTAGACATGACGAAGATCTGCCACTGACATAACTTTGCTACAAATTTTCAATATCTTCTTTTCTTTCGCTTATTATACAACTCGAATCATCAGTTATTCTGAGCGGAAGTCTGTGAATTTCAACTAATTACACTGAATAGAGTGATTATCAGATTGTAATATGCAATTTACATTTGAAAAGTCCATCAGTTCTCATGGTTGGTTGTGCTGCTTCCAACATTAGTCTGTGATAATTTCATCTCGCTGCTTCAGCATGTATAGAGGGCAGAGGTGGTAGCCAACCCACACTGACGACCACACCCATAATATTATTAAATAACGTCTGTTGTATAAAATGGTAATGTTTTGATTGTTCTAATTGTTTATCTTCCTTTAATGGTTGAGCAATGGCTCAAAACATCATTGTATGGATACCAAAACCTGGCAATGAAAAATTAACAAGCCGCAGCAGAATGAAAAACAAAATTAAACTAAGAGAGAATTTAGTATTGTGCTTTACTACTTGATGTAATGAGTGCTAGAGTTTGACTTTATGTTTTATAAATCTAACTATCTCAGCAGTATATTACTTTTCTATCTTAGTCACTTACTTTCATACAGTGCAATACATTTAACAGTCCCAAATATAACAAATTTAGCTGATCCATGGTGTATGATCTAGTTATATCTAACACATAATGGTGTGTTCCATTATTTAAGTGAATGCAATCAGTATTGTGGTCATTGAGCAGTGGTATTAATAGTGTCCATTGTCAGTTAATGTTATTTACTGGAAAAAACGTTTATTGTATTATGGTCAAAACAGGTAAGAAACAAAAAATGACAGAAAGACATTCTGGGAACATCTCTTCTGATGAAGAAAGTAATGGAGTAGAAATTAATTCTGACATGGAGAATATGAATGCTGCAGTGTGTAAAATTAATACATAATCTGAAACTGACACATTTCAATAAATATGCAGTAAACTACTAGTAATGATCAGGTTGCGAACACAATGATTTGACATTCAGCAGCCCCTGCATTCCTTCCAATACAAATTACTAGTGAACTTGATATTCAACGAATGTTGCAAAAAAGATTAACTAAACGACCACTCTGTATATTAAAGGTGCAATGATTTCCAAGTTCGATGAAGTCACAAAAATATCACAACAGAGATTTCAAACACACATAGAGGTAGAAAACTCTATAAATGATTTCTCTTTAATATCTTAAGCAAATCTTGAACAGCTGGATGAACATAACGTAGAAAATAATAGAAATGACTTCGTGATCCGACCTTCTGTCATCGCAGAATTAACAGATGACTGCAGTAACACATCAAAATTTTAAAATTGCTTTTCTCCCTCGCCATCTGCAGACGATAATTTGTTCAGTGGAAGTGGAAACGTTGATGCAGTATCTGAAGTCAAATAGAATGCAAGTGACAGACTGCCACTAAATAAATTTATCAAGGATATGAATTGTGACACTTTTGTGACGAAATTTAAGAGAATTTATATAAATAAGTTTTCAAAATGGCCATAAAACCTCACATCACTCATGAACACAATGTGAAGTGAGTTGAATTTTAATGCATTTAGTAAACGTTCTCACTTATGTCCATTAGATAATGTGTATTCCAATGTCAGTAATGTTTTAGTAGACACAATAGACTGCTATGAAATCAAGCACTATCGTAATATTCTATATGGAAATGTGTTTTTTCACAGCCAGCCCTGTGATCTGTGGACAGTAATTTCATGTTATGATAACGTTGTACAGGACATCAGCCTTGTAACACACAACAAAAGGCAGAACTATACACTGTCCCATCACCTAATGTCATAAATCTAGGGGCAGTAATGAAAGTTTCACATGTTTTCATGTCCCACAACATTTTGTTCAAACACAAATAGTTAAATACTCAGATCTGAAATGGTCTTCAAAGAGTTTTATTGCTAGACGATTTTGCAGCCATACAGGAACTAACTCATGGCCCATACGACCACAAGAAGAAAAATATATAATAGCAGGTGTCAGCTGGATTTCCACTCACATTATGACAAGTTAGCCATGTATTAGGTAATGTGTAAACAAGAAACGAAAACAATAGCAAAACGATTTGTCATGCTACATTCAGACAGTGTAACCAATCTATGACTAGTAACATATAAACATCACTAAATGGGTACAGTATGACACATCATTAGCTTCAAACATAATCGTAAGGGGGCACAGGTTAATATCAAGAACCACAATACACAATATAGTAATCAGAGACACCGTTGTGTTCTTATTGAGGTACAATGAAAAGATAGGTCTTTATAATGAGTTAACCTAAGAAAATACAAAATGTCATGGCCAAAAGGATGAAGTGAAACAGGCCATAGTGGAAGCTATTGTAGGTGGTGTACCAACCACAACTGTTATAGACTTGTGGTCAGTAATATGCGCTGATTATACAATTTTTATAAGAGCTTGAGGAAATTAGGCTCCATCCCACGCTTTCCTCTCCAGAAATGCCAAATCGTGATCACAGTTGACGTTAAGTCATGTGGTTTTAGATGCAGGTTTTAATGACTGGGATTTCAGGCTGGGATATGGAGTGATGGAATGCCCATTCCTAGTAAATTATCGTTTCGTTACTGAGTGCCTGATGGGTGTAATTTTCTGATGGAGAAAGATGCAATAATCGATTCCTCCTTGGGAAGATGTTTCTTGACGCACAAAGACATAAATATTGAACTACTTCTGGACAGACAAAAGTTAAATCGCGATAAATACTGCAAGATCTATTGTATACAATTCTTAGCAATGATGATGCCCATAATGTTAGTCACCCCATAACAAATGATGAGGTGTCAGGCTTAAAGAAACTCATAGGCAATAAAGTGATTGAATCTACAGCAACTATAAAGGAACAACAAGGTAAATTATATGATTTATTACTATTTACAGGTATTTACACTTAAACTGTGTATTATTAAAGTCTACATTTACAATATGGAAGTTTGCCCCCCTTGATGTATTTTGGCACAACACATATATTATTCCCTGGTCAAAGTGAGCAGCATTGAGAGATGAGATCAAACAAATGCTAGAATGGAACATAATTGAACCAGTTATATCACTGTAGTGTAGCCCATTATTAGTGGCAACCAAACTTAATGGAAGTATTCGTCTCATGTAAGACATACAAGCCCTAAATAAAGTGATGGTACCTGTACATGGAAGACCTGAAAACCTTGATGAACAGTTGCAAAAGTTCTATGGTGTCAAATATTTTACAAGTATTGATGTAAAAAGTTCATACTGGGAAATAATAAACCTAATGCCAGAATCTAGAACATAAACAGCCTTTATTTTTGGCACTATGAGTTATCAGTTTTGCTTCCTGCCTTTCGAGCTTAATGTTAGTTCTGGTGTGTTCATCACCGCCTCAGACATAGTACTGGGTCCAGAACTGCTAGAAAGTGTGATACTGTATGTGGACAACATTCTCAGACCAACAAATACTGTGGTAGAACATTTACATGTTCTAGAAATAACACTGGAGAATGTTTCACAAGCAGGAATAATGGTAACATTACAAAAACAAAAAAACGAAGTTTGCAAGAGATTAGATCAAATTTTTTGGCCATATAACACCATCACAGGGAATGTGACCAGATCCTGACAAAATTAGCACAATCAAGAATCTCCCATATCCAAACACCAAAAAGCAATTAAAACCACTTTTTGGTCTGTGTTCTTTCTTTCAGACCAATCACTAAACAGCATAGCGTTACTATGGCTTTGGACACAGAAATGCACCAATGGTATTAGTGCACTCAAACAATCATTATTAAATAAAGATATCTTGTGTCATCCTGACGTGCCCAAAGATTATTGTATCGCTATTGATGCCTCAAACACAGGTTCTGCGCCATGTCTCTTTCATAGTGGTCAAGAATAAGGTATGTATCAAGTAAAAATGATTAGCTTTGCAAGTAGAACACTCAATGAATGCAAACGTACTTATTTAGCTTCAGAATTAGGAACATAGCAATTGTGTTAACATTCAAAAAAATGAGTTACTACATTTATGGCAGAAATATAGAACTATATACCGATCACCAAGCTTTGAGTTTTTTGATGTCATGTAGCTAATTACACCTATGTCTAACACAGTGGGTATTATCTTTACGAGAATATTCGCTTGATGTACTTCATATAGCAGAAATAGAACATTGTAACTGATGCATTGTCTAGACTTCCACAGGATCTAACAGAAAGTGTAGAAACTCTAAATCAAGTGATAGACTATTGCTGTTTACTCATGAATGACAAATACTACTGGAAATACTATATTGACCTGTTTAGGAACATGAGAGAACTAGAAGAAGCAGATCCATGTTGGCAAAGCAGATCCACATTGGTGAAAGGTGAGAACACAACTGAGACAGGATAATGCAAGCAGTTTGGAATAATGCTACACCCTATACAATAAAGTATTGTTCTACAGACGGCATCCCAATGCAAATTCTTGGGGTGTCTGCATAACATCTGAAAGCATACATAAACTTATTTGGTATACAAGTCATGTCAAGGGATACTACAGTGCCACAAGGTGTATTAGGTAACTTAACTTCTTTTATTACTTTGCATATAGGTTACGAAAAGTGCATCGATTACTAACCACTTGTGTCATCTGTCGGAAAGCAAAACCATAAACAAAGCTAGTAAGACTCAATTGCGCTCTATTTTGCTTAGCAAACCTCTTGAAATCGTAGCTGTTAATATAACTAATCCATATACAATTGCCTGTAGAGGTATGAAATACATTATTGTCTTTATGCGACATTTTTTTCCATGTGTGTAAAGGTATATGCTGCTAAGTCGCCTATGGCTGCAGTAATTATCAAAAGCATTTCAAATGATTGCATTCCCACAGCAGCAAAAACCAAGAAACTATTAACAGACGATGCATCTATAAATAGAGAGAGCTTTTGCAGGAAACTGGCATACAAATAAGTTGAATATCACAGTTTAATACACGAGAAAACTAATGTTCCACGTATTATACAGGTTCACAGACCACTTATATATCTAATCAATGCACTCGCTGTGTGCAGTATCTCCATTTGTTTGAGCAGGAAGTGAACCCTTCCTATTTATGACACACATTGCGCTTCTGCAGATCCGATGTTGAATATCAAAGAAAGCAATGAGTCGGTTGACCCTCTTCAAAAATTTCCAAAACAAGCAGAATCCTATGAAGAAAAGTTAAGATCCATGCTAACTGCACTCACTCTTCAAGCACATCTTAGAAAATCGCAGTATGACAAGAATATCAGAAACATGCAAAATTGTGAAATAGGTAATAATTTTTTACTCACAACTCACAGCAGATCTTCACAGCTCAAACGAACAAACAGCAACTGGATGTTACTTAATGAAGAACAATATATCTTCACGTGTATTTCACACCCAAGTTTTCATTTGCTCACAAATCCTAGAACCAATAAGATCTAAGATTTGAACACTCACAAAGATTTGAAGACGTTTTAATGCACACAAAACCAGAGAATAAACATTATGAAACATAAGTACTTGCTACGAGAATATTCGTCGTACTGAATGAACTAAAACACATGAAACATCATGTAAACTGACTTTATTACAGAATGAAAATAACGTTTACAACATGCGTATGTATCAGCAACACAGGATCTACACTAGCTGTAATCGTATATGCATTTTATTTTGAAGTTGATATGTGGTAGCACCAACTCACTTTTACCTATGGTTTTTCTATGTTTATTATACTGCTAAGTATTTTAACCTGTGTGGATACAAGGTTACATGAAAATACATAATGTACTAGCCTCTTCTAAAAGTAAACATCAACACTACACTCACACAAAATACTACTAAGTAACATGACTGGTAGTATACTGCTGGTGCAAAGCTTTAAACTAAAGGTTTTTCCTCTGCTCCTTTTGGGTGAGCATCTGTTTGTTTTGTACTTGAGTCTTGTCTAACTGTGGGCACTCTGCTATTTTGCACTTACCTACATTAGGTGGTGATATGCTGTAGTGAGTTTCCTCTGAGCAGCCTTTGTGTGTATATAAGAAAGGAAATATTAGCTTCATGATGTATGACTCCTAACCCAATTTCTAGAGCATATTCTTAAGGTTGAAAATAGCACAATCAAAATTTTTAAAAATATGTGACACATTAATGAAACAATTTAGTAAGTAAAATGACTGGGACAGATTATCTGTTAATATAAAACCCCACAGTAAATAAGAAACAGTATACAAAAGTATCTACACTTCTAATACAGTGAAAAACAAACTAGTGGCGTTTATATGATAAATAGTGACCAATGGTGTGCTGGGACAGAGAATCAGTGCATCATGCATAATCCTGATCCCTGATGGGGTTCTAAAGGAACTTTAGGACAAGTAAAAAGCATTTCTGCTAGCTACAAAGGTATGCACTTATCTTGTGGAAAAATTGAAGCTGCTTCCTCCAAGAAGGTATGCTACTGAGAGGGTGACATTGGTTTGCATTGTCCAGAGACTCAGATCACTTGTCCAACACAAACCATCACAGAGAAAATTGCACATGAGATAAACATGGTGCACCACATATGATGGTCATGGGTAAACAAGCCACAGGTGCGTCTACTGTAAAACGTGATTGTTGTTGAATGGCTGTGTGATGCAAGTTGTTCAACATTGAACATAGATGCTAAATGCATATATGTGAACAAAACATGTACACGTAATATTCAGCTTATGAATTTTATAGTTAAGCAGCATACAATAACGATAAAAGAAAGGAAAAAGGAACATTTAATTTCGACTGGATTCAAGCTCTACTTTTGCATTTCATAATGTCCAAGTCTCTTCAATATTCTAAAATCAAATGAAAATAAATAATTTTTGGTGTCTGTAGCCAGTGCAAGGAAACTGATAACTAATAAATCATTCACTTATTAGATTGTTCTCATGGAACATGTAAAATCTTATAGTTTGATTTTTTTCTTTTCTAAGAAGCGAATAACTGCTCACAATAAAGCAAAAACTGTTTTTTAGTCATTCAGGGGTTATTGTAATACCCCTTTCCAAAAATTATTTTTTGTGTAAAATTTTGTGTAATGTTTCCAGTCCATTAAATGAATTCGCAATTGCGAACGACGACCCAGGTGTCGCGATAAGCGGGAAATTCGGGTTCGAGTCCCAGAGATTGTTGAACATCCCCATAACGCTCGTGCGCCGGCTAAACGATCCTGTGACGAAACGTGCCGCTCTTCGTCGGATCTTTTCTATCTCCTCTATCAGTCCTGCCTGGTAGGATCCCAGATAGAGGAACATTACTCAAGAAACGGTCGAACAAGCGCCTTATAAGCCACCTTTTACATTTTTAACTCAGGTCGGTTGATAAAGTTTTACTTTCAGAGTCATTAAACGCTTCTCTCATTGCTCACCTTATGCTCATTTTCGAGCCATTCAGCTTTTGTTTGTCAGCTTGGTTTTTACTTCTCTTCAATTGGAGATGAAGTCTCTTTGTTTATGTAGAGGTTTTCTAACACAACTCTTAAATAATGGTGGGTCTTTCCCATCCCTTTAGACCCTTGCTCGGAACATACTAGGGAATATTGCACGATGACTGAAGTTTTTCCATTTGTTCTCCACATCTTCGTCCTTATCGTCGAATATTTGATGCTGACTGCTCAGATACTCTGAAATTTGTATCCTGTCACTCTTGCTAAATGAAAATATCTTCCTACTTTTTTTAACATTCTTTGTAAGAATGTCATATGTGCTATCACAGCCTTAATGTCACTGATACCTTCATCTGTGTTAATTGTTTCGACAAGTCCAGGTCTGTTTGTTGCCAGGAGGTCTAAGGAATTACCCTAACAAGTTGTTTCTGTAACTATCTGCTCAAAGTAATTTTCGGACAAGGCGTCCAGAACAATGTCACACGAATCTCTGTCTCTGGCACCAGCATGACACTCACAGTCTGTATCTGAGAAGTTGAAGTAACCTTCTGTTACAACAGCATGATCAGGAAAATTACTAACGATATTGTGCAAGTTTAGTTTGAAGCACTCTACCAGTAGAGCAACTAGTCCAAGCTGTCTATAAAAGCATCTGATAACCATTTTTGACCAATCTTTGATACTTGACTTCATCCAGATTAATTCACAATCGGGACCCGTAATAACATCGTTAGATTTTATCGAATTCTTTACTTCAATAAACACGCCGCCATCATTGGCAGTTAACCTGTCCTTACAGTAATTATTCCAATCTGAACTTAGGATGTCATTGTCATTAACATCCGATTTTCTGTTCCTAATACTATCTGTGCATCATAAGCTTCAGTAAGCAATACTAATTCAGATTGTGTTGGTGTTGTGGTCTTCAGTCCTGAGACTGGTTTGATGCAGCTCTCCATGCTACTCTATCCAGTGCAAGCTTGTTCATCTCCCACTACCTGCTGCAGCCTACATCCTTCTGAATCTGGTTAGTGTATTCATATCTTGGTCGCCCTCCACGCTGCCCTCCAGTACCAAACTGGTGATCCCTTGATGCCTCAGAACATGTCCTACCAACCGATCCCTTCTTCTAGTCAAGTTGTGCCACAAACTCCTCTTCTCCCCAATTCTATTCAATACCTCCTCATTAGTTATGTGATCTACTCATCTAACCTTCAGCATTCTTATGTAGCACCACATATCGAAAGCTTCTATTCTCTTCTTGTCTAAACTATTTACCGTCCATGTTTCACTTCCATACTTGGCTACACTCCATACAAATACTTTCAGAAACGACTTCCTGACACTTAAATCTATACTCGATGTTAACAAATTTCTCTTCTTCAGAAACGCTTTCCCTGCCATCCTCTCTACTTCGACCATCATCAGTTATTTTGCTCCCCAAACAGCAAAACTCCTTTACTACTTTAAGTATCTCATTTCCTAATATAATTCCTTCAGCATCACCCAATTTAATTCGACTACATTCCATTATCCTCGTTTTGCTTATGTTGATGTTCATCTTATACCCTCCTTTCAAGACACTGTCCATTCTGTTCAACTGCTCTTCGAAGTCCTTTGCTGTCTCTGAAAGACCTCAAAGTTTTTATTTCTTCTCCATGGATTTTAATACCTACTCCAAACTTTTCTTTTGTTTCCTTTACTGCTTGCTCAATATACAGACTGAATAGCATCGGGGAGAGGCTACAACCCTGTCTCACTCCCTTCCCAACCACTGCTTCCCATTCATGTCCCTCGACTCTTATAACTGCCTTCTGGTTTCGGTACAAATTGTAAATAGCCATTCGCTCCTTGTATTTTACCCCTGCCACCTTCAGAATTTGAACTAGAGTATTCCAGTCAACATTGTCAAAATCTTTCTCTAAGTCGACAAATGCTAGAAACGTCGGTTTGCCTTTCCTTAATCTTTCTTCTAAGATAAGTCTTAGGGTCAATATTGCCTCACATGTTCCAACATTTCAACATTTCTACGGAATCCAAACTGATCTTCTCCGAGGTCGGCTTCTAGCAGTTTTTCCATTCGTCTGTAAAGAATTCACGTTAGTATTTTGCAGCTGTGACTTATTAAACTGATAGTTCGGTAATTTTCACATCTGTCAACACTTGCTTTCTTTGGGATTGGAATTATTGTATTCTTCTTGAAGACTAAGGAAATTTCGCCTGTCTCATACATCTTGCTCACGAGATGCTAGAGTTTTGTTAGGCCTGGCTCTCCCAAGGCTGTCAGTAGTTCTAATGGAATGTTGTCTACTCCTGGGGCCTTGTTTCGACTAAGGTCTTTCAGTGCTCTGTCAAACTCTTCACGCAGTATCATATCTCCCATTTCATCTTCATCTACATCCTCTTCCATTTCCATAATATTGTCCTCAAGAACGTCGCCCCTGTATAGACCCTCTATATACTCCTTCCACCTTTCTGCTTTCCCTTCTTTGCTTAGAACTGGGTTACCATCTGAGCTCTTGATATTCATGCTAGTGGTTCTCTTTTCTCCAAAGGTCTCTTTAATTTTCCTGTAGGCAGTATCTATCTTACCCCTCGTGATATAAACCTCTACATCCTTACATTTGTCCTCTAGCCATCCCAGCTTAGCCGTTTTGCACTTCCTGTCGATCTCATTTTTCAGACGTTTGTATTCTTTTTTGCCTGCTGCACTTACTGCATTTTTGTATTTTCTCCTATTTTTTTATTCATTATTAAACCTACTCCTGCATTACTCCTATTTGATTTTGTATTTATAACCCTGTATTCACCTGACCAAAAGTCTTGTTCCTCCTGCCACTGAACTTCACTAATTCCCACTATATCTAACTTTAACCTATCCATTTCCCTTTTTAAATTTTCTAACCTACCTGCTCGATTAAGGGATCTGACATTCCACGCTCCGATCCGTAGAACGCCAGTTTTCTTTCTCTTGATAACGATGTCCTCTTGAGTAGTCCCCACCCAGAGATCCGAATGGGGTCTACTTTACCTCCGTAATATTTTACCCAAGAGGACGCCATTATCATTTAATCATACAGTAAAGCTGCATGCCTTCGGGAAAAATTACAGCTGTAGCTTCCCCTTGCTTTCAGCTGTTCGCAGTACCACAACAGCAAGGCCGTTTTGGTTAGTGTTACAGGGCCAGATCAGTCAATCATCCAGACTGTTACCCCTGCAACTACTGAAAAGGCTGCTGCCCCTCTTCAGGAACCACACGTTTGTCCGGCCTCTCAACAGATACCCCTCCATTGTGGTTGCACCTACGGTACAGCTATCTGTATTGTTGAGGCACGCAAGCCTCCCCACCACTGGCAAGGTCCATGGTTAATTGAGGGGAGGGGGGGAACTAATTCAGATACTCCTACAATTTACTAAAATTATATCAACCTTTTCTATCTCTGATCTGCTACAGCAAATATCCACTGAGAACACTGTGACTGATTTATCGGGCAAATCGTCTTTGATCACAAGGGAGGGTTTCCGTAACCTACAAGAGCCCCATGTGCATGCCACAGCTATTCTGCTACCTCGGTAGCCTCCTCTTCTGGGTACTGCACGCCTGACCTATTAAGGAGAACTCTATAATTTTGCATCCGATAGTGGAGATCGACAAATTCGCATCCGATATCATCGCAGAGTCGCCTGAGCCTCTAGTTTATACCTTCCACTGATTTGCAAACCAGAGGACTATGATCAACCCCAGATACGATGCTACAAATAGATAGCTTAGTCTGCACCCTGGGTGTGATGCTAATTGCCTTCACCAAATCAGCCATCCACTGAAAGGAGCCCTCAGAACCCAAGCGGCAGGCATCATTCGTCCCGACATATGCCACTATATGCAGCCGGTTGCACCCAGTGCACTCGATAGTCGCTAGCAAGGCTTCTTCCACATCATGGATGAGACCCCATGGAAAGCATACCGAGTGCACACTAGCATTCTTTCCCGCCTTACCTGCAATTTCCCTGATATGCTCCATCGACCACCTGACACTGGAGCTCTGAATAACAATCATACCTACCCTTGGCACTTGTCTGGACTGGGCATGAAAATCGTCCTCTCGCCCAACAGGAGAGGCATGCTGTGCTGGCCCAGTGTTGTCATCAACACTGGGTAGCACCTCATACATGTTGCTAAGAAGCAGCGACGCCTGGGTCACCAGGGGATTCCAACAGCACGCAAACGTGTCGCAGGTCTCGTCACAAGCGCCCTTTGATGTCGCCACAGCTCGGAGCATTATTTGGAAGCATGTAAACAGTAGCTGATGCAGGTTCCAGCTATTTACAGACAGCAGTCGATTCTCCTTGTACCCACTCACAACAAGCACAGTCGGTAGCCATATCGTAGTGTGTAAAAACAGGTATAACATTTCAAGTGGCGCTACTGAGTGTGGAATGTATGCAGAATATAGGGAGGAGAACAAAGAAACACTAAAAACTGTTCTGCAGATCTTTCACTATACTTAGAGACGCCAAACTCTTAAACAGTAGATGTATCTACAGTTATCTGTTACTAGAAACTCTGGTTACCCAAAATCTACTACATGAGGTAAGTATGCAAACTAGACTTTCTGATGTAAACTATATGCTGTGTATCAGCACGAGATTTAAACTTAGTGGCTTGATGTGGAGGTTCTGGAAAATTACATTAGGAAGCCGCTTTACACAAGGATATGCAGCAAGATTTATGCAAAAACAAAGACTTAGAATAATTTGCTAACCATTAATCTACACAGGTACACAGTAAAACACACAGGTATAGTTCACTTCTTTGCAGAAGCACGTGAAAAAAAACAGAAACTAAATTAAAAGACTGTGTATCAGACAATTTCTGCTGCTGCCACCACTGCTGGCACATCCACTCAGCTGAGCATCTGCCATTACACTAGCATGACTTTGTTACAAATTTTCGATACATATTTTTGAAAATGCGAAATACTTTTTGAAATGTGTTTCATTTTAAGCACTACTACAAGAACTGAATATGTAGCATCGACATTTCACTTGTTAATAGAACGCTTTTTGTATGAATTAGAATGTAAATCTTAAATTTTGTCATGTGACCGGTAATACTACTATAATCAGATTATCGTTTGATCACATGGACCTCACTTTTCATGTATCTAGTTGTATACTGATTTAGACTGTAAACCTGATGAACATTTATGTATGGTTATGACAAAAATAATCAGACATGTTCTGCATCCTAGTGACAAATCTGTGTCATGGATACTTGGAAGCTGAAAATAAATAAGGTAAAATAACAAATAGTGTGTGAAAGCCAAACATTGTAAAATGATTCAGCTAAATCCTACATATATATCTGAAGCTGTATTTTGCCTAAATTAGTCCTTTTTCATCAAAAAACTAAGATGGCACCTCTCGATGTGTCCATAATAAGGAAAGCACAAGGTGAACTTTGTCCGTGAAGTAAAGGATCAAAATTACTTCAAAGACTTAATCATTTGTTCCATCTATGTAAATACAGCCACTGTGATACTTTTTCAGCATTTCACCTTGAGTACTAACCATAATAATGAGAAGAAAGTTTTCTTTTCACAAGAATAAATACCTTAGGCTGCTTACATCTTTTAGTCTGTAGAGCAACACAAACAGATTATGGCTGCTGCTGATCTCATTAACCCTTTTTGTACATTAGTGTTACATGTGAATCTGAATTAGTGTATTACATAATATTATATAATTTCTTTAGACATATTCACTCTAACTTGGAAGCACATAGAGCTTCTCTTATTCTGTCGTATACTGTATGGAATTGTTTCCTTTTGGCAATGTCAAGTGCTAGGTTTCTTCTGTATTTGTCAATCCTTAATGATTTACAACATTCTGATAACCCACATGTGTAGTCACACATATTGGATTTTGCATTTACCACCTCCAGTTTTGGTTACTTCATTGATGGCAAGATATACAACTTGTTCTTTGTTACTGGTTATGGGACATTATATGCTCCATGTTATTACGTTAAGTGACAACATGTTTCTTTCATTCTGCTGGTTCCGCTCACTGAACTTCTAGAAAAATTAAAATGCAGTCTCTTTGATGTGACCGACACATCATGTTTTATGGCCAAATGATCGAAACAGAATTTCTTAGAAACAACTAAAACTAAATAACATTCTGTGAAGCACATGCGTTTCTTTCATTACATATTAAATTACCATCCTCATCATCTTATTTACCATATAAACTTTATGAATGTCTGGAAAATATTTGCACCTTTAATTTTTGACTGACACATGTAATTTTTCTGGAAGTGTCTGTAATACATATTTTCTTAAATTATTTTTATAATCAAATCTTTTTTCTGTACTCTAAACATTAGCCATGTAGTCACTCACTTCCTGCAAGAGATCTAGTCTGCAGAGCGATAGACACACATTAGGGGCTAGACACAAGTTGCAAGGTAGAGGGCCATACCCAGTGAAAACTTTCAGACACCTAACATTGCTTCAACACATTCTATGCATGTATTTCTGTTGGCACATTTTCCTACATGATGTTAACTAAAGTTATCTGTATAGTCATCATTGAGGTAAATGTACTTAGTGAGTAATTAATCGAAGTGAAAGTGGAAGCAAATATATCTCGAATTTCTACAGCAATCATTTATGGCAATCAAATGACCTAATTACAAAATTTTGTAATAATATAAAATTATCACAGAGAATTGTCTGTAATTCACATGGTGATCCTTGGTATGGTGATCCTTGGTACTGTGTAATAATGTTGATTTTATAGACCCATTTCATAATTTGTTTGTAAGTGAATCATTTGTGTCATGTGAGTAATTTGTGTGTAATTAAAAGTGTGTTGGTCAAATCTATTATTTTAATAACAGGTTATGGGCCAGGCATCATCAAAATGAAAGAAATATAATTTTGAAGAAGAAGACTGAAAAAATTGGACGTGGACTCACTGAAAGAATTTTTCGTGAGTGGCAACATGAATCTTCTAGAAGAAGCTTACCCACAAAGGGTGAGCCTCTGATAGAAGGCGATAGCCATATAGTTTAACTTGCTACCTCTCTGACACAGGGATAGGAATAAAACAAGTTTCGATTGCCAGTGAAAAAACTTATGGGATGGATGTGACAATTTAATTTTCCAGTTTTGTTCCAAGAAGACATAATTGGATGGGAAGGAATTTGTGCAGGAGGCATCACTTACATTACCAAACATCTCATCGTCTCTCCCAGATTTGAAATGTGTCTGTCGGAGTTACTCTACAGCAAAGGGAAGGGACAGAGGCGACGGATTGAAGGGGTATCCCCCATCTCCCCCCACCACCTCTCCCTGGCTACACCTAGGGAAATACTGGCTGAGGGCATAGGTCTTTGGTGACGTGGCTTGTCTGCTCAGCAGAGTTTGAGGCCCCATGACCTCAAGGGATGTATCATTGATCCAATCCCTTGGGATAGTGTTGACACTAATCAAAGGTGCTCCTCCCCTTCCTATTTGATTAGCAGTTCCCTTGTTAACAGACAGCAAATGAATAGCTTTGACTATCGGGATCCTACCATAAACTGCTGCATGTAGATTTCGCTTCGCACTATCTAATCGACTGATCTTAATCGATGCGTGACACTGGTTTCAGGCCTCATTATTTACTGTTTCTTTCATAGAATTTAGGACTAGTTATAGCCTTTCCACTGTTCCTGTGATCATAGAGTCCATGGTCGTAAGCTACACTGTTTGATTCAAGATTTGTACCTCAACTTCGCCCAGCAGTCTGTGCAAGGTTTCAGGAGCACTTGCGTGCTCGTGTACCCTGCCATCTATGTTACTCACTTGCTATTCGGCACAGTCGGACCTACAATGTAAATTTCTTTGTATCTCGGCGTTTCCCAGCAGTCCTCTGTCCATCAGGTGGTTGTGGGCTTCTAGTTCCTCTTCTAATTGATTACCTAAAGATTTGAACTGAATCTCAATTCCTGCTTTCTGGGAATCCAGTTACTGATAAGTAATCTCGGTTTGAGAATTTACTTTCTGGTTGAAAGCACTAGTATTCTGAACTTGGGAATCGAATTTCAGATTGAGAGTTTTAGCAAGCTCAGCATTTTGTAAATACAGAAGAGCTTCCATTTTATGTACCTGAGCCATCACTGTCTGCAAAAGACTGACGCTACCACTAGCGACTGACTGCGAGGCAAAACTTGCCTGTATGGGAGGTACAGCGAGAGGTGTTTTGGTCGGTATCATAGTGGTGGTATCAACGACGGCGACGTCAACAACAATAGAGACAGCTGTAGTGGCATCGGCTATAGTGTCGGTGGCCACGTCATCGGCCACAGTTGCAGCCGTCACGGCGTTGGTGCGGTCGCTAGGCGTTGCTGTGCGCCCTCAGATCTCTATGTGGCGGCTGGAGCCGTCGGAAAAAAGTCCGCTGTTCGTCACCATCCATGATGTTGTCCATTGTGGCATTGCTGGAGCTGGCAGACAAGTGTTGTTCTAACTGCTCATGTCGCAGCGCCAGTCTATCGACTTTCGGCCTTAAGACTTCTCTCGTTTTATTTCTCTATTGGTTGATGAATCTCCTCTGACTATCGTTCTCTCCCCAAAATTCTGTGGCGATAGTGTCTGGCACTATCTGTAAACTTGATTAAAGAATTTGTTTTGTCTGACAGGATACTGTATAATGCTGTCACTGTTGCTACCAGCCTCAGTTCTCAGGCTGGGTCGAACATCTAAGGAAATGCTTCAGCAGGGGGGCTGTAAATTTCACTTCCCACAGTGTGGTTAGTGAAAAGTGACCACCTGTCATTAATGTGGACTCAAAACAGGACCTGTAACCATTTCTCAAAGTTGTGCCTCCACACCTAAACTATCTAACACGGTGCTTGTGTCCTAGGTGACATAAATGAAAAGAAATGTCCCAGTTTGTGAAAGAGATTAATATTAAGAGACCATTAGGATCTGAGATTAATTTCTGCTCCATGATAAGGCGTTGACTATGTCCCTGCTTGCAGGGGCCACTGATTTGTATGGATACCGGGCAAAAGGTAATAAGGATTTGCAACATTAATAAACAAAATATCTAGAAGCTGTAACAATTGATATGCATTCTGAAGTCAGAAAAAAAGCAAGATATTGTTTAACAGAGAGCAGCATCCACAACCAGAAACACAATCATGAAACTACATAAATAATTAATAGTGAACTAGAGCTACACAAAAAATAACTGAGAAGACATTAGAGAGAGGACGCTGAACCATCAGAACCACGTTTAGACAACAAAAGGGGGAAGATATCAATAAATGATTGACACTGCTACTGATCTGTGCTATCGTGAAACTCTAGCGACTGCCAGGCGAACGAAATGACGATCGAAATCGGCGATATTAGTAAACTCTGTTCAAAGTATTTGTAATGGAGAGTTGGATTTCACTACGGGATGGTTGTGAATGCCTGCAGTGAAGGTCAGGTAGCGGGGAAAGCAGCTCCTCCTAGAAGATCTCACTGAATGGCTGAAGTGACAATAGACAGTCCTTTAAAATACTAGCTGGCGCGACACACCAGTATACCTATGGCCTCAAAAATAGTGCTAGTGTCAACCTGCTCGGTGGTGAAACGACTAGATCTGCATGATGGGCCATATATAGACAGATAGCTTCCTTTTTTCCCAGAGATTTCCTAACCTGGATCAGTCTCAAACATAGAAACAGAATCTTTTTGAACGGTTGCCACCTTCTAGAACAAATTATCAACTCCCACAATGATGGCGGCCTAAATCTCTTTTTTTCTATGAATTTTCTTTAATTTACATATCAAAGATATGCATTGTAGTTAATTGCATCTTAAGAACTCCGAATGAAGACAAACTTAGACACTTTGACATAGTATATTAGTTTCTAGTCAGTTCGTTGTACAACTGATATTCAAGAACTGCAGCAAAAAATTTAATGTTTCTTCAGTGTATCACATACCTTTTATTGTATTGGGTATAGGACAAGTTAATTTTGATAAACAGAGAGAGAGAGAGAATAAGACATAAAGTCAGCATGAATTTCAATTTTCAAATATAAAAAGCCAAATAGTTTTAATTTAAATTTACAAATTAGAGCCACATCTTATAAATGATTTCTAACATAATTTAAATTTGATTTTTCATTGTATGACTGGTAATTTAAATGCATAAGTTACAGACTGTTTTTCACAGCAGAACGATTTTTTTACATAATAAAATCGAAGGTCCTTAAGAAATGTTCCAAGTTTATTTTGGAAGGAATTTTTATTTTCCTGTTGTTCTATTTAGTTATGTTGGTTATTTAATTATTTATCTGTTATGAACAAAACTGTTTCCTATTTAATGCTGCTGTAGACTGGATCCTGTGGATACTATTGATGGTTCTCACCATTTTTATTTTCTTACAATTGCCCAGTCTTGTTTACAGTAAACCCGTATCCGAATGGGATGGATTTATAAATGTGAAGGTAATTGGATAAAAGGAAGGTAAGCTAGTCTCATTATATTTTCAGTGATGAATAATTATCTGCACTTGTCTAATTTCTTCAAGTTACAAACTGTCTTGACTGCCTTCTCCTTTCCTTTTAGGGCCTTCTTTTCCTCATAACATTAATGCATGCCAAAGTAAATGAGAAGAAGTATAGATACGATGTTTGAATTAGTTTTTGGTTGGTTGGTTGGTTGTTTGGGGAAGCAGACCAGACAGCGAGGTCATCGGTCTCATCGAATTAGGGAAGGATGGGGAAGGAAGTCGGCCGTGCCCTTTCAGAGGAACCATCCCGGCATTTGCCTGGAGTGATTTAGGGAAATCACGGAAAACCTAAATCAGGATGGCCGGATGCAGGATTGAACCGTCGTCCTCCCGAATGCGAGTCCAGTGTCTAACCACTGCGCCACCTCGCTCGGTATTTAGTTTTTACTTCTGGTACTTGGCTTATCATATGTAGGCTGTGGCAGGAGATTGAAAATTTCGTCTGAAGTGTTGTCACTTAACAGTACTATTTAAATTTTTTTTGTAACTGTATTCCTAGAAGTTCAGTTTCAGACCTGAACAATCTGTTGACATAATTCACTATTGCATCACATTATTGTAAAAATGGGGAAGAACAGGAATTCATGAAAGCAGTTTTTCTTTATTTGTTATTATCTTATTCAAATAAAAGTAGTCAATACTCAGAGGCATCGAAACGTCTACTACTTTTGACAAGGACCTTCTGTCTGCAGTTGTAGCTAAAATGATGATGCCACCTAAAAATATTTTTTTCCTTTGTAATAAAAATGGTTATGGTGAGATAAATGTACTAAGCGATCTTAGATCATGTGAAATGACGAGTTTCCAAGTTGAAGAATCAAAATCCAAAAATCCACTAATGTATAGCTATACGTAAATATATAAATGTCAGCTTATATCAACACATAATGTAATCAGGATGATGATTACGGACTTCTTAAAAAGAGAAGCAGTAATAACAAATTATTTGAACTTTAATTCTGAAATGTATTTTTCAAAGATGATTTTGCACAAATAAATCGGCATACAATGGTATTTTCTTCGCTACATGTTGTTAGAGGTAAATCTCTGTCTTTGGGCAGTTAGTAGTACGAGTTTGAAGTGTGAGGATGGAGTACGAGTTATCTGTGTTGTGTTAGCATGGTGGTCGATGTTGATTTGTATTGTGAAGGGAAATGACTCTAAATATATCTATTCAACAATAGAAAGTCCACTAGTGTTCGTATTATTTAACAAAATGAAGTTGAGCATCCTCTAGACCACTATACAAAGCTGCATTTCAGAATGGATTGAACTTACAACTTATGGCAAAAAAGAACTGTTTATTCAAATTCTACTGTTGGTATCTCTCTCTGTAGTGTGCCACTACTTCAGTGTGCCAAGTGCTGTGAAAATGCGACCACTGCCCAAGTTATTAACTTACTTCAAAGTTAATAAATCAGTTTTTGGCTAGAAGAGGGTGGTGACGGTCAGACCTTTAACATAAATACTTAACATCATCTATGTAAAGACGAGACAATAGAGCCCATAGATCGAACGCTATTGCATACCACACTTAATTAGTGATTTATTGTACAAATTTTGATGGTCTTCTAACGTATTCTTTGATATTCCTGTGCCTTAATATTGCTGTCTGCTGCCTGTCTTCCTCGTAAGGTTATATAAGCTGGTTTGTTGTGTTAAATGATTTTGAGATGTTTGGGAAAAATACAGATGCTTAGTAAAAGATCATTACTGTGTTCTCTTCAGTCCACATCTTTAAGAAAAGATTGTAAATAGTTCTACATAACTGACATGCAGATTCAAATTTTAAAAAAGCCATGAGATTTTTTGAGTTCTACAATAAAAACTCTTGCTATTGCCTTCAAAAAAGCCATGAGACAAAACAAGCACTGTAGCAAGGTTCTGATTCTGAGACATGCACAATAATACTACTAAAAGTTGACATCGTCAGGGAAGACATCAAGCATGATGGGATGCAGATGGTTTGCAGGTGTTAGCTGGTACTACAACAGGTCCCATACAAGCGCAAGTGAATGTCTCCCATAGCATAACACTGCTCCCACCATCCTGCGACAATGTCACGCTGCGCATTTCGAGACGCCATTTTCTTCGAAGACGACGTTTCTGGAGACGACCATCGAACAAGTGTAACAAAAATGTGATTTACATGAACAGCTGGCACATTTCCACTGATCGACGGTCGAATCCCGATGATCTCGTGCCCACTGCAATCGAAATTGATGATGTTGGTGTGTCAACTTATAAACACCTAGGGGCTGTCTGCTGCAGAGCTCAATGTTCAACAATGTCTGATAAACGATGTGCACTGATACACTTTTGCGTGCACCAGCATTGTACTCTTTCAGCAGAGATGACACAGATCATCATCTACCCCACTTTACAGAGCAGACAAGCCTCTAAGCCCCATGTTCTATGAAGAGTCGTGGACATCCTACCATTTAGCATTTAGTGGGAGTTTCACTGTCCTTCTATCTCTTTTTGTAGATGTTCATTACAGTAGCAAATGAACATTTGACCAACCTTTGTCAAAGTCACTTGTCTCAATGAGTTTCTCCATTTTCAGCCCATATCTTTTCTAGGACGATTCCCATCTTTGACTGCTATGCTTACATACTATTGTTGCTGCGTCACATGCCCACAATGTCACCAGTGGCATCCAGTGTCGTGGTGGGCAGTGGTCATAATATTTTGGCTTATCAGTGTGTTTTCTGGTGCAGTTTTACTGCTTTTATGTAATTAGTGGCCGAAAATTTTCTTTCTGTCTGAAGCTATAATGCCTTTTGTCAGCCAGCAGTTATTTATAATCATTTCAGTTCTCCAGTTTTGCGTTGGAAATGGTGTTTGAAATAGCACCAACACACATTTTAGAAGTCATCAAACATACTATCTACTTCAATTCTAGGAAATACTTGTTTTTTTATCTCAACAGCACAAATTATATCATCTGATATTGTCATCAGCGATATCTCTATATTCAGTAATTGTGTTCTATGTCCCCCATTTTTCTGAACATTTAGCTCAACTGACTGTAATTATGTTGTAGAGACAATGTAATCCATGACTATCAAGTAAATATCAAAGTTAATGACATGTTGTTGTTGTTGTCTTCAGTCCTGAGACTGGTTTGATGCAGCTCTCCATGCTACTCTATCCAGTGCAAGCTCCTTCATCTCCCAGTACCTACTGCAACCTACATCCTTCTGAATCTGCGTAATGTATTCATCTCTTGGTCTCCCTCTACGATTTTTACCCTCCACGCTGCCCTCCAATACTAAATTGGTGATCCCTTGGTGCCTCAAAACATGTCCTACCAGCCGATCCCTTCTTTTAGTCAAGTTGTGCCACAAACTTCTCTTCTCCCCAATCCTATTCAATACCTCCTCATTAGTTACGTGATCTACCCACCTTATCTTCAGCATTCTTCTGTAGCACCACATTTCGAAAGCTTCTATTCTCTTCTTGTCCAAACTAGTTATCATCCATGTTTCACTTCCATACATGGCTACACTCCATACAAATATTTTCAGAAACGACTTCCTGACACTTAAATCTATACTCGATGTTAACAAATTTCTCTTCTTCAGAAACGATTTCCTTGCCATTGCCAGTCTAAATTTCATATCCTCTCTACTTCGACCATCATCAGTTATTTTACTCCCTAAATAGAAAACTCCTTTACTACTTTAAGTGTCTCATTTCCTAATCTAATTCCCTCAGCATCACCCGATTTAATTTGACTACATTCCATAATCCTCGTTTTGCTTTTGTTGATGTTCATCTTATATACTCCTTTCAAGACACTGTCCATTCCGTTCAACTGTTCTTCCAAGTCCTTTGCTGTCTCTGACAGAATTACAATGTCATCGGCGAACCTCAAAGTTTTTATTTCTTCTCCATGAATTTTAATACCTACACCAAATTTTTCTTTTGTTTCCTTTACTGCTTGCTCAATATACAGATTGAATAACATCGGGGAGAGGTTACAACCCTGTCTCACTCCTTTCCCAACCACTGCTTCCCTTTCATGCCCCTCGACTCTTATAACTGCCATCTGGTTTCTGTACAAATTGTAAATAGCCTTTCGCTCTCTGTATTTTACCCCTGCCACCTTCAGAAAGTGAAAGAGAGTATTCCAGTTAACACTGTCAAAAGCTTTCTCTAAGTCGACAAATGCTAGAAACGTAGGTTTGCCTTTTCTTAATCTTTCTTCTAAGATAAGTCGTAAGGTTAGTATTGCCTCACGTGTTCCAACATTTCTATGGAATCCAAACTGATCTTCCCTGAGGTCCGCTTCTACCAGTTTTTCCATTCGTCTGTAAAGAATTCGCGTTAGTATTTTGCAGCTGTGACTTATTAAACTGATAGTTCGATAATTTTCACATTTGTCAACACCTGCTTTCTTTGGGATTGGAATTACTATATTCTTCTTGAAGTCTGAGGGTATTTCGCCTGTCTCATACATCTTGCTCACCAGATGGTAGAGTTTTGTCAGGACTGGCTCTCCCAGGGCCGTCAGTAGTTCCAATGGAATGTTGTCTACTCCGGGGGCCTTGTTTCGACTCAGGTCTTTCAGTGCTCTATCAAACTCTTCACGCAGTATCGTATCTCCCATTTCATCTTCATCTACATCCTCTTCCATTTCCATAATATTGTCCTCAAGTACATCGTCCTTGTATAAACCCTCTATGTACTCCTTCCACCGTTCTGCCTTCCCTTCTTTGCTTAGAACTGGGTTACCATCTGAGCTCTTGATATTCATACAAGTGGTTCTCTTCTCTCCAAAGGTCTCTTTAATTTTCCTGTAGGCAGTATCTATCTTACCCCTAGTGAGACAAGCCTCTACATCCTTACATTTGTCCTCTAGCCATCCCTGCTTAGCCATTTTGCACTTCCTGTCGATCTCATTTTTGAGACGATTGTATTCCTTTTTGCCTGCTTCATTTACTGCATTTTTATATTTTCTTCTTTCATCAATCAACTTCAATATTTCTTCTGTTACCCAAGGATTTCTATTAGCCCTCGTCTTTTTACCTACTTGATCGTCTGCTGCCTTCACTACTTCATCCCTCAGAGCTACCCATTCTTCTTCTACTGTATTTCTTTCGCCCATTCCTGTCAATTGTTCCCTTATGCTCTCCCTGAAACTCTCTACAACCTCTGGTTCTTTCAGTTTATCCAGGTCCCATCTCATTAAATTCCCACCTTTTTTCAGTTTCTTCAGTTTCAATCTGCAGTTCATAACCAATAGATTGTGGTCAGAATCCACATCTGCCCCTGGAAATGTCTTACAATTTAAAACCTGGTTCCTAAATCTCTGTCTTACCATTATATAATCTATCCGATACCTTTTAGTATCTCCAGGTTTCTTCCATGTATACAACCTTCTTTCATGATCCTTGAACCAAGTATTAGCTATGATTAAGTTATGCTCTGTGCAAATTTCTACAAGGCGGCTTCCTCTTTCATTTCTTCCCCCCAATCCATACTCACCTACTATGTTTCCTTCTCTCCCTTTTCCTACTGACGAATTCCAGTCACCCATGACTATTAAATTTTCGTCTCCCTTCACTACCTGAATAATTTCTTTTATCTCGTCATACATTTCATCAATTTCCTCATCATCTGCAGAGCTAGTTGGCATATAAACTTGTACTACTGTAGTAGGCGTGGGCTTTGTGTCTATCTTGGCCACAATAATGCGTTCACTATGCTGTTTGTAGTAGCTAACCCGCACTCCTATTTTTTTATTCATTAATAAACCTACCCCTGCATTACCTCTATTTGATTTTGTATTTATAACCCTGTAATCACCTGACCAAAAGTCTTGTTCCTCCTGCCACCGAACTTCACTAATTCTCACTATGTCTAACTTTAACCTATCCATTTCCCTTTTTAAATTTTCTAACCTACCTGCCCAATTAATGGATCTGACATTCCACTCTCCGATCCGTAGCACGCCAGTTTTCTTTCTCCTGATAACGACGTCCTCTTAATGACATATAAACTTTAAAAATTTCATTGTAGGTGATGAAATCTTTGAGCAATAATTCTAATTGGAGAGTTGACTGCTGGTATTAACACAAAATTATTGACTTTGCACAGTACATCAATTCTCTGGTCTGCATCCTTCAAGCAATTAACATTTAAATTTTTTTGATAAATTTAATGTGAAAATTCTATCACATTCAGAATTATTAAGCTGCTTCCAAAATTAATAATGAAGTTTTTCTAGATTCACGTGGAGACTTTTAGCAACTAAAATATGCAGACTTGAGGGCCTGTTTTCTAAAACTATGACAGTAGATAAGAAAATGGAGACAGGAGCATTTTATATCCAAATGGTTGCGTTTCATCTACCAACAACAGAGAAATGTTTGTAAATGGCGGAAATTGAATTTTAATGATGAGCTGTGGAAGTGCGATCATGTCTTCTTATGGTCATCAGTAGAGAATACAAGACATTCAAAGTTGATGTTATGGGTATGCCAACCACCATCAGTGTCGACAGGCTTAAACCTAGTTCCGCACACCCTACATTGGTACAGACTTATCTACCCCCACACCAAGGAATCGACAAATACTCTAGCCACTACATCACCCATTACTGCTCATCTGCAATGGACGTTGAAGGCAACCTCTAATGTGTCACAACAGTCTGTGCATGACCTGTTGTTACACGATCCAGACAAGAAGTCTGATTCAACAGAAAATATCGCTGACATTAAAGAGGGAAAGGTGAAATGCAGTGTTATGTGCTGTGTAATGCTATGCACAAGTGATAACTATTTTAATGATTATCTTTGGCGCAGTCGCTGACTCATGTATTCCTTTTGTTTTTTTATACGTTTTATTTTGTTGTTGAATGTGCTTTTTAACAGAGTGGTATGAGTTGCAGTTTAATTTTTATGTCGCAGTTAAGGTAACTATCTATCTCTGCAACAACTGGTGATCCCAATGTGATCTCTACTGGCGCAGTATTTAATTGCGTGACAGTAAAGGTGCTACCGTTTTGGCAACAGGACCCTGTGCTGTGGTTTGCACAACTAAAAAGTCAGTTTGTGCTAGCGCATATAACTGTAGGCGACACAAAGTAAGCGTTCAGTTATTTAGTTGCTGCAGTCAATGAAGACAGAGTCACAGAAGGGCAAGACATTCTGGCATCACCACCGAGCACTGAGCATTACTTAATCATCAGGAACTCCCTGATTAACCGACTCTCGCAGTCTGAAGCGAAGATATTGGAGAAACGACTCCACGCTGAAGAACTAGGCGATTGCATCACATTGCAGCTATAAAGCCGACTGTAAGCATTAGGGAGCAACGCAATCAGTGATGGCATACTGTGGAATACATGGTTATCATGCCTACCACACGATGTGCAGAAGATATTAATGGTGAGCGCCAGCAATCTTGATTCTTGGTGCACTTGTGCAAACCATGGATGACATAGCAGAAATTTATCCATCTGCATGCATTGCACCACTCTACAAGCACAGCTTGCTGAGCTCACCATGCATTACGGACCCAGACTGCCAGTAATTGATCTCGTCGTCACTGCTCACTGGAAAGGTGCAGTTGCTTACCTTCATCAGCGAGAGCTTGTTGGTACCATTGACAGGACGGTTCTGAGGCATGGTACAGGGAAACTCAGCAGAGAGTCAGTGACGATGGTCTCTGGCTCTCCAGATGGCAGCCATCGACTGTTTGTAATGGAACATGGCACAACGTTTATGGTAGACACAGGTGCTGACATGTCAGTCCATCCATCAGCCATATCGAAAGTCTGTTGACTGCCACCAATGGTTCTACAATCACAACATATGGTCGTGTCACATTACTGCTGAACTTAGGCATATAGTGTAAATTTGAATGGCAGTTCTTCATAGTGGACGTGACACATCCATACTCGGAAAAAACTTTTTATCGTTTTATGAAATGCTCTCTGACCTCTGTCACCGACGCCTTCTTGACACTACTACCGACCTGCAAGGCAAGGTAGCGTGTGCCATGTGGAAGACACAATAACGTGGGTGATTACCAGTGAGTCTCCGTTTATAGAGCTCCTCAGATGGTTCCCAGAGATCACATGGCAGACTCCCACACTATATTTTGACTACTCCTGGACCATTACTTCAGGCTCTACCTCACCGTTTGACACCCCAGAAACTGAAGATAGGTAAGTAGGAATTCTCGTCAATTCTTGCGCCAGGAATGTGCCGCCCATCGAGCAGTAGTTGGTAATCTCCACTTCACGTGGTTCCAAAAAAGAATAATGGGTGGCGTTCATGTGGCGATTATAGATGGCTAATTGCCGGAACTAATCCAGATCGATATCCAGTACTGCATATAGAAGACTTTACATTCAGTGTCCACAGTAAACACGTCTGTTCTACACTGGACTTAGTTTGTGCATTCTACCAGATACCTATGACATGAGACGATAATTCTTAGACTGCACTCTGCACACTGTTTGGACTATTTGAATTTATCCAAATGGCTTTCGGACTCTGTAATGCTGCCCAAGCATTTCAATGATTCACGGTTGAAGTCACATGTGACTTAGACTTTTGTCATATGTGTACTGATGATGTCAGTCATGTGAGACTCGGATATAGAACACCCATCACAATTACAACAGATACTCACTCGTCTACATGTACGTGGCCTGCTCATCAACTCATCGCAGTGCATTTTTGGAGCAGCTGAAGTACAGTTCCTAGGTGTACTGTCAATGTGCAAGGCACACGCCACAGTAACAGAAATTAGAAGCTATACTTAATTTTCCACAGTCTACAACAGTAAAAGAAGTTCAACGATTTCTTGGTGAAATCAATTTTTACCATTGATTTGTTCCCAATAATGCCCTCCAAGCTGCTCCACTGAACAAATTCTTGCTTGGTTCACCAAACCCAAAGGACAAACTCCAGTGGAATAATGAGGCTGTATTGGCGTTTACCAAGCTGGAGACTACCATCACATCCTGTGCGCCCTGTTCCATAGGCACCTCTCGCCCTAATGGTCGACGCATCTGCCACGGCAATTGGTGCTGCATTGCAATAGCAAATAGACGAACACTGGCTGCCCTTAGACTTTTTCAGTAAAAGATTATCGCCATCTCAACAGTATTGGTCCACCTATGATCGTGAAATGTGTGCTGCTTATGCTGCTATCAAGAAATTTCGTCACATGTTGGAGGGACAGCAGTTCACTCCCATCACAGATCACAAGCAACTAACATATGCTTTCCGCCAGCGTCCTGAGAAAGCGTCACCTCGACAGTTGGGACATGTCGACTATGTCGAACTGTTCACTACCAGTATTGTTCACATTGACCGAGAACTGAACATGCCAGCTGACTGTCTCTCTCGGATTGAAGCAATCACTGATGCAGTTGGTTTTGAACCTCATTGCAGGGCAATAGTCAGATAGTGAGTTACGAGATTTATTATCACACCATCAGGCCTACAACTCTGCCGTGTTACACTGCCACCATCAACTGTACTGCTGTATTGTAACATCTCCACTAGCAAATCGCGACCATTTGTGACCACTGGCTTTCGCCAACAGGTAATCGCCTCCTCATATCACATGTCGCACCTTGGAGTACGACGTACTACCAGCATGGTGTAACAAGCTTTTGTCTGGCCACATATGGACAAAAATTGCAAGCAATATGTGTGACAATGTGTGGCCTGTGAATGAAATAAAATTATCGGCACATTAGGTCACCTTTTGGCATGTTTCTTTCTCTGAATCATTGATTTGAACATGTCCATCTAGACCTTGTAGGACCTCTGCCTCCATCAGCAGCATACACCTACTGCCCTACAGCCACTGATCTTTTTACACGCTGGTCCAAGGATTTCCCTATCAGCGACGTTACCGCCGAAACTATCGCGATTGTGTTCTTCCAGAAATGGATAGATTGTTTTGGTGTGTCTCTAGGAATTACAACAGTCCAGGGAAACAATATGACTCATACCAGTTCAAAGCACCCGCTGGGTATTAAGTAGATTAGAGCTACATCTTACCACCCAGCATCGAATGGTTTAGTTGAAAGCATATACCACCAGCTGAAAGTGTCGCTTTGATGTCACAACTCACAGTGGTGGACAGAGATGTTGCCCATGGTCTTCCTGGGTCTCTGTCCATCGCTGAAAGAGGACTTCAAAGCGACGACTGCAGAACTTGTTTATGGCCAGCCGATAAGGCTGCCTGGCAAGACTTTGCTGATGTGCCAAACGACTGCATTGATCCATCAGATTTTATACAAAAGTGAGTACACACCAGCAACTACACCCTATTGCTCCAAGGGATCAGCAGACCCATCGCCCTTTGTATCTGACAAGCTACAGGAGTGCCATCATGTCTTCGTATGGCATGATGTAGTATGTAAGCCACTACAATGGACATTACCATGTCATTAATGGGGAATACAAGACATTCAAATTTGATGTGATGGGTATTCCCTGTGTTGGTACAGACTCATTTACACAAACTAAGGACTTGACAAATGCTCCAAACGCTCCACTGCCCATTACAGATCAGCTGCAATGGACATCGGAGGCAACCTCCAATGTGCCATGAGTAATCTGTGCATGACCCGTTGTCACCCAGTCTGGGCGACTCGTCTGATTCAACAGAAAATATCTTTGACACAAAGGAGGAAATGGTGAAGTGCAGTGTAATGTGCTGTGTAATGTTTTTCACAAGTGATAACTATTTTTAAGGACTATCTTTGGAGCAGTCACTGACTTATGTTTTCCGTTATTTTTTATAAATGTTTTATTCTATTGTTGACTGTGCTTTTGATTAGAGTGGTATGTGCTACAGTAACAGTAACATGTACTTTAAATGATGTTGTGTTGCTTTCCTAGAAATAAGTGATTATGGAGAATAGTTGAAAGCTAGAATGAGGTTTAACAACACTTTCCCACTTACAACATTTTTATTTACTTAGTTGAATACAAAGCCCATATTTTTGCATCATGTACACAAACAAATGGATCGAAACCTGTGCTTCCAAAACATACAACGAAGAATGAGGACAGATCCACCTCATGGCAGTTGCTGAATTTCTTGGGCAAAGGTGCATGTGCTCAGCTTTGTTACTGAAAGAAGCCAAAGCAGTGGTCACCAGGTACACTTTCACAGTTTCTGTCTCGTTTTCTGATTTGTGAGACAAAGCATTGTTTAATTTGTGGGTTAGATGTATATGTGAGAAGTAACATGTGAATATGGTGTGGTAGCTGTTAAACTAAAAATTAATTATTCAAAACGCAAAGACCAATGAATACTATTTGGTTCTAAAATCATGGAAGACTGATGTGCGTGTGCAGATGATATTTACACATCAGCTGTTAGTTAGATTGCCGAAGCAGACAGCATATTCGTCTCCGAATGTTGTTTCTTTTGTAACAGTGTTCGGGACCCCTGATTTATATCTGCCTGAAATTTGTTTTCGGACATAACATTTGGGTTTCGTCTACCTTGTATTTATCTTTAGTGACACCTCTAATGCCATAAACTGCGTTATAATGGTAATAGCCAGCCGTATTATTTCACCTGTGTGATCAAGGTGCCACTACAGGAAGCCACAAGCTATGACTTCACATTAGCTGCCTGTGTAAACCTGGTTCAAGTTAAATGACTTTAAACTTTCTGACTCTAAGGTCAGGTGGTTGGTAGAATGTTTCCAGAGGTTGGTCGATTGGCCGGTGTAGTGGTGCAGGGATGCATCTGCAAGTTTTCATTGCTGTTTGAGGCTGGTCCTTAACACATCGCAGTCTGGCCACAGGAAATGCTGCAGTCCCTTAGAAGATGTAGACTTTTGCACCTTTTTTCATGGCTCCTGAACAAAAGATAATGAAGAAAAGCAAAACCTTTTAACTTATGTTTGTATTATCATCCTATATCTCAACATTTGTTTAAAATTTTTTGGAAGATATCACATATTTACAGAATCATTATATTTTGAAAATTAGAAGATTCAGAGATAGAAAAAAGTTTGTAATTGCAATAAATCGGAATTTATTATAAAATAAATGTACAAAACTATTTCATTGAATTTATACAAGTCTTTTCATTGATCAAAATTTGTCTTTGTGTTATATTGCTTGAAATAGACAGGTAGACATAATCCTACATTACATTCTTCACACCACCATCTGGTCTCCCTTCTCACTCGTTTGCCAGTACTGCGTGCACCCTACTCAGAGTAAACAATGCAGTATCTTGATGCATACTTCTGGCTTGTTGTCGATGGGATGTGAGTGGAGAAAGAGGAATCTAGCTTTAGCTCATTGCTCCATTAGTCCGTAACATTTGGTCAGTGACACAACCGAGAATATGATTGTTATCCTTAAACACAATGACTGACCATTATAATTACCATCTATTTCAGAACTATTTTCAGTTTCAAACCCCACATCGTCAATTTCAGATCCAGATTCTTCGAGCAGCCTCAGAATTTCCACTTCAGTCAAATTGTCCCCCATTTTACAACAAACGCTTGCGATAAAGAGAACTACAGAAGCACACTGCAAGGACGAATGAGCGGGAATTGTTTTGGCGCCTTGACACCATCTAGCTGTCGTCCGATATACTACAAGAACGAAAAACTCAACTCGAGACTTCATCGCACAGACGTAATTCACAGCAACCTGAAATAAAAACCAAAATTCTCCGAGCGCCGACTATTACGGCAATAAATGCGCGGTCGTAGTTTCTACGGGCAGTGACCGGAATGTGTTAATCGATAATTTTTCCCTGCCTTTAACCACGGCCGTCTAGATTTTACTTCCCAATAAGTAACGTACCTTGCCGAGCAAAGAACATTTTCTGTCTTAATTGTTATTGAAATTCGATATTTTTCTTAGCTCAGACTCAGATGTTGTTTGACTACACATAAAAATCATTATGAAATAATAAAACCTACATTTAGACATCGGTGCGCTAGATTACTAGAGCCTCGTAAAGTTTACGATTGCAGTTGGTACCAGTTCACGGTTCCCGCCAATCTGGTATTGTCAATACGGTGTATAAAAGTGGCCTTATTGTAGTATATCTACTTATTTTGTGTCTGACATACTATTGGAAACCTTATAATTGTAAATAACTAGTGCTTAAAGTATAAGTTAGGACTTCCTTTTAATAAAACATGAATTAGTAAAATTTATGATAGTTAAGTAGCAACGTAACGTTATCCACACTAAAAGACAGTGCCTTATCTCGATCTGTTATTCTGAACTGATGATTGAGGCGAAGTTTTAAGTTCATTCTGTGTTATCATCATTAGGTTATGAGATAAAATAAATTTAATCAACCTCTTTTGGTATCGTTTCAAAGTATTCCACCAAGGGTTTATTTAATACAGTATTTCTTTTTATAGTCGGTTCTTCATATACTAATACTTGACCATGCAACCACCAGGTGCTTCACAGTCGATGTAGCCAAAAGTATATCAGTACTTTTCACAGTGTGGAAATTATAGCCTTCGTCGATGGCACAAGAGCGCCATGAATAATACCTTTTGCTTCATTTCGACTTTGTTACATTAACATCAACAATCTCAAAAATTCAATTGCAATGTAAAAGAGCCAATGGTTTGTCTTAAATTCTCTCTTCGGCCAACTTTTGTGCAATTATATACCGGTAATCCGGAACAAACGTCAGAAATGTTTACAGCTGTCTCACAGTATCACTGGTACCACAAAACGTCAACCACACTCCATTCCTCACAGAGCTGCCAAGTCAGAATACCATACATTGATTGGAATAAAGTTCTTATTACAGCTACACGTCGAAATTTGCGATACTACTCACTGCAGTGACAACGCTGACAACACCAGCTGAACATTGATTAAACGTTTTGAAAGAATGTTAATACCAGTGCCATAATAACATTATTTGCACGAATACTATGACATTGTAGGAGAATAATCGAAGCGTATAAATTTTGTCCATTTTCAAATAGGTAGAGCCCACGTTTCCTAGCAAAAGTTACTGTAATACCAGGATTTATTCGTCCCTTGTAGCCTAGTTGCTTCTTGTTGATTTTTGCCGTTGTTTGTTTGGGGAAAAATAATACTTAAATGTGCAGTGAAAATATTTGTGAGAAAAAATTATATTTTCCAACTCCAGTTAAACAGTGCATGTTAACCTGTAATTATGCACTGCTTCATAAACACTTTTGCACCCTGAATATGTTAAATTTGTTTATATGTTTTTATTATGTTTCAAAGTCTTATGATGTTTGAAGACTAGGCTTTTGCTAACTACATAGTCATTTTCATACTGTAATCAATTAATGGAGCTGTCATTTCTGTGTTCCTGTTAGTCCGACATGTTGTAATCATATGCCAGTGTTAAATATGTGTATTTCTAATCCATAACAAAAACAAATTAAACATAACTGTCCTTAATTCACTGCTTTTAATCTGTCTGAAGAAGAATTAACTCCCTTAACTTCTTTCACAGTGGACAATTGAGCTAATGCTAATAATGGCTTAAACAAAACATTACAGTCTCTTGTAAAGGATACTTTTATGTAGATGATGAAGAGTAACATCTTTACAAAGGGCAAAGGGTTTAATACCCCAGTGAGACCTGTGCAGATATTTCTGACAATTACTGAAATACTGTGCTTAAATGTTAAGAACACATAGATCAAGCTCGTAAAGGAATCTCCAGTTGTGAAAAGGTGCATAGGTGTCACAAATCTCTCATTGCAAATATAGCACTCCTATGATTTGTTTCTCAATGTTGCATATTCAGTCAGAGTCAACAGATGTTCCGAGTTCTCAAATGATACTTCATTAAAAACTTTGAACTGTCCAGTACTGTCTGCAAACAGTTCACTAAATATTAATGCCACCATACAGTTCCCCACTTTTCAATATTGGGGTTGCTCATTGCCCTTTCCCTTTTTAAATATTGGTATGCCTCATACTGCACTCACAATTTGGCCCACTCCATTGTGCTTGTGACCTGGAACCAGCTGTATGTCCATGAACACTTGGTATGGTCTTCGCTGCCTTATGTGGTTTTGTGTGATGCAGTGTGGTGCGATTCAGCATGTTGTATGGGTATGCTTTGTGGTTGAAGCTACTCACAACTGCATCTTTGAATCAGCCTTTCGCTTGTGTGGATTTCCACCTCCCTCCCAATGTGATTTTAGATGCTCCATTCATACATTCCATTTATCAGTTCATCTGCTCCCTTTGGCCCCTCATCCAATCATGTTTGCCTCTCATAGAAGAAATTACAACATTTTCTATCTGGACTGCAAGTAAATATGTTTGTTTACAGTCATGATTTGGCTTGCTATGGCATGCTGAACTGACAGGTCTCTATGAAGGAGTGATTATGCCTTGATGCACTATGATTATGAAAAATAATCTAATAACAGTTCAGCTGGAAAATTTTGTCATTTCTTTTGGTTTATTAAATAATACTTTTAATTAGGGACTTCATAATTAAATCTGCACAGAGGATATGTAAGGTTCCTGCTGGTGAAGTGCAGCTACTGCAAATGAGGTGCATGCCCTAGCTTCAGACTAATGGTTGATTTGCAGTTGTAGGTTTTCCCCTCGTCTCTTGGAAAAGCAAATGATAGATATGCATCAGCAACAGTTGACTATGGTGACAAGACACATCTTTGGCTGCCCATTTTTTCTGCAGGAGCTGTCTCAAGATGCTAGTCACCTCTAAAATGTGTTCCTGGAATCTAAGCACAGCCATCACAATGATAACATCATATTGGATACTACACACCCCTTGTACAGAAAATGAGTTTAACTATGAGTGGTGCTGGTGCTCAGTGATGTAATATCCCTGATGAATTACTGGTATTCAGTGTTATCCTGCCGCTCAATGCTGTACATCCTACATTTTTTTAACTTTCTCAACTACATTTAACTCAGCAAAAGTTTCAGCGCTTTTAAAGCAACATTTTTTAATCTTCCATATTGTTGACCACTCTAGTTTCTTTTGCAGCTGAGCCACTATTTATACTTCATTTTGTCATGTAGCACATCATTGTTAACCCCTAATGCTACATAACTGTTTTTGGACATAGTATAAAGTCTCACCGCATGATTTGAAAAGCTATTACAGCCATCTCTCCCTTCTTCCACTCTCCTTCTGTTGCATTCTGAAATAACTATGATCCTTTGTCTGTCTAATAGTCATAGTATGCTCTGGTATTCAAACTGTGAAAATATCAAATTTACTATTGCAGTATTTCTTTTTCTTACACTATTTTTCTGTAGTAATGTCTTTGTTTTTCATTGGCTTTTTAAAATTTTATTTATAATTAGCAAACCCAGAAATTATTCACAGTTGCTAAATATATATTGGAACTGAATATATGTTCTGATCTCCTCGCCCACCTCTCTGTGTCCATCCCCTCTCAGGTCCGTCTCCACCTCCTCCTCTCTCTGTCCATCACTTCCTCTCCCCCCCCACCCACACCCCACATATCAATTTACCAACCATCCCTCCACCTCCCCCCATCCAACACCCACCCCTCTCTGCCCATTTCATCTTTCCCTTACTCACTGATCTTGAGCGTTGTTGATTGTCATGCACTATGAAACCTTGATTGGGAATTGAAATTGTATAAAATAAATGGATAAATCTGTTGGGATCATTGGTATATGTAGTATGAGAGACCTCACCAGCTGTTGGATCTGTGATGATAGTAGCTTAAATGACAGTATTTCACATAGTTTTAATCTGCAAAGAGGTAGGATTACAAACTTTTGGACAGTTTAAGAGAAAACCTGTACATTACTATTAAAAAAAAAAAAAAAACATATAACCAATATCCGTCTGAATGTTTTGTTGTTTAAAACAGAAAATATGACCAATGTTTATTAGAGTATTGTGTAAAAATTGGAAGTAATTAGGCCAAGAACTTCACGAGGTATTTGCTAACAACTTTTTCTTGTTGTCTGTCCAAATGTTTATTACAGTATAGTTTAAAAATTTGAAGTAAATTGGTCATGAAATATTCAAGATGTTTGTTGACAACATTACTCCCATATATATTAAAAACAAATATGTAGCCTATGTTTTTCTAAATTTTTAATAGAGTATCATTTAAAAACTGAAAATAAATCGCTCAAGAGATTTTCAAGATTTTTGGTAACAATGTTAAACATTGACTTATCTTTATATATATAACAAAATAGGTTTTAAATGTAAATTTTTATACAGTATATATAAAAAATATTTAGCCTTTGTCCGTCTGTAGGTTTATTACAGTGTCATGTAAAAATTTGAAGTAAATTGTTGAAGACCTTTTTGGGATTTTTACTAATAATGTTGCCCATTTATGTAGTACATGTATACTTATATATTACATATACACTACTGGCCATTAAAATTGCTACATCAAGAAGAAATGCAGATGGTAAATGGGTATTCATTGAACAAATATATGATACTAGAACTGACATGTGATTACATTTTCACGCAATTTGGGTGCATAGATCCTGAGAAATCAGTACCCAGAACCACCTCTGGCCGTAATAATGGCCTTGATACACCTGGGCTTTGAGTCAAACAGAGCTTGGATGGCGTTTACAGGTACTGGTGCCCATGAAGCATCAACACGATACCACAGTTCATCAAGAGTAGTGACCGGCGTATTGTGACGAGCCAGTTGCTCGGCCGCCATTGACCAGACGTTTTCAATTGGTAAGTGATCTGGGGAATGGGCTGGCCAGGGCAGCAGTCGAACATTTCTGTATCCAGAGAGGCCCGTACAGGACTTGCAACATGCGGTCGTGCATTATCCTGCTGAAATGTAGGGTTTTGCAGGGATCGAATGAAGGGTAGAGCCACAGGTCGTAACACATCTGAAATGTAACGTCCACTGTTCAAAGTGCCGTCAATGCGAACAAGAGGTGATCAAAACGTGTAACCAATGGCACCCGATACCATCACGCCGGGTAATATGCCAGTATGGCGATGACGAATACATGCTTCCAATGTGCGTTCACCATGATGTCACCAAACACAGATGCGACCATCATGATGCTGTAAACAACCTGGATTCATCCGAAAAAATGGCGTTTTGCCATTTGTGCACCCAGGTTCGTTGTTAGTAGACCATCGCAGGCGCTCCTGTCTGTGATGCAGCGTCAAGGGTAACCGCAGCCATGGTATCCAAGCTAATAGTCCATGCTGCTGCAAACGTCCTCGAACTGTTCGTGCAGATGGTTGTTGTCTTGCAAACGTCCCCAGCTGTTGACTCAGGAATTGAGACGTGGCTGCATGATCCGTTACAGCCATGCAGATAAGATGGCTGTCATCTCGAATGCTAGCGATACGAGGCTGTTGGGATCCAGCACGGCATTCCATATTACCCTCCTGAACCCACCGATTCCATATTCTGCTAACAGTCATTGGATCTCGGCCAACGCGAGCAGCAATGTCGTGATACGATAAACCGCAATCGCGGTAGGCTACAATCCGACCTTTATCATAGTCAGAAATGTAATGGTACGCATTTCTCCTCCTTACACAAGGCATCACAACAACGTTTCATCAGGCAATGCCGGTCAACTGCTGTTTGTGTATGGGAAATCGCTTGGAAACTTTCCTCTATCAGTGCGTTGTAGGTGTCGCCCCTGGCGCCAACCTTGTGTGAATGCTGTGAAAAGCTAATCATTTGCATATCACAGCATCTTCTTCCTGTCAGCTGAATTTTGCATCTGTAGCACGTCATCTTCGTGGTGTAGCAATTTTAATGGCCAGTAATGTAGTTTTTAAAAATTGTAGCCTGTGGCCATCCGAACATTTATTAGAGTATCATGTAAAAACTGGAGGTAAATTGATCAAGTACTTTTTGAGATGTTTGGTAAAAACTTTAAACAATGACTTAGTCTTTATACAGTAGTATAGATTTTCTTCCACTTCTTTTATTCTTTTATTTTATCCTGTCTGCAAGACATTGTGCCAGAATTTGTGGGTTTCAACGGGCAGTACCAAGCTTACGTCCTCCCTAATTTAATTTTTTCACTGTGTCCACATAGAAAACACGTCAACCTCATCCCATGTAATGAAGCTACAGATTTCAATTTTTCAGAATCAGCATTATCACCATTCCGTTGATGGTGGTTGTACTAAAATGAAGACTATTTCTATTGTACAAATTCATTAATTTATTCAGTCAATATTTTACAGATTGTCTTCTCTGAGACCTTTAACATTCATAGAGTGGTTTCAACAAAGAACAAGAAATTGTTATTTAGTTTACAATGGTTATAACATTTTTACACTAATACACATATGTTCTGAGAGATAGCTAGATTTCCTCCAGTCCACAGATTTTCTTACCAGGCTATTACCATGCTGCATGCAGTTACTGGCAATGAAGGTTAAACCACATTCACAGTCATTGGCTCCTTTGAGGTGGCTCTGGCTGCTAACTGCTGCAGTGGAACCCAGGAGTACCTTGAACATACAAACACCAACCATTATAAGGTCTTATAATTGGCATGTAGCTTTATAAATTCAGTCTCTTCCTCATATCAAGTTTAATATCACCTTCATTTATAAGGTTTCTAATGTGATATGCTGGTGATAATGTCCCTTCATTGTATTAATAACCTTAATAGGTTACAGAATCAACACAGTAACATTATTTCTGATGCATATTATTTGTTTATAACAAGTTACTTTCAGATAATGGAACCAAATGCAATAAGTGATCTTCACTTAAATGCCATGCCAAATATTCATTATTTGATCTTTCTCCTGTTAAATTTATCAGTGCATATTTAAATGATAAATTGTTATGCAGGGCAGGGGGAGAAAACAATATCTAAAACACTTTAACAGTAAGTTATAAAATAAGGGAAAGGCAGTCGGTCACCTAGAGCGGATCAGTGCATGTAGCACAGAAACACGTAACAGGAAACAGCATCCACACTAGCTTTCGAGCACAAGTTCTTTCTCTAAGAAAAGCACACACAACCACACCGACATCCAAATGCAAATTCCTGTGGGCACAGTAAGACTGATTATTGATGCTTGATTATTGAAAGCAGTTGCCTGAACTGATGGAAGTGGGTGAGGGTAGCAGGAGAGAGGCAGTTCTTTGGACATATGACTTTGTGGCAGCATAACAAGATGAAAGGAGAATAGCATTTGACTCAGCACCATACCTATGCCTATTGTCAAAAATATTATCATGTGGGATATCAAGTAAAATTTGTGACTGGATTGAGGACTTTTTGTAGGGAGGATGCAACATGTTATCTTGGATGGCTAGTCTTCATCAGATGTAGAAGTAACTTTGGGTGTGCCCCAGGGAAATGTGTTGGGACCCTTGCTGTTAATGTTGTATATAAATGACCCTGCGAACAACATTAATAGTAACCCCAGAATTTTTGCAGGTGCTGCAGTTATCTACAATGAAGCTGCATAAATATTCAGCCACATATTGATAAGGTCTCAAAGTAGTGCGAAGATTGGAAACTTACTTTAAATCTTCAGAAATGTAAAAATGTGCACTTCACAAAATGAAAAATGTAGTATCCTATGACTATAATATCAATGAGTCACAGCTGGAATCAGTCAACTCATACAAATACCTGCATGTGGCACTTTGTAGGGATATGAAGTGGAATGATCACACAGGTTCAATCATGAGTAAAGCGGTTGTAGACTTCGGTTTATTAGTAAAATACAGGGGAAGTGCAATCAGTCTACTAAGAAGATTGCTTACAAATCACTCATGTAACCAGTTCTAGAATATTGCTCAAGAGTGTGGGACCCATACCAAATAGGACTAACGGGGGATATTGAACATATACAGAGAGGGGCAGCACAAATGGTCACACGTTTGTGTGATCAGTGGGAGTGTTTTACAGAGATACTGAAGGAACTGAACTGGCTGATTCTTGAAGATTGACGTAAACTATCTGGAGGAAGTATATTAACAAAGTTTCAAGAACTGGCTTTAACCCTTGAGTGGGTGCGCCTATGTAAACAGTGCGCCAACCACAAATAACAATTATTTGTATCATTCCATTGTTGTTTTACAGTTGTGAGCCCACTTCTATTCCTTCATTATTGCTTCAGCTGACACAGTGATAAGCTATGATTTTATACATCCAAATGAGCAGCAGAAATATACACTGGTGTCCAAAATTAAAGCAACAAAAGGAAGCTTTGCAAGGTTGAGTTTATTTTGCCACAAAACAGTGTAAACAGGTGATAGTAAAGTATAAACAATATAGAGAATACAGAACGCAAATGACTGCAATATACATAATGATAGACAAAAATGTTCTTTATTTTTTCCAACTTAACGGATTTACGAACACACATTCCGACAACTGGTTAATGTACTCAGTACAGGGTGTGTGACCACCTCTGACAGCAATACAGGCCTGATAATGATGGGGCATGCTGTGAATGATATCATTATCATGTTGAGGCAGTAATGCCCATTCTTCCTGCAGAGTTGCTCACAGTCTTGGAGAGTGATTGATGGATGCTGACGTGATGCAAGCTATGTCCTTAGTACATCCCAGACACACTCTAAGGGATTCAAATTGGGAGAGTGAACAGGCCATGCCATGCATGCAATATGTTTCGTTTTCAAGAAAACATCAACCACCCACGCTATACGAGGTCGAGCATTATCATCCATTAATAGTACATCACGGCCCACAGCACCTCGCAACAGCCACTGATGTGATCACAAGATTTCGTCACGATACCTGGCTGCAGTTAAACTTTGTTGATTCACCCGTACAATTTCATGAAGAGTTCAAGTGGTGAACATAATCCCTGCACACACTATTAGTTATCCTCTTCAATCTCGGTCTCTTTCCACAATGTTTGATTCCCAAAATCTTGTTCCACATTTGCCCCAGATGCAAATCCATTGAGAATCAGTCTTCATACTAAATCGGGAGTCACCTGTGAAAACAACATTGGCCCACTGTTCGAATGTCCAGGTGGCTTGTTGGCGACTCCACTCTAGGTATTCCCTTTGTGACGGCGTTCTTCCTTTGTTGTCCTCAGTGTTAATGTATTGCCTGAAAAAATAGGGGGTGGAAGTGCAGTACTGTCCACTGTAAATGATGTAGCCGACAGGTACACATTTGTGTTTCACAGTTGTTTACTTTCACTTTTCACAACCCCCCATATACACATTTAATATGGCCAGTGCACATTAATAGTTTTCAGGCAAACATGCACATACTGCTACAATAGTTTACTGTTGAATATCTAAGAGCAGTAAAAAACATAACCACAAAGTTCACAATTCTTGAAGAATAGAAAGATACGTATGGAGCAGACTCTGTCATAGTTTTAACTCACGGCCTAATTGTGTAACACTTATTTCACAGTTAAGTTGGAGCATTGTTGTTGTTCTAACCAACACAGGTTTCTCGTCTGAAACTTGGCCGTGGACTGACTGTCGCAGGACCAAAAATTGGGCCCTTATATATCCTCACGATAACAGGTGCTTAAACTACACATTATTGAAGTTTAATTTACAGAAATTACAATTAAAACTTGACTCATTAAATTAACTGAATACATCGAAAAATTGGTTCTTTTTAATAGTTTCTTCTACTACAAGACTTAAGCTAAATTATTTGCTTAAATCATGGAATTAACAAATATCGTTATGCAAACAATACTTTTGACAAAACTGTTAATTGCTTTGGAATTAATAAAGGACTGGTTCTGCTAACATGTTTCCGAATAGTGCCAAATAGATCCTTTAAGAATACTATTAGTTGTTCCTCCAAATGTTTATAATTAGTACACAATTTATATTTGTTTATATGTCAACAATAGAATTTAAGTTATGAAACAATTACTGATTTCACCCAATAACAAAAGATACTAACTAGGCATAATCAAAGTAAATTAGAAAACCAATTACATACATAAAACTAATCACAAAATTAGATCTGGTATTAACAGTGAGGGCCAACGTTACTCTTTTATGAAAATGCAGATTATATTCACTTACATACGTTAATGGTAATTAGTTAAAATTGAAAAAATGAATTTAAAGAGGTAGATGGCAAAACAAGAGGGGTAGTAAAATTATTCCAGCTTGCTTCATCACACCTGTGAAGACGCATCAGAGGTAGACATACAGCACGTCTCTGACAGTAAACGCCACTGGGCTGAAGCCTTCTGCCCACTGTTTGCCTTGATATGAAACATCCAGTGAATGCTGTGAGCTCACATGTCAGTTGCAGTGCAGTACTAAGGCGGTAATGTCGTGTCCTTACAGCCAAATAACGGTCCTCTCTTCTGAAGTCATACGTGGTTGGCCCTGCCCTGGTCTTTTGCATACAATTTTGGTCTCTATAAACAGTCGCCACATCCGAGAAACAACAGAACGATTCACATTAAGCCATTGGGCCAAATCAGTTTGCGAGTGCCCTGCTTCCTTTCTTTCTATGGCCCTCCATGACAAAGAGTGTGGTAGGCATCTTCTCTGTGCCATCCTGCACCGTCCATGACTGTTCACACAATGATTATGGATGTGGGGCTACTCGTAAACACTGCCTTGTTTCATAGGTACCCTGACGTCATCATTGGCATGGTTGTCCAGTGACGAGAATGCCATCTTCTGTGCAGAACATGATCGTACAGACATATGGTTGACAGTTTGTATGATTATATCGTGAATTGGACACAGGAAGGGTAAATAATGGTTTTTTGCTTTAATTTTGGCCACCAGTGTAGAATAAACAGTGATACAGGTGAGAAAAAATCAAAGATGCATGCAAGAAAATGACCCAGATACTGAGCTAGCAGCACAACCCCGTAATTAGTAATCGAATAAGTGTTGGTGTGAATCTGAAGCAACTGTGCTGTTTAATGTTCTAAGTGGGTCATTACTGTGGGGTAACACTTGAATGCAGCAACAGAGTGAGACAATGAAAGTTAATTTTATTATTGTTTGATCAAACAGTTACTTACCTCATATAGTATAAGTTTATTTTACCGCTTTAATTAAACTAAGATTAAAATATGATTTTGCTCATAAATATTTACCTTTGTAACATTAAGACAGCTGTACATATGTTTGTATAATGTACACCACATGCCCTTTCATGTTATGAAAATTGGTGTGCTCTCTCAAGGGTTAAATTATGACTGCAGGAACACACTGCAACCCTCAGTGTATCACTCACTTAGGGCTCTTGAGGATAAAATTAGAATAATTATTGAAAGCACAGAGCCATTCAAACGGTTATTTTTCCCGCATTCCATGCATGAATGAAATGGCAAGAAACCCTAATAACAAATACAAGTATAGATGTAGAGTAGAACAAAAAAAAAAGGTGTAGGGAGAGGGAGGGTGGAAGGAGAGAGAAAGGTGAAGATGGAGAAAGGAGGGGAGAGAGGAGGGAGAGGGGTTGTAAAGGGGTAAGATGGGAGATTGGGGGGGGGGGGGAGTGAGAGAGAGAGAGAGGCCACAGGGGAGGGAAGGGGAGGAAGAGTGGTGGGGGAAGGCAGTTCACGGTCTGGGTGGAGTAGTAGTAGTGTGGACAGAAGAGAGAAGGGAAAAGTTATGGTGCAGCAGTGGGAACAGGTTACTGGAGGGGGTTTGTGAGAGTGCAGGATGTGCTGGAGAGGCAGTTCCTATCTGCACAATTCAGAAAAACTCGTGCTGATAGTGAGTATCCAAATGACCAGCATAGTGAAACAGCTCTTAAAGACACTCGTGTTGTGCTGTGCAGTATGTTCGATGACTGGACAGTCAAGTTTGACACAGTTTTGCAGTGTCCATTCATGGAAGTAGACAGTTGGTTACTTGTTATACCGACATAGAATGCTGTACAATAACTGCAGCGTAACTGATTTAGCAGTCATCTGCTTTCCCATATGGCTGTACCCTTTATTAGATACGAAATGCCTGTTATTGTACTATGGTTGGAGGTGGTGGGTCAGTGTATATGACAGGTCTGGCACCTGGGCCACCCCCCTGCGGGTTCGGGGGTAAGAATAGGCCCGCGGTATTCCTGCCTGTCGTAAGAGGCGACTAAAAGGAGTCTCAAACGTTTCAGCCTTAATGTGATGGTCCCCTAAGGGGTTTGACCACTACCTTTCAAAATTTTCTGTTAGTGCGTGCCATTTGGGGAAGGACGCCTTACGTGGTGTATTATCTATCCATCTTGCCCTAAGATCTGGCACACCCAATATTGTCATGGAGTTGGCCTTACACCGTGCTTCCAGCCACATCAGCTGCTGTGTGTTCCGGGCAGCATACGTGCCCTCCATTATGAACTTCCATCTTTGCCCTCCTGGCACATATGGATATTCGACACCCGACATCCAGCACGGTAGCCAGTCCGTTGTGGTGGGGTCGTCATGTACCCTCTTGGTGGTAGCCCCCTGACTACACAGGGATCGCACTGCTGATGCCTGAGCTGCTACCTCCCCACGTATGCCGAGGAATAGATGCCTATCCCTCTGGGGCATCAGGACTCCCAGCAAAGGCCATCCTGCCAGGTGGTCTTTGCTGTGGCTGGGTGGCGCCCGTGGGGAGAGCCCCTGGTCGGAGTGGGTGGCATCAGGGCGGATGACCCGCAATGAAGTATGGTACATCATCTCTCGCTGGTGGGCCTCCACCAGCAGTCTCTAAGCGATCGAGGTCTAACCTCAACGGCAAGCAATTCAATTCAAGATCATTTCCCTCCCTGGCCACTCCATGGGAGGAACGCATGGCTAAAGACAGCAGTGGAGATTATTCACCCCGGTACTTTGTCTGTACGCGGGTCGATGGTGAATCTTTTATGCAAACTAAGCCTCAGTTTTTTGTGGAGCATTTAGAGGACAAGTTCGGGGAGGTGGAGGGCTTGTCCAAAATGCGCTCTGGGTCGGTTCTCATCAAAACAGCATCCTCTGCCCAGTCACGGAGGTTGCTCACTTGTGACAAGTTGGGGGATGTTTCCGTCACCATCACTCCCCATAACAGTTTAAACATGGTCCAGAGTATTATATTCCACAGGGATCTTCTTCTGCAGTCCGACGATGAACTATGCGCCAACCTAGAACGACGAGGTGTTCACTTCGTCCGGCGCGTCCATCGGGGTCCGAGGGATAATCAGGTAGCCACCGGTGCCTTCATCTTGGCCTTTGAGGGTGATGTCTTACCCAAAAAGGTTAAGGTGATGGTTTACCATTGTGATGTGAAGCCATATATCCCTCCTCCGATGCGGTGTTTTAAATGCTGGAAGTTTGGGCACATGTCATCTCGCTGTACTTCCAGCATCACGTGTCAGGATTGTGGACGTCCTTCGCATCCTGATACTCCATGTGCCCAGCCTCCTATCTGTGTTAACTGCGGAGAACACCTTTCCCCCTGCTCGCCGGACTGTAGGATATTCCAGAAAGGAAGGAAGATAATGGAATATAAGACCCTGGGCCGCCTGACCTACCCCAAGGCTAGACAGAAATACGAGCGGCTCCATCCTGTGGCAATGACGTCAACCTACGCCGCTGCTGCAACGACAGTTCTCCCATAATCACGAATCGGCTCTAAGATCGGTCAGCATCCACCAGCCCCCTTGCTTGTGGGGGGCACTTCACAACCTGTTGCTCCTGCTCCATCTACTTCAGGAGCAACACCCCCCCAACAATCGGGGACATCAGTTCCCCCTTCCCAGCCAGAGAAGTGTAAGACTTCTTCGGCTACTCTCGCAAGGAAGGGGTCCCTTGGGGACCTCCCTTCACAAGTTCCGACCAGCGGCACAGCAGACACCCACAAGTGGCTCAAACAACCACCAGTCCCTGGTCGTAGGGCGTCACGGTCGTTGTCCGTCCCTGAGACTGACTCCGTGAAGCCCTCCAAGTCTGAACCACCGAAGGCACAATGCGAGAAACAGAAACAGAAGCAGAAGCAGAAGAAAGTCCCCAAGAATACCGACATTGCGGTGGCACCCGTCCCACCGCTTCCTACAAGCTCTGCGTCTGAGGACGAGGTGGAGATTCTGGCATCCGCTGAGGACCTCGATCTCGCCAGTCCCTCAGACGCCATGGATAGCGCTAGCACCGGTGCTCAATTGCAGGCAGCAGGTGACCCAGCGGCGTAATCTGCCTTCCAAGTCCCGTCACGCCTCTCTCAGACACGGCCAATAACATCCTCCAGTGGAACTGCGGCGGTTTCTTCCACCATCTAGCTGAGCTCCGACAACTTATCAGCCTTCATCCTTTTCTCTGCATTGCTCTGCAGGAAACTTGGTTTCCAGCAATGCGAACCCCCGCCCTCCATGGCTATCGGGGTTATTATAAGAACCGAGCAGCTTATGCAAGGGTGTCTGGTGGCGTCTGCATCTATGTCCTTAACTCTCTTCACAGCAAGTCTGTCCCTCTACAAACGGCTTTAGAGGCTGTCGCTGTTAGGGTGTGGACGCCACAGGCTATTACCGTCTGCAGTCTTTACCTTCCACCGGATGGTGATGTCATGCAGCATGAGCTGGCTGCGCTGCTGGCCCAATTGCCGCCACCTTTCTTGTTACTGGGCGATTTCAATGCCCACAACCCTCTATGGGGTGGGACTGTCTCCGATGACTGCGGTCGTGCCGTGGAGCATTTGTTGGCTCAGCTTGACCTTAGCCTCTTGAACACTGGTGCTCCCACACATTTCAGTGTGGCCCATGGCTCGTTCTCGGCCATCGATCTCTCTCTTTGCAGCCCCGGACTTGTCCCATGCCTCCACTGGAGAGTGCATCCTGACCTGTGTGGTAGTGACCATTTTCCCATCTATTTGTCACTGCCCCAGTGTCATTCTTCTGGGCGCCTGCCCTGCTGGGCTCTCCACAGGGCTGACTGGCCGGCTTTTACTTCCGCTGCAACCATTGAGTCTCCCCCACAGGGTGACATTGACGAGGTGGTCCGTGTCTTAACCTTGTCAATCATTTCGGCGGCAGAGGCTACCATCCCCCGCTCTTCTGGACCCCCTCGGAGGAAGGATGTACCCTGGTGGTCGCCAGAGATTGCTGAGACTATTCGCGACCGTAGGCGGGCCCTCCAGCGTCATAGGCGGCACCTGTCTCTAGAGACCCTCATCGCCTTTAAGAGGCTCCGTGCCTTGGCCCGTCATCTTATTGCACGGCATAAGCAGGAGTGCTGGGAGAGGTATGTCTCATCCTTGGGCTCCCGTGTCTCCCCCTCGCTCGTGTGGTCCCGGATCCGGCGGATTTATGGATACCAGACCCCTATGGGTGTCCCTGGGATCTCCTTGGACGGCGCTGTCTGCACGGACACTGCCGCCGTTGCTGAACGCCTTGCTGCGCACTTTGCTAAGAGCTCTGCGACTGCAACTTATCCCCCCACCTTTCGCTCTCTAAAGGAGTGAGCCGAGCAGACGCCATTATCATTCCACACGCGTCGTTCTGAAAAATACAATGCTCCTTTCAGCGATAGGGAATTCCTCGCTGCCCTCGCCGATTGCCCTGGTACAGCACCAGGCCCAGACTGCATCCACACGCAGATGCTGAAGCATCTCTCCAGGGACTGCCAGAGACACATCCTCACCATCTTTAACTGCATTTGGAGCGAGGGCTTGTTCCCGTCTTATTGTCCCCATCTTGAAGCCCGGTGTGGACCCACTGGCGGTGGACAGCTATCGTCCCATTACCCTCACCAACGTTTTGTGCAAATTGCTCGAACGTATGGTGGGGCGGCGTTTGTGTTGGGTCCTTGAGTCGCGCGGTCTCCTCGCTCCATCCCAGGGTGGCTTCCGTCGGGGCCGGTCTGCAGCGGACAATTTGGTGCAGCTGGAATCTGCTATCCATACGGCCTTTGCCCGACGTCAGCATCTCGTTGCTGTATTTTTTGATCTGCGGAAGGTGTATGACACCACATGGAGGCATCACATCCTTGCTATGTTACATGAGTGGGGTCTTCGTGGTCGGCTCCCTGCTTTTCTTCAAACCTTTTTATTGCGCCGCTCTTTCCGGGTGCAAGTCGGTGCCACCTCTAGTTCCTCTTATACACAGGAAAATGGGGTCCCGCAGGGCTCGGTGTTGAGCGTCTCCTTATTTCTAGTGACCATTAATGGTCTGGCTGCAGCCGTGGGGTCGTCGATGTCTCCTTCTTTGTATGCCGACGACTTCTGCATCTCCTTTAGCTCCATGACTACGGGAGTCACCGAACGCAGGCTGCAAGTAGCCGTTCGCAAGGCAGCATCATGGGCTCTGACTCATGGTTTTCAGTTCTCTGCAGCCAAGACTCGAGTTATGCACTTCTGCAGGCGTCGGACGGTCCACCCTCATCCTGAACTTTACCTCAACGGCCACCTGCTAGAAGTGGTGGACACATGCCGCTTCTTAGGACTCGTCTTTGATGCCCAGCTCACATGGGTTCCTCATATTACTCAGCTGAAGCAAAAGTGCTGGCGGCACCTCAACGCCCTCCGCTGCCTGAGCCACACATCTTGGGGTGCGGATCGCTGCACGCTGTTGCGATTGTACAGGGCCCTTGTGCAGTCCAGGCTTGATTATGGGAGCCTGGCCTATGGGTCTGCATCACCCTCCATGTTGACGTTGTTTGACCCCATACACCACTGTGGGGTTCGGCTTGCAACTGGCGCTTTTCGTACGAGCCCCGTGGATAGTCTACTGGTGGAGGCCGGGGTTTCCCCGCTGCGTATTCGCCGCCATCGACTGCTCGCCGACTATGCTGTCCACGTGCATTGCTCGCCAGGCCATCCCAATCGTCGCCTGCTTTTCCCTGCCATGGTCCTCCATTTGCCCGAACGGCGACCTAGGTCTGGGCTTTCCATAGCTGTCCGCGTCCAGTCCCTGCTGTCGGAACTGGGGTCATTCCCTCTTCTGCCTCCCTTCTGAGTCCGTGCACCTACACCTCCCTGGTGTTTGCCCTGGCCGTCCGTCTGTCTGGACTTGGCACAGAGACCCAAGAACTCGGTTCTGCCTGTGGCCCTCCGTCGCCGTTTTCTTGCGTTCCTCACCTCATTTTTGGGCTGTGAGACTGTCTACACTGATGGTTCCCTGGTTGATGGTCGCACTGCCTATGCTTTTGCTCACGCTGCCCATGTTGAGCAGCACTCCTTGCCGGCTGGCTGCAGTATTTTTACTGCAGAGCTGGTGGCCATCTTGCGCGCTCTTGAGCATATGCGTTTCTGCTCAGGTACGTCCATCGTCATCTGCAGTGACTCCCTGAGCAGCCTCCAGGCCATCGACCGCTGCTATACCTCTTCTCCTCTGGTGTCCTCTATTCAGGAGTCTGTTTCCACCATTACCCATTCTGGTCGTTCGGTGGTCGTTGTTTGGACGCCAGGTCACGTTGGCATCCCGGGGAATGAACGTGTTGACAGGCTGGCCAAAGGGGCGATCGACGCCCCAGCTTCGGAGATCGGCCTCATGGCTCGCGATCAGCAGTTGGTGTTGCGCCGTAAGGTACTTGGGATGTGGACTGCTGAGTGGCGTGGCATGACATCCCCAAATAAACTGCGGGCTGTCAAGGAGACGACCGATGTGTGGTGCTCCTCCCTGCGGGCTTCTCACAGGGACTCTGTCATCCTGTGTCGGCTGCGCATCGGCCATACCTACCTGAGGCACGGTCATCTTTTGCGTCAGGAGGATCCCCCCCTGTGTCGGTGTGGGTCCCGGCTGACGGTCGCCCACATTTTGTTGGAGTGTCCCCAACTGTGCACCCTCTGGCAGTCATTTAATCTCCCGGGCACTTTGCCTTTGGTTTTATGTGACGATGCCTCCATGGCTGATGACGTTTTAAATTTTATCCGTGGTAGTCCTTTTTATGGTTCCATTTAGGGAGGTCCTGCACCTTTCCCTTTCTGTGTCTTTTGTCCTTGCATCTCTCAATATTTGTTGCTGTTCTGGTGTGTCGTCGGATGGTTGACTCTTTCCCTTATTTTGTTCTCGTGGTCAGTCAACCAGTCTCCGGCCATCTTCTTTTCTTCTGTTTCTTTCTGTCTGGTGTTCATCTGTACTCTTTTTGTCTGTAGTGTTTGTTGCTGCATTTGTGTTCTTTTAGCGCCTGGGGGGGCGTCTCCTCCCCCCTTTGGTTTTTACCTGCTCCTCCGATTTTCGGCTCGCCTGTTTTTGGAATGGGGGACTGATGACCTTCGCTGTTTAGTCCCCCTTAAACATCCCAACAACCACCACCATCACCGCACCTGGACCAATTACAAGGGAATGACGCATGGGGTACAAGTTTGGGAGTAGGGTTGGAATAGGGATGAATAGTGATGTTCTATAAGTTGGGTGGATGGCACAACACTACTTTGCATGCTGTGGGTAGGATTTTAGGTAGGATATCTCCCATATCTCCCACCTCCAGGGACAATGGGAGGTAGTCTAAGCCCTGGAGGAGGATGTGGGTGAGCTTCTCAAGGCCAGGGTGATACTGGATAATCAGAGTAGGGGTGCTCAGTGGCTCGTTAATAGGTTTACAGGTATTAGAGGAACAGATGGTACTGGAGATTTGTTTATGGATGATCTGGGTAGAATATTATGTGTCAGTAAAGGACTTTGGTAAAGTTATCGGTATATTTCAACAACTCTAGCTTTCCACTGCAGATGCAGCATCCATAGGAAATGAGGCTGTAAGGAAGCGACATTTTGACATTGAGTGGGTGTGCTCTAAAAGGACAGATAGATGTGTTTATGCAGCTATCAGAGACGTGGAGACCAATGTTTAAGAAGGTGGCTTGATGGTTCGAGAAGGACCAGGTGAAGCAAATAGGATAGGAAGGAGTCCTCCAGATGGTCCATAAATAAGTTTGTATGGGATAGTGCATTGCGAGTGCCCAAGGCAGCATCTACATACATGTGACTACTCTGCTATTCACACTTAGTTGGCCGGTAGAGGGTTCTTCGAAGCACCATCAGACTATTTCCCTTCCATTACCCTGTCTAACAGTGTGTGGGAAAAATGAACACTTAAATATTTCTGTATGAGATCTGATTTCTCTTATTTTACAATGAAGCTCACTTCTCCATATGTAGGTTGGCGACAGTAAAATTTTTTCACATTTGGAGGAGAAAGTTGGTGACTGAAATTTTGTGAAAAGATTATGATTGCCATCCCAACTTGCTTATCATCCATGTCACTCTCTCCCGATTTTGCAATAATACAAACTGAGCTGCCCTTCTTTGAACTTTTTTGATGTTCTCTGTCAGTCATATCTGTTAATGATTCCATATAGTACAGTAATACTCTAGCAGAGGATGAATAAGCATAATGTAGGTAGTCTCTTAGGAGACCTGTTGCATCTTCTTAGTGTTCCGCCAACAAAACGTAGTCTTTGGTTTGCCCTTCCAACAACATTATCTGTGTGACTGTTCCAACTTAAGTTGTTCTTAATTGTAATTTCTAGGTATTTAGCCAAATTGACATCCTTTAAATTTATGTGATTTCTTGTGTAATCAAAATTTAATGGATTTCTTTTTGTACTCATATGGATGAGACAATTGCCACTTTTCACACCATTCAAATATCTTGTCTAAATCACTTTGTGATTGGCTTTGATATTCTGATGACTATAGTTGATGATAAATGACAGCATCATCTGCAAAGGATCTAACAGGGCTGCTCAGATTATCTCCTAAATCATGTATGTAGATTAGGAACAGCAGAGGACCTAAAACACTACTTTGGGGAATGCCAGATAACACTTCTGTTTTACTCTATAATTTTTTATCAATTACTATGTACTGTGACCTTTCTGGGAGGAAATAATGGATCCAGTCACAGAGCTAAGCAATACTCCATAGGCATATAAATTGATCAGAAGTCTCTTGTGAAGAACGGTGTCAAAAGAAATCTGGACATCTATAAATATGGAATCAATTTGAGATCCCCTGTCAATAGCACTCATTATTTTGTGTGATTAAAGAGTTAGTTGTGTTTCACAAGAACGATATTTTCAGGATCCTTGCTGACTGTATGTCAGTAGACCATTACCTTCAAGGAAATTTATAATGTTTAAATACGTATATGTTCCAGAATCGTACTGCATATTGATGTTGGTGATACGAGTCTGTAATTCAGTGGATTATTTCTATTTCCTTCTTGCAACTCTCCAATCTTTTGTTATGGATCTTTTGTGAAGTGAATGGTTATATATAATTGCTAAGTATGGGGCTATTATATCAGCACACTTTGAAAGGAACCTTATCAGTATGCTAGGTGGACTGGAAGACTTGTGTTTATTAAGTGGTGTAAGCTGCTTTACTACATTGAAGATATATACTTCTAAGTTGCTTGTGTTGGCAGTTGTTCTCGATTCAAATTGTACAACGGATTTGTTTGTAGATGTGTCCTTTGAAAGTAAAAACATTGTGAGTCAGGATGTGGTTGGCAAGGAGGATTCGGAAAGAGGTGTTGGGTTTGGCATCAGGAGGATGTTGGGAAAGGTAGTGTTCCATGGAATGGTCATGGGGGATGTTGGTGTACAAGGACGTCACCCACAGTGACCAACAAAGAGTATGGTGGTAATGGGACAGGTACTGTAGAGAGACAGTGGAGAAAGTAAGCAGTGCCTTCTATATAGAATGGGAGCTGTTGGTCAACAAAGGTGGAGGTTTGTTCTGTGGGAGCACTGTACGCAGCCACAGTTGGATGACCAGTCGGGAGACCTGTGGGATTGGGTGTGTGCAGTTTGGGGAGTTGTTGAAAGGTAAGAGTGCAGGAGGTTGCTGGTATGAGGAGGCAGATGGATTCAGGTGTCAGGATTTGGGATGGGCCTAAGGCACTGAGGAGCTGCTTAAGGACTTGTTGGACTTTTGTTTTGGGATCATGGTTGTGTTTGTAGGCAGAAGTGTCAGAAAAGTGGCAGAGGCACTTAGCCACAAAGTCACTGTGGTCATGACCACTGTGGTGGATACTTTGTCTGTGGGAATGATGATAAGGTCTGCATTTTTTCAGCTCACATATAGCAATATGTCCCATAGAAGTGATGTTGAACAAAAATGCAGGCCGTTTCATCCTTCCCACAGACAAATGCTCATGCTCAGTGATCATTAATTGTAGTGACTACGTGACTGAATGTATCTGCCATCTTTGATACTTTTGCATTCAAATGTTACAACCATGATCCCATCCCAGAAGTCCAACATGATCTCAGGCAGCTCTTCAAGACCGTAAGTCCATCCCAAAACCTGACAACTGAATATGTCTCTCTCCCCACACCATCAACCCCCATAAGTCCTGCATTTTACCTACTTTCCAAACTCCACAAATCCAACCCCACAGATCTCCCTATTGGTCATCCCATTGTGACCGGGTACACTGCTCCCATAGAAAGAACCTCTGCCTTCACTGTCCAACATCTCAAACTATTAACTGTAACTTCCCATTCTACATTCAACACACTGCTCGAATCCTTCACAGTCTCTCCACAGTTTCTGTCCCATTGGTCATTGGAAGTGATGTCCTTGTGCACGAACCCGTAGTCCAGACTATGCCCATAGTCTAGTGGCCATTGAACACTACCTTCCCCAACTTCCTGCTGATACCAAACCCGCCTCTTTCCTAATTGTCCAAGCCAATCACATGCTGACCTATGCTTATTTCACCTTCAAAGGCCAAATCTACAAGCAAATCCATGGTTCTGCTATAGTATTCGTATAGCACCATCCTATGCCAACTTATTTATGGGCCATATGGAGGAATCCTTCATATCCACTCAACACCTAAACCCTTTTGACTCGTTCAGATTCATTGGTAACATTTTTCATGATCTAGATTCATGGCAAAAACAACCTTTACTACATATTCCAACTCATCGAGCCACCTTCCTAGCTGTCAATCTCCACCTCTCAAATAGCTCCATAAATAGGCTTGTCAATATTTGGTGCATCAACCACCAACAGCACCTCCACTTTGACATCTGTCACCTGTTCCATATAAAACATTTTTCATGATCTAGATTCATGGCAAAAACAACCTTTACTACATATTCCAACTCATCGAGCCACCTTCCTAGCTGTCAATCTCCACCTCTCAAACAGCTCCATAAATAGGCCTGTCAATATTAGGTGCATCAATCACCAACAGCGCCTCCACTTTGACGTCTGTCACCTGTTCCATATAAAAAAATCTCTTCCTTACAGCCTCTCCATCCATGGACACTGCATCTGGAGTGGAAAATGGGAATTGTCGAAATATACTGATAACCTTATCAGAGCCTTTACGGACAGACAGTATCCTTTCCAGATCATCCATAAACAAATCTGTGCAATTTGCTCCTTTGACACCAGTAAATCTGTTAACCAGCCATCGAACAGCACTCTTGTGATCACCTAGTATTACCCAGCCTTGCAAAGCTCACCTACTTCCTTCATCATCCTCTCATCATGTCCTGAGATAAGGGATATCCTACAAATCTGCCACTCCTGCACCCTATAAATGATTCCCCTGCTGCAGTATACACCTTAACACACACAATTACATACAAACCCAAACGGATACTCCTGTGGCCACAGCAAGCCTGACTGTTAAGAGCAGTTGCCTCAGCTGATGAATGTGGGAAGGGGCTAGGGAAGAACACTTGAAGGGAGTAGCAGGGCACCCACGTGTGAAACCTGTCACATATGCCCATCCACCACCTCTTACTGCAGTCCAGTCACAGGCACTTCTTACATAATAAAAGGCATGACAGTGTGTGAAAGCAGTCATGTTTTATATCAACTATGCTGCAATTACTGTAAAGCATTCTATGTGGAGTGACAAATAACCAACTGTCTTCTCAAATGAATGGACATTGTCAAACTGTGGTAAACTTGACCATCCAGTTGCTGAACATGCTACACAGCATGACACAAATGACTTCAGCAGCTGCTTCACTATGTGGACAATTTGGATAATCACACAACTTTATCTGAACTATGCGGGTGGGAATTGTCTCTCAAGCATATCCCCACTCTCACAGTCCCCTTTGCCTAATTGTCTGCTAACCTGTTCCCATTGCCTCACCTTACCTTTCCCCTTGTCTCATCTGACCGTACCACTCCTTTGCTTTCCAGATTGTGTACTTCATTCTCCCACCACTCTTGCCCACCCCTACCCCCAAATTCTCTCCCTCCCCCCAAATTCTCTCCCCCCTCCCCCCCCCCCCCTCTCTCTCTCTCTCTCTCTCTCTCTCTCTCTCTCTCTCTGTCCCACCTCCCCCTCTCTCTCTGCTCCCTTCCTCCTCTCCTCTCCTCTGCTACCTTTTCTCTCGTGTTTCCATGGTGTCGTCTGACCTAAGACCTGTCTCTTTCCTGTTGCCCCCATCAAGTGTCCTTCACTAGCCCCTTCCCACGTCCGTCAGCTCGGGCAACTGCTTTTGACAGTCAGGCTTGCTGTGGCCACAAGAGTATACGTTTGGGTTTGTATGTAATTGTGTAATTTATTTTGCTAAACGAAAAGATCTAGTGCTTGATGGCTAGTGTTAATGCTATTTTCTGTTACATGTTTCTGTGTTCCACGCATCAATTCACTGTGGGTATATACACTATGTGATCAAAAGTATCTGGACACCGCCAAAACATACATTTTTCATATTAGGTGCGTTGTGCTGTCACCTACTGCTGGGTACTCCATATGAGCGACCTCAGTAGTCATTAGACATTGTGAGGGAGCAGAATGGGGTGCTCTGCAGAACTCACAGACTTCGGACATGGTCAGGTGGTTGGGTGTCACATGTGTCATACGTCTGTATGGGAGATTTCCTCACTCCTAAACATCCGTAGGTCCACTGTTTCCGATGTGATAGTGAAGTGGAAACGTGAAGGGACATGTACAGCACAAAAGCTTACAGTCCAACAATTGAAGAGGGTCATAATATGTAATAGGCAGACGTCTATCCAGACCATCACACAGGAATTCCAAACTGCATCAGGATCCACTGCAAGTACTATGGCAGTTAGGCGGGAGGTGAGAAAACGTGGATTTCATAGTCGAGCAGCTGCTCATAAGCCACATGTCATGCCGATAAATGCCAAACAACACCTCGATTGGTGTAAGGAGCGCAAACATTGGATGACTAAACAATGGAAAAACATTGTCTGAGTGACGAATCACGGTACACAATGTGGCGATCTGATGGCAGGGTGTGGGTATGGCGAATGCCCAGTGAACGTCATCTTCCAGCATGTGTAGTGCCAACAGTAAAATTCGGAGGCGGTGGTTGCGGTGTAACGACGCGTTTTTAGGTTTGCGTTTGATATATGACCATGTGCAGACTTCGTCACCTACGTCAGTTACAACCCACTTCAAAAAATGATTCATATTCTTTTTAAATTGTCATAGAATGGTTCTTGAACGAAACTGTAAAACATCAGTTGAGTCGTGTGCAGAGAATTACATCACTTGGGCCAATTGGTTTTCGTAACTTTTTCGAATTTAAATTTCGTTTGTTTCTCCTCAGAAAATTATATCGACACACGTTATCTTGATCTAATCGATATCAGAATCACACATTAAATAAACTTTTTAGATTCAAATTTTCGGCCAACGCTGTCTGAATCAATAATCTTGTCAAATATATTATTAATCCGTTCACATAACTCTTCATAAATAAATCTTCAAGACACGTGTTTCACCTTTAGTAACATACACTATTTTATTAGCTTCCTACACATACAGATGTGAACTTGAGCGTTGACAGACAGTGACTAACATTTCAATAAGATTAAGCTCGTCATTGTTGTACAAAAAGAGTATAAAAATTCATTTTTAATTTTTTAGAAACACGACGCAACAACTCGGTTCCAGTATCTTCTGTTGCTCCTTGGCTGTCGACCCGCGACGTATAGCGGCCAGCAATTTCCTCTCTGGTCGCGGCAACGAAGATGCTGTCCCCGTTCGTTGCGCCGATCTCTCCGTACATGAAACACATAAAAAAAATACAAAACTTTTAGATAATTCACATTTATTACAAATAATAAGAAAACACATAAACAAAAACTAAATTAAACTTATAGTCACCTGCAAACTGGGCTGACTTTGGTGGATGGGTGACGCTTAATTCCGTCCCACTACATACCCCACCCACAAGCTCAGTTTGTCAGGTTTTAACCGGAATTAAAACTGTTCAATATACAATATTTAACTGTTAATACATTTTCCTCACATTTTACGTAACCTAGAGTCCTTGCTATTAGATAGATTTAATCCTTTTAATACGATATCGTTGTGACTATTTGTCATTTACTCTTAATTGTGCTCTTATGGTAATTCGTAACCGAATATAGGGAGATTGCTCCTCTTCAGTTAATAGTTGCTAATAAATACTAATTTAGTACGTTCTTTAACGTTGTACATTAGGACAGTGCGTTCAAATTGTGATAGATTAGTTTCAGTTTCATTTATTTACTAGAGTTATTCTTTTCAAGAATGTATATTACTAATAAGTTTCTCACAATAACTAATAGTACTATTTACTTTACGTCATTCTCTTCCCTAATGCCTTATTTATGCCTGAGGTCAAGAAGAAATCCAGCAAAACTCTCTTTAGAATCTCGGCACGGCTTTCTTTACCTTCGGACACCTTGTTGGGTAATGGCCATTTATTTAGGAGAAACAAGTGAGAGAGCCCCATTTGGTGTGTTCTATATTAACACTATTACAAACCTCTATTAAAGGCACTCTGCTATGTTCTCGTGAGCCATATAGCTCTGGACGCCCATGGTCCCTAAAACTATTAACCATCCCCTTTGGTTCCTACTATCCAAGTAAATTTAAAATACGCAAAATTCCTTTAGACCTAAGAGCAAAGTTTCCTCCATATAAATCCCCCTTTTGGTTATCTTTCTCTTTTTGAAGTACCAGTAGATTATTGCAGAACACATGTTTAAGCTTTCTGTCATTTATTTAAAATAACACGTAACTATCACGAAAACTTCACATGAATAAACTATGAACGCTCTTCCGTATGTAACATATACTAAATATTAACTTATTTAGGAATGAAGAGTTTCATTTGATCAACACTATATAATCCTTTAATTACACCTGATGAAGGTTCCATAAGAAGTAATGCTTTGGGATGTACAATCTTATGTACAACATATGGACCTTCAAAGATAAAGAAGAATTTTCTACATTCCTTATCGATCTTAGAGCTTTTAGGATGAGATCGTACTAACACAAGATCTCCTACCTGAAATGAGGGTTCTATAGCCTGTTGATTATAACTTTTAATTCTCCGTTCGGCATTTTTTACAATCTGTTCGCAAACTTTTTCGTCTGGAATATCTTGTTGTATCTCATTTACTGGTGGCCAAGGTAAAGCAGCTAGTAAAGGCTCACCTATAATTCGTTTGCCTAAAATTTCTATAGGTGATAATCCCGTCGTTAGGTGAGGCAATTCATTTAATATCTTTTCGAATTCAGGCATTAGTTTGGCCCACCGAGTATGTTTATGTGCACAATAAGTTCTACATAATCGTCCTAATTCTTTCATGACTCTTTCTACTAAATTACTTTGAGGGTGATATTTCGGAATTAAGATATGTTTGATTCCATATTGTCTTATCATATCTTGAAATCTTTGACTAATAAAGGCACTACCGTTGTCAGACATAAGTCGTTTAGGAATGCCCCAGTTAACAAAGTAATTTCGGGTGAGGCAGCGTATAACGCTTGCTGTATTCGCTCGTTTCAAAGTATACAGTTTCACATGTTTGGACCAACACTCCATTACAACAAACACATATGTGAATCCTCCTGAACTCCGAGGCAGAGGGCCGAAAAAATCTAATGACAGTAGATCCCACAAACCTCGAGGAATTACAGCATATAATTTATAACGCTTGGATTTGTTATTAACTTTAACCTTTTGACAGGTTTCACAAGCCCTAATAATACTTCTCACAATACGTGACATATTTTTTGAAATAATAATACTTCATTAGATGTTTAATACATTTATGAATTCCAAAATGCCCGTAACCTTCATGAATATAAGTAATTAACTCGTCCACAACAGTTTCCGGAATGCAGATTTTCCATCTCTGGTGTTCCCTCTGTGCTTTCCAATACAACAAGTCGTTAAAATATAACCACACACCCCGGGTGTTAACTGTTTCGTCCCCATTATTAAGGTTTTGTATAATTCGTAGAATAACATTTTTCTTTCCTTTATGTAATACGGTAATCCACTAATCAGGACTCGCATTAGATGACTTTCAATTAATTTAGCACGGTTTAAATTCCATTCAAAATAATTCCTATAACCTCTCCACCGTTTAGAATATGGAGGAGGGGCTAACAACTCTAAAGTTAAGTGTTGTTGTTTTCGTCTTGACCAATAATTTTGTTTAAACTGCTTAACAAAATCATCCCAATCCCTGAATTCATTTCTATGCAGTACTGCCCGTTCCGCAGCTTCTGCTTCTAAATGTCCTATTACAAATTGAATGCGTTTTTCATTACTCCATTTAGGAGATAATGATGTTTCAAAAGCTTTTATAAAGATTATAGGGTGCAGTTCGCCTCCTGGTTTGAATACAGGAAATCGACTTGCTACATTTGAATTTGTTGTTATGTCATCCAGACATTCTGCGAGAGAAATAGTCGGATTTTGTTTAGCTGGCAGAGACGGAGTTGCATCGGATTGGCTTGCCGTGACTGCCTTATTCATATTGTTGCCATCCGTGCTAGCAAATTCGATGCGACTGTTGTCTCTGATTATGTTATTACCTCTGCTACCTGAAATGTTCTCGTTATTATCTAATTCCGATAACCGTTTCGTAATTTCCTGTATCCGCATTTCTGTATTGGATACGCGATTAGCTAATATCGATTCTTCACTGTGTTCACGATGTGAACGCTCTGTACCTTCGTCAATATTATTATCTTTGGCAGTCTCAAGATTACTGCATATCTCAGTAATTAAAAATTTCATGTTTTCGATTTCGGTATGGTCCTTTTCTACTTGATGAGTTAATGTTTCTAATTCTACATTATCTATTGAAGAAATCTCTACAGGTTTGGTAGAGACCTCTTTAATAGATTTCAACAATTCTCTGCGAACAGTTTCTGTTTGCATAGAAGATTCATCTCGTAACATGTTGTTATTTTTCTGTATTTCATTTACAACTAAGATATTGACACTATCTAGTCTCTCGGATAAGTCAGTAATATCGTTTCGCATGCGAGCTTTTTCCTCGCGCGATTCCTGGATATATTCTTCTAACCTTTTACAATTATCAGCAATCTTATTACTAAGTCCTACTAATTTTTCCTGCATTTCAACTGTAGAAGACTCTATTTTATCACTTAATTCTCGACTGGTTTCATTAAGATATTCCTGCAACCTGTCTGTTGATTTTGTTAGCTCCCCTTTAAGTCTAGCAGTAGATTCCTCGTTAGACTGTTTTAATTCCTGTTTTAGTTCCTGTTTCAATCTAGCAGTAGATTCCTCGTTAGATTGTCTTAATTCCTGTTTTAGTTCCTGTTTCAATCTAGCAGTAGATTCCTCATTAGACTGTTTTAATCTAGCCATAGATTCTTCGTTAGACTGTTTTAATCTAGCCATAGATTCTTCGTTAGACTGTTTTAATTCCTCTTTTAATCTAGCAGTAGATTCTTCGTTAGACTGTTTTAATTCAGCTAGGAAATCCCCGTTAGATTGTTTTAATTTAGCTATCGCCCTAAAAAGGGATCTCATGCTCCTATCGGACATAGATTGCTCTTCGTCTGACATTTCACTTCCCGACATTATTGTAAGATATTAACTATTTACACACGCAGACTTGGAATCAACAATCCTATAAAAGCACACTTCCTATATACAACACTCCACTTCCAACTTGAAACAAACTCACCGGACACTAATATTGTAATTTGTAGTTCTCGATGACCAGTGTGCTGCTATGGGCTGCAGATGTAACAGCCGTCGATGCAGCCGCTGAGATGCTGCGACCCCGCTTCCGCAACCGGCCGGACGCTGAGTCGAACACCGGAAACGTCGCTGGCTGCAACCACGCCCGGCACCGCCGTAGACAGGCGAAGCCCTCAGCAACACCTCTAATACCAGCCGGAGGAACGCCCCGCAGCTGACGTACTGGGCCTATTAGTTTAGGGAGAAAAAAGGTTGTCGGGGTTTGCAGCGTTCAGCTGCTGCCCAACAGATGCGCCTTCTCGTGGAACAACTGCGTGACCGTACTGCTTGGCTGCGGCTCCGTCAGATGTCCACACCCACGAAGTCGCCGCTGGCTGGTGAAGGCTCCACGAAAACTCGCGTTGACTTCCGAAGGACTCTTGATTTCTTGTTTCGTACCTGTGTGCCTTAGTTGCACACAAGTCCTGTTTCTAAGGTCGCCACGGTGCGGTGTAACGACGCGTTTTTAGGTTTGCGTTTGATATATGACCATGTGCAGACTTCGTCACCTACGTCAGTTACAACCCACTTCAAAAAATGATTCATATTCTTTTTAAATTGTCATAGAATGGTTCTTGAACGAAACTGTAAAACATCAGTTGAGTCGTGTGCAGAGAATTACATCACTTGGGCCAATTGGTTTTCGTAACTTTTTCGAATTTAAATTTCGTTTGTTTCTCCTCAGAAAATTATATCGACACACGTTATCTTGATCTAATCGATATCAGAATCACACATTAAATAAACTTTTTAGATTCAAATTTTCGGCCAACGCTGTCTGAATCAATAATCTTGTCAAATATATTATTAATCCGTTCACATAACTCTTCATAAATAAATCTTCAAGACACGTGTTTCACCTTTAGTAACATACACTATTTTATTAGCTTCCTACACATACAGATGTGAACTTGAGCGTTGACAGACAGTGACTAACATTTCAATAAGATTAAGCTCGTCATTGTTGTACAAAAAGAGTATAAAAATTCATTTTTAATTTTTTAGAAACACGACGCAACAACTCGGTTCCAGTATCTTCTGTTGCTCCTTGGCTGTCGACCCGCGACGTATAGCGGCCAGCAATTTCCTCTCTGGTCGCGGCAACGAAGATGCTGTCCCCGTTCGTTGCGCCGATCTCTCCGTACATGAAACACATAAAAAAAATACAAAACTTTTAGATAATTCACATTTATTACAAATAATAAGAAAACACATAAACAAAAACTAAATTAAACTTATAGTCACCTGCAAACTGGGCTGACTTTGGTGGATGGGTGACGCTTAATTCCGTCCCACTACATGGTGTTGTGGTGTGGTCGTGTTTTTCATGGAGGGGGCCTACGCTGCTTTCCACTGTTGGAAGAGCAATTCAGGGATAGCAATTGCATCTTTCAACACGATTGAGCATCTTTTCATAATGCATGGCCTCTGGCAGTGTGGTTACACGACAATAACATCCCTGTAATGGATTGGCCTGCACAGAGTCCTGACCTGAGTCCTATAGAGCACCTTTGGGATGTTTTGGAACACTGACTTCGTGCGAGGCCTTACCAACCGACATCAATACCTCTCCTCAATGCAGAATTCCATGAAGAATGGGCTGCCATTCCCCAAGAAACCTTCCAGCACCTTATTGAATGTATGCCTGTGGGAGTGGAAGCTGTCATCAGTGCTAAGAGTGGGCCAACACCATATTGAATTCCAGCATTACAGCTGGAGGGCACCACAAACTTGTAAGCATATCCAGCCAGGTGTCCGGATACTTGTGATCACATAGTGTAGATAAGTGGTTGCCTTTCCCTTGTTTTACATGTTGCTCCATCCAGGAATTTTCAATATTGTTATTTAATGTTAAATTGTGTAGAGTTATTTATTTTTTTAAGATGTCTAATGAATTGTGTTCCTCAAGCCTATGTGGAAATTTATTATCTTGCAGTTTTCAAAACTTCATATTGTATGGAGCTATTTTATGAACCTATTCCATTTGTCTCATGAGATCCTGTTCATGTAGAATATAGCCAATAAAGTAATTAATGTATCTCAATAGAAAATACTTTATAAATCTTCATTTTCTCAGTAAATAAGTTTGTAAAAAAACCATACATCTATGATATTTCAATTTACATGAAGAAGAAGTTGCCAGAAGCAGTGCAGAGAAAACATTCATCACTAAAATACAAGGAGCAGTTGGCAGCTTTACTCATTAATGCATAGATTGATGAGATTGTTAATAGCTATGGAGTAGTGTGCTATTAATTATTTAATAATTTTCCTCCAGTTGTAGAAGATCTTCCTGGAAATTCATTTAGATATATCATTATTTATCTGATGTCTATTGCTTGACAAAGGTCTTTTCGAAACACTTCCATGCATATGTGTCCTCGTTTGCAATAAAGTCTACACCTGAATTTCCTTCCTCCTTTGTTCCTGTGTAGTAAAACATGTCTTGATTTTAATTGTATTTGGTCTTCAAATTTTTGTCACCTATCTGATAACCTTACTATATCCCTTTTGACCTTATTTAATTCCCCATCCAGCTACACTAACAAATCTTTGAATCTCTAAATTCTGCAGTTTGTTATCTCTAAATAAAAAATAATAGGAGTACTTGGGTTATTCAAGTCCATGATATTATCTATATAACTAAACTTTGTGAGGAATGTGCAGGGAGTGTAGTAACTTGGCATACCCCATGATCAGAAGTCACTCAGCCTGAACAGTAAGGTAGGACATATGATCAATATTCATTCTTGGCAGAGTTGCATTCACTGCAGTCTTAGCCCAATTTGAGTGCTTCTGAATCAGAGAGCCTAGTAGCTATACTGCTTATTTGAACTCTGTTAAAATGTCAGTAAAGCCCTGGAGTCTTCAGTCAATATTGTCATTTGTCAGTCAATCAGTCTTTGTGTTGCCTATAACACGTTTGGTCAAGAGGGGCACGTTTGGTCAAGAGGATAGCAAATGTGACTCACCATGCTGTCTCAAGTGTGGTGTTGGTGATGTGTGATCCCCATAAAGTAATCCATCGACATTGTTAGGTTATGGGTGCAAATAGCTGCATACCATATTTTCCTTGATTGGGCATTGGGATCAAACTTGGTAGGCTCACTTTTTGAAGCACACTCGCATAACTGTTTTATTGTCCACACATTCTATTGGCAGAATTAATCAACTATGATGTAATGTTGTAATGTCAATATATTACATGTGTTTTTACATACATGTCATAATAATAATAATAATTAGTATTGCATCATTTGTTGTGTTTTCAGTCATTGTCAATATTGGTATCAATTAACTCGCAAAGGAAACTTTAAATTAATGATATTATCTATATAACTAAACTTTGTGAGCAATGTGCAGGCAGTGCAGTAACTTGGTATACCCCATGACCTGAAGTCACTTGGCCAGAACAGTATGGTAAACAATATGATCAGTATTCATTCAGAGTTACATTCATTGCAGTCTTAGCCCCAATTTGAGTGCTTCTGAATCAATAAAATGATCTGAGGAAATAGCTTATGAGAATGTTTAACATAGACTAAAATAAATTTGGTCACATCTTCATTTATCTTCAAGATAACTACACCAAATGTCGTAAAGATATATAAAATAGCACAGTTGTTGATACTAAGAAATAATGTTACATGTTTTATGTGAATTTATGTATTTTCAGAAAACAGATGCATTAATGAACATCTTTTTCAAAAGTGGCAGGTTTTGTTATACTGTACTGTTGAGCAGTGGATATGTGTGTGAAGGGATCGGAAGAAGAATGTGTTAATCATCAACTTCACAAGGATTAGTTTTATGACATCATCTGTTGTGTTTTTGAATGCACCCATTACTGGTAACAAATAGTTCAGTTTTTACCAGTAGAAAGAACTATCAACTATATAAATTATTTTGTCTTATATGATGCTCTCATGAGCTTGCTCTTTCTAACAAGAAGCCCTTCATATGTGGGCTTGCTGCCATAGCTTTCTAGACTTCTGTAGTTGGAATATATTTGAGCCAGTGTTTCTAAAAAACCATCCAAGACGAAAGCTTGTATGCGTCTACACGTGTCAATGCCATTAGCGTAATTTAAAAATCAGTTTTTCATTCAGTGGAATTTTCAGTACTTGGATTTTTGTCATTTCTGGGACTGTTATGAATATTTTCTATAATTACTACATATTTGCATCAATTTTTTAATATATTTGAATATACACATGGAAATAAAATTATAATGATTTTATTTTCGGCTACGGCTTAATACTTGTATACTCAAACTTTTGTGGCGGCGTTCGTAGCGACAAACAATTCGCGGTAGAAACGGCTTACGAAGTCACCGCCACACTTTTAATAGCGGGCCGACCGGTCTGCTGGAACAGTGAACAGAAAGATGAAAACCCAAACACTCTGATTAAATAAAAGTCGGTACTTATCTTTATTAACGAAGATACAGAAACACAGTAGTGAACTCCGTGTCTACAGAAATCTGTCTAGTTCGAGTTGGAGCGGCTAGGTCAGCGTCGGCTGACGACAAACAACAACTCTGCTGCAATGAACACACAACTGACTAGCAAGTACACAATTCGGTGGCGAGTATACAACTGAGCAGCGAATACAGAACTGTCCTAGCGCTCGCGGCTCCAGCGCTTAAGAAACCAGAAGCCAGCGGTGGCGCGCGCAGACTTGCGGCGATTTCCTGTCTCGCTGGCGCTGCTTATGCAGACGGCGTCCGGACTTTGATGCTGCCAACCTTTGGCAGCGGGCTCGGGTGGCATTACTGGCTAGGATATAACACAAACAACCTTTAAATTATTGTAGATATACTTTATTTTTCAGTTAACAACTGATGCTAGAAGGCAACAAATCACAGATGTATGTTGTAACAAGGTTTGCAAAGATTTTAGACACTATTGGCAGTAAGCTTGTTGTGGTGAGATTTCATTTTGTAGTTTGTTTTTCGTTTCTTTCCTCTTGCTCCAAAATATGTCAGTAAAAGTGTTCAAAATTATGAGTGGTAAACTAATATTTTTTTCATTTTGTATTTCATGAGGTGTTTTTAGGAAATGTAAACAAATTTCCAGTTGTTCTCAAATAATGGTTATTTCTATTGCTTCTGATGTAAAGTTCTTTTGTTTCTTTTTTATGTTGTTTGTAGTGTGTCCAGAGCTGTTGCTGATTTATCAAAGTGGCAAAGCTGAAAAGCATCAATGTTCTGTTTTAAATGTATGTGGATGCCTCTGATTATCTGACCACTGTGCTACACTGAACAGCTTGCGCAGCATACTTTATGTATGCTATTATTTTCTGTTTAGCTCTTGTGTGATTTTATTTTGTGCACTGCTAGCTATGCTAACTTGTTTTTTCAAGAATAAATTTTTAAATCCGTCTTCTTCAGTAAGTAACAATTTTTTGGATACACATTCTAGATACTTGCTTGCATCTTTTGCCATGGTGTAGTGATTATAATTACTGTTTGTCATGCGAGTCGTCAGTTTGATTCTGCCTTCTGCAAATATTTAAGAGTTGATATTACTGATTTTTGTTAGTTCTTGTTTTTGACCCTGTACTTGAGTCCAGATTGTACATGACCACCAGATAACTCAGACATCAGAATCCGCTTGGTACCAATAAAGCTACACAAAATCTGTCACCTCCACAGGCAGAAACCTAAATACAAACAATATGTGGGAACAAGACACAATACTTGATGACTATAACAACATGTGACCACTTTATTTAACAAAACACATTTATTATGCTGGCCTGCCCCCCTCCCTCCCCCTGCAGTGTGGGGCACGCAGGAGAAAATGAAGTGATCAGCTGTGTTGTGGATGGTTCGTGAGGGAGACATGACAGCACCATTTCTCGAGGCTGGAGGCAGTGTGGTGATGTGGATGCCAGAGGCCATGTAGTCCCATAGCCAGTAGGAGAATTCAGAGGTCAGCCCAGTCGAGAGGGAGGGATTGTTGGGTCCTCTGCTGTAGAGGGAGGGTGCTTGTTGTCGATGGAAGCCGTGACGTTGTACTTGTCAGTGTCATGCAGAAGCTGTAAGGAGCAGGGAAGAGTGAATTGGGTGGTTGCTGAATTTTTGAGCATATGTGGAGGACTGTGGAGAATGAAGAGGGTGTTGTCTCAGAGTTGGAGAGAGAGAGAGGGATTCTTGACGCAAAATGCAATTATGTCAACCACGAAGATCTCAACACTGGGAGGAGAGTGAGTCAACGCTGGTATGGGGGCCACACTGGGAGAGCACACATCGTCCAGTAGGGAGTCCTCACACAGAACGTTGGTGTCAGCGGTTACAGAGGGAGAGGTGAGCTTGACTGACAGTTGACTGTTGCATTTGGAGGAAAGCAAGTCCATGGATGACATTTCAAAATTGGATGTTGACAGAGGATCTTTGTCACAGGTCCAAGCAGGGTTACCTTGGTTAAGTGACAGTCTGTTGTTTCCTGTTGAGGAGAAAGTCCCAAGTGTTATTTGTTGGTCAAAGCACCTTGTGCAGGCTGGAGGAAGGAGGGTGTAATGCTGCCTTGACTGTGTCACCTCGCAGCATAATCAATCAGTATGTCATGATTGCAGGTGTTGGCAATGTGCAAGCGGATGCAGTCAACTAAGGCGAGGAGCTTGGCAGGGGAGAGGAGGTCAGAACCTTCGACACACTTGGCAGGGAGTATCAAAAGCTCACTGTGTAAGCATTCAGCTAAGGAAGAGTTTTGGTTGTCTTTAAATGTTGTATGATGCAAGAAACAACAATGGAAGAACCTCTGAAAGGAGCCACAGAGACACATGAAGGCCACTTTAAGTACCTGATGCCAATGCTTGACCAGTCCATTGCTCTGGTGTGGTATGTGGTCATGTGGAATTTGTTGACACTGCACAGGGCACATAACCTGGTAAAGGGGAAAGACTTGAATTGTCTCCCGTGGTTGGACATGATAGGAGAGGGCAACTGAAGCAGGAGAGCCATGTAGTGATGAAGGCTCATGTAACCAAATCAGCAGCCTCCATCCACCTGCTGGCATGATCGATGACTGAGAGTATGCACCTAAAACCACCCAAACGGAGATGAGGACCCATGAAGTCAAAGTGCGCATGGCAGAATTGTCCTTTCAGTATTTCAAATTGTCCTAGAGGGGCACTAGCATGATGACCAACCTTGTTACACTAGCAAGGTAAGTGTGTGTGCATCCAAGAGCAACATTTGGTTTTTACTCCAGGCCAAATGAAGCATTCTGTCACAAGGTGCATGGTAGCCTTAATTCCTGGGTGTGTCAGGTCATAAATAACCAAAAAATCGTATTTCAGAGGGAGACTTGGACCAGGGGTCGGAGAGTATGAAGAGATATCCCACAGCACTGGATGTGAAGAGCTGGGAAGACAGTGGGATTCCACTGTCAGTGCAGACGTAGTATCTTGCTGCAAGTTTTGAATGCCTGGGTCATCCATCTGCTGGGGCACCAGTTCATCCAAGTCCAAGGGAGAAGAAATAGGATGCACACGTGACTTATAATTGATGACAACGTTATTGCCCCCCCCCCCCCCTCCCCCTGCTGTAACAGACACCTGTGGTGTATTGACCAACAAGGTCCATATGACGGAACTGTCACGGGGGTAGATCATTGGCAGGGTTGCGGAGTGCATCAATCAGCAGTTTGTGATCATGAAGCTCCTGACTTCATATCCTTTAATGTCCTTGCAGAAGTATTCCAAGGCCTTTTGAATTGTGAGGAGTTCCTGACCGAATGCTGAACTCTTGCTTTGAGAAGGAAAGAGCTTCTTTGAGAAAAAATGGAGAGGTTAGTTGTATCACCGACACATTGCTGAAGAATGCCACTAATTGATTATGCAATTACTTCAATCATGATAGAGATGTGAGCATTATTAAATGGTTGAGACGATAAACCTTTGCCACGTCTGAGCAGTATTCTTGAGACCATATGGCATAAAGCAGTCTTAAAACAAGCTGAACACCATAATGTTGTCTTTGTACATAGGGATCTGATGATACACTTTGCGACAGTCAGACACACTAAAAATCTGTGTAGCTTTGAGTTGTTGAGCAAAGTCTTGTATGTGAGTAATAGGGCAGTCATCCATAATGGAACAAGCATTGAGCTTGTGATAGTCCCCACAAAACCAGAACGAACCGTCCTTCGCTGAGTCTAGATGAATGGGCAACGTCAAGTTGCTATCTGATGGATGCACAATTTTGTTATTTAAGAGTTCACAAATGGCTGCTTTTGTGTGATGTATTTTCTTAGAGGTTAGGTGTTGAGCCTTGTAACAGCCTATAGAGCCTTCTGTAGTGGATAACCTGTGGGAGGTAATGTTTGTGATCATGCAAATGAGCAATTTGTGTACGTGGGAGGAACACATGTATCGGTATGAGATGGAAGTGCCTGATATGATGAAACAGTCATAGTTTGAATGTCACTGACCTGTGATGTATGAAATGTAATTGGGGTGAGGGAGCAGTGGACACGGAGGCAGAAGCTGTGATGAAGCAGCTCCGAAATGATTAGGTCATTGTTCAAACAACATGCATCAGGTTGGCTGATGAGCAGTGGACACGGAGGCAGAAGTTGTGACATGAAGCAGCTGTGACACAATTAGGTCATTGTCTGTGCAAAGAGCTTGCACCAGGTTGGCTGACACATCATCGATCAGCTGATGAAGGATGTTGTTGTTGTAGCGGAAGGCACTGATCTCACAGTGCTGAGTCATAAGCTCAGCTAGTGAGCTAACGAGGTTAACTGTCAAATGGAAGGACTTGGAGGAAGTGTGAAGAAGGGGATCACAGTGAACCAACAGTGAGGGGGAAGGGGGGTGAGGGGGGTTCATACTGTACCAGCTATGGGGGAAGGTCGTATTGAACGGCGATGAGACAGGGGGGTGTCGTATTGAGCCAGTGAGGGGGAGGGGGGGTCCAAGGAACTGGGAATATGTGTGCCTATTGTGTGGGGGAGTAAGATGGCTGAATGCAGGTCAGGAGAGAGACTGAAATGCTTAAGGAAATTGTTCCTGAGTACCAGGCTGTCCACATCGGCAACATGGAAGGTCTGAGGGAATTGTCGGTTCAGTGTAAGCTGAAGGTGGAGGTCAGCAGCACTGTAGACAGTGATGTCGGAGTTGTTGGAAGCACAAAGAACTAGTGTCATTGTGAGAAGGCTCAAAGGAGTGCGGAGGGGGAATGACTGTGGCATCCTCCCCGTTGCTAACATGAGGTTGCTGGCAGAGTCCAACACATAGAGTCTCTCACTGGGAGGAGTTGCCATGTTGGACAACTGATGTGAGTAACAGAATCCTGTACTGTTGCTATGAGCTGTGGCCCCTAAAGTGGCCCACATGTTAAATTTGGGGAGATGTAGGAGGAATGACTAGTTGTCACTGAATCACCATAGGTCACATGGTACCATCACTGTGGGCTGTGATGTAGTCAAGCCATCCAACGAGCTGTGTTAAAGGTCATTCATGAAGTCGGGGGGTGGGGGGGGGGGGTGCAGTAGAGGACAGAGCAGGAGGTGTGAGCAGCAGTCAACCAGGTGGCTGGGAGGTAGCTTGTTGAGCTGTAGCAGCTGGCGCATGATCTCGACCAGTTGGGCGCGGAGCTGATGTGCAGGAAGCGGGAGCATTGTTACTATCCTTACAGGTTGGCAATGAACCAACCATAGTGAGAAGTTGTCGGTGTTGGATGATACAATATGTCTGATCCATCAACCAATGTTTGGATTCCAATGTGTCATCGGAGTGTGAAAGTAACTGAACTTGCAGGCCGGCAGGAAGTTTGATGAGCCACAGTGTCCACAAGGTGACATCAGGTGTGTCCTCAGAAACAACGTGTGCTCGAGGGTACCTCCACAGCTGCGAATGTGTTTTGTCCTGAAGTTGTACCTCATGGATGATGTAATGTATCACCTCATGACGGAGGGCATGACATGTGCCCAGTGATGAGAGACTTTGCGGTGGTTTATTTATTTCACTAATAAGGTCTGTATGATTGTGAACATGATTCATAAGACAAATAAAATGAGCTTCATAATTAATTATTCCCTGAATGTCGAAGATATTGCCCACCAAAGCAAACCATAGTTTTGGGCTCTCTTTCTACAGCTGGAGAGGTTTTGGGAATCTGCCCACAGAAATGTGCTGCAAGAAGCAGGGTAGTCCACTGGCTGACAAGCAGATGGCGAAGATGTAGATAGTTGAGGAGGGACACCATTGTCAGCAGAATTTTGATGAAGACTGCAGACAAGGTAGACAGAGGATCTGGTGCGTCTTCTGAGGCCTGCATGAGGGGGGTCGATGGTCACTGTCCACGCATCACACTGGCATGGCTGGCACATAAGGTAACCCACTGGTGCAGATGGGACAACTGTGGCTGCAGGGAAACAGTTCAAAAATTTTGTAGGAAACAGTTTGTATGAGTGAGTGGGACATGGTACTGCTTGTGGATAAGCAAAATTCACAGGCTGCTGAAGCAGTAAAGATGGAGGTGGCAGTGTGGCAAACTGGTACTGTGATGTGGCATCATGCTTCAAATTGTACAGCACACACACTGGAGAGGGTGAATAAGCCTGGAAAAACACATAATTACAAGTAGTTCCTGCCATGGTGGTGTCGGTCTGGTGAATTTAGGCTCTGAAGCAACAGTATGAAGTGAATGTGCATGTGCACATGAATCTGGGTAGTGCGACAAAGACAAAGTTTGTGCTTCACAGTCAAACTTCACTGTAGGAGCCAGCTATGAAGGGGTCAAGTCACAATGTGATAAGCGATCCACTGTTTACAGGGGTTGGTGTGAAATCAGTAATACACAACCCGTTTTTCGAAACTGAAAGAAACAAATTGGGGTCACTAAGCTGGGAAAGTGGCACTATACACGGTGAATATGACATGCGACCACTGTATTTAACAAAATGTGTTTATTATGATAAACTGATAATACATCGTAATTCACTCACAGTGGTAGAGAAAACAGACTGAGTCCAAAACCATGATATCATTGAGCTTCACATCAGTTTAGGCAGACTATCCAGAGTCAGTCCACAATCAACAGTCACCACAAATACATTCCTCTGACTATCTGTGTCGTTAAGGTAATATTGGACAGAAAAGCATCAGTGAGTCAAATATATATGAGACATCCATCACTGTTTTTGGGTGACACTGGCCAGGCTCTGACTAAATGTATCAGAGATTTGACATATCCATAATTACAAAAGATAGATGACAACACTTGTCTTGCCATTGTCAACTTTTAGTGGTACAGCCCAGCAATGGTTTGAGAACAACAAGATAAACCTCAAGAGCTGGTCCAAATTTCTGGTGGAAATTAAGAAGACACTTTGGGACAATAGATAGTAGGTAAGCATAGTTGAAGAACAACTGAAGAACATATACCATTGCCAGGAGTGATGACTTGGTCATATATACAGTGGGTTTTGGGGTGTGTCATACAGTAAATCCATAAAGACTAAAGCTGACAAAATTTCACATCTAGTTGTCACAGAGGATGCTTGTCAATTACTGCTTTAGAAGAATGTCACCATAAAATCAATAGACTTCACCAAGTAGTGCCTACACTTTGACGAAATGCTCCAGAATAGGTTACACATAAAGGTATTCAATACAGTTCCCAGTGTCATACTCATGGCAGACCATCAGACCTTGCTTTGCTAATCTGGCAATTAATCAGAGAAGAAATACAAGAGCTTATGATGTCTCTTAATGCTGAACCAGATGGCCAGAAATAGCAGCACTGAATGCCGAATCCAACCAGGAGGAAGTAGCATCATTTGTTGAAAAAGTTGATCATCTACACCAATCTCAACAAGGCAAACCAACAAAAGAGAGTTGGAAAACCTGTAATTATGCCACAATCATCAGATAAAGCCTAAATTCTCAGTGATTCAGATATACCTGACTCCCTTGCAAACTTGATCACTACATAGAGAAACAGAGAACGGAATACTGGTATTTTCCATTGTGGACATCTTGGACATGTCATATAGTACTGTAGAAAAAGACACCAAACAGCAGAACAGTTCTGTACATGCCACTGAACTCTTATAAGTAAACAGTTGACCAATGAGATTAGGCCCACTGCCATATTCTAGCTGATGTTGCTCTCCATTGTGACGCTGTCATACCCTATCACCATACAAAGGTTTCAGCCACTCAGTTAATCTCCAAAATTTGGAAAGCTAAATTAGGCAACCGTCTATGGATGTGACATGGCCACAGATGAAAATCTTTCTTGTGTGATAACTGCTAAAAAGTTGGGAAATCAGATCGCTATCATCAATGGTGGTCAGCCACTCTGGGCACTAGTCAACCAAGAGGCATCATTTTCTTTAATATTGGATGCTTATCATTACCAGCTGAAGAAGGCTATATTCTGAGTCTTAGAGGTCATTGTGATGCAGATTGTAAATGGAAGCTATGTCCAACTAACAAGAATTCACATTTGTGAGGATAATTATCAGTGAGAGAACAGAGAAGTCTAAACTGCAGAGGTCTGTTTGGTAGCAAAAAAAGAACTTAACCAACAGTTGATACCTGCATGCCTAAGATGACCATAACCATCACTAGTGGACACCAAGAACTCTATGTTACCAACTGCCATTAATAGCTGCAACTCATCCACAAGCTTATGTGCATAGGGACCATCAAACCAGTTCCAGAATGCTGTCAAAATGATATATTGTGCTACACTATCGTTACAGACTACCCACGAGAGAAATGTAGTCCAGCCACCAGTGGCTTGTCCATGGAAAGTATTTGTGAATCTTTTTTATTTATTTACTTGTCAAGTTCCGTAGGAGCAAATCTCCAAGGTCATGGAACGTGTCAGTACATGAAATTACAACATAAATGTAATAACAGATAAAAATAAATGTTCATGAACCTTAAAAAAGTCAGTCCATAAATTTAAGTAAACACTATCAGCAATACAATAAAAATCAGCTTAATTTTTCAAGGAACTCCTCAACAGAATAGAAGGAGTGACCCATGAGGAAACTCATCAGTTTCGATTTGAAAGCGCGTGGATTACTGCTAAGATTTTTGAATTCGAGTGGCAGCTTATTGAAAATGGATGCAGCAGTATACTGCACACCTTTTTGCACAAGAGTTAAGGAAGTCCGATCCAGATGCAGGTTTGATTTCTGCCGAGTATTAACCAAGTGAAAGCTACTTATTCTTGGAAATAAACTAGTATTGGTAACAAGAAACGACAATAAGGAATATATGTATTGAGAGGCCAATGTCAAAATACCCAGACTCATGAACAGAGGTCGACAAGAGGTTCGTGAACTAACACCACTTATTGCTCGAACCGCCCGTTTCTAAGCCTAAAATATCCTTTTAGAATGAGAAGAGTTACCCCAAAATATAATACCATATGACAGTAGCGAAAGAAAATAAGCAAAGTAGACTAGAAATTTGAACTGTTTGGTTTCACTAATCATATGCCCATTCTGTGAAATTAAAATGTCAGGTTTTTTTAAATTGTGTGTTAGAAACTGTAAAAACTGAGTCTTACTGTGATTTAGCATTAGTTTATTTTCTACAAGCCATGAACTTAGGTCATGAACTGCACTATTTGAAACTGAGTCAATGTTGCACACAACATCCTTTACTACCAAGCTAGTGTCTTCAGCAAACAGAAATATTTTAGAGTTGCCCTTAATACTAGAGGGCATATCATTTATATAAATAAGGAACAGGAGTGGCCCCAACACTGATCCCTGGGGTCCCCCCCCCCCCCCCCCCCCCACTTGACAGTATTCCACTCAGACCCCACAGTACAGCCGTTATCAACATTGTGAATAATGAACTTTTGCTGCCTGTTGCTAAAGTAAGAGGTGAACCAATTGTGAGCTACTCCCTGTATTCCGTAATGGTCCAACTTCTGGAGCAATATTTTGTGATCAACACAATCAAATGCCTTAGTTAAATCAAAAAATATGCCAAGCGTTTGAAACTTTTTGTTTAAACCATCCAGTACCTCACAGAGAAAAGAGAATATAGCATTTTCAGTTGTTAAACGACTTCTAAAGCCGAACTATACATTTGATAGCAAATTGTGTGATGTAAAATGATCAATTATCCTTACATGCAGAGCCTTTTCAGTAACTTTTGCAAACACTGATGGCATAGAAATAGGTCTAAAATTATCTGCATTATCTCTTTCTTCCTTTTTATAAAGCGGCTTTACTACTGAGTAGTTTAATCGCTCAGGAAACTGACAATTCCTAAAGGAAAAATTACATATATGGCTAAATACAGGGCTAACATGTGCAGCACAGTACTTTAATATTCTGCTACACACTCCATCATAACCATGAGAGTCCTTAGTGTTCAGTGATTTAGTTATTGACTTAATCTCCCTCTTGTCTGTATCACAGAGGAGTATTTCCGACATCAGTCTCGGAAAGGCATTTGCCAAGAAAGTTATACGATTTCCTGTAGAAACTAAATTTTTATTTAATTCACCAACTCAGAAAATGATTGTTAGATACTGTACATATATCTGATTTACCAGTAACAGAAATATTTTTACTGCGAACTGACTTTATATCATCGACCATGTGCTGCTGACCAGACACTTCCTTCACATCTGACCATATGGTTTTAATTTTATCCTGTGAATTAGCTATTCTATTTGCATACCACATACTCTTTGCCTTCATGATAACATTTTTAAGCACCTTACAATACTGTTTGTAATGGGCTCCTGCAGCTTGATTGTGACTACTTCTAACATTTTGATATATTTCCCGCTTTGTTCTACATGACATCCTTATTCCACTAGTCAGCCAACCGGGCTGCCCATTACTGCTAGTACCCAATTTAGAATGTTCTAATGGAAAGCAACTCTCAAAGAGCATGAGAAATGTGTTAAGGAAGCATTGTATTTATCATCTGTGTTATCTGCACTATAAACATCCTGCCACTATTGTTCCTTGACAAGGTTTAAAAAACTCTCTATTGCTGTTGGATTAACTTTCCTACATAGTTTGTAATTAAACATGACATTGGTTTGAGTACAAAAGCCTTTTAGTGTTAAAATTTGTGCATCATGGTCTGAAAGGCCATTCATGCTTTTATTAACAGAGTGCCCATCTAGTAATGAAGAATGAATAAAAATATTGTCTATGGCTGTGCTACTGTTTCCCTGCACCCTAGTTGGAAAAAACACAGTTTTCATTAGATCATATGAATTTACGAGATCTACCAACATACTTTTTCTTGCACCATCGTATACAAAATTTATATTGAAGTCACCACATATAACTAGTTTCTGGTACTCCCTACAAAGTGAATCAAGAACCCTCTCTAGCTTGAGCAGAAATGCTCTGAAGTCAGAGTTAGGGGACCTATTAACAAAAACAATTAGAAGTTTAGTTTCATTAAATTCAACTACCGCTACACAACATTCAAATATCTACTCAGTGCAGTGTCGTGATACGCCTATGGACTCAAATGGAATACTGTTCTTTACGTACAGAGCCACTCCCCCACCCCGCAAGGAATTCCTTGAGAAACAGCCAGCTAATCTGCAGCCTGGTAAAGGAAGCCTCTGAATTGTCAGATTATTTAAGTGGTGTTCTGATATACCAATAATTTCATAGTCAACATCTATAAGCAGTTCACTAACTTTATCTCTAATACCTCTCATATTTTGACAAAATATGCTAATTCTTTCTCTACTTGGAAACATTACATCCTCGGAAGATGAGCCCTTAGTTAGAGGGACTTCCTTTAAGCAGGTATACCTATCAGCTGACTTCAATCTAAAAAAGGTGCACCTCTAACACCAACTACTACAGGGATTTTTCCATGAGTGACACCACCACCCACTACACTGTCACCTATAAGCGTAGCCAGCATCTCCTTCCCATACCTATTGAGGTGCAGGCCATGCCTAGTAGGTTACAGTACGCTTGTTCGCCCACTTATTGAATACTGCCCAGCAGTGTGGGATCTGTACCAGATAGGGTTGATAGAAGAGATAGAGAAGATCCAACAGAGAGCAGCGCGCTTCGTTACAGGATCATTTAGTAATCGCGAAAGTGTTACAGAGATGATAGATAAACTCCAGTGGAAGATTCTGCAGGAGAGACGCTCAGTAGCTCGGTACTGGCTTTTGTTAAAGTTTCAAGAACATACCTTCACCGAAGAGTCAAGCAGTATATTGCTCCCTCCTATGTATATCTCACGAAGAGACCATGAGGATAAAATCAGAGAGATTAGAGCCCACACAGAAGCATACCGACAATCCTTCTTTCCACGAACAATACGAGACTGGAATAGAAGGGAGAACTGATAGAGGTACTCAAGGTACCCTCTGCCACACACCGTTAGGTGGCTTGCGGAGTATGGATGTAGATGTAGATGTAGAAACCTGATCTACTGATAGACCCAACTGGCACCACTGAGACGTGACCCATGCCCTCTGCCATCAGCACCCTCCCCAGCCCCACGTTAATGCGCCTAAGAGCCGCATTAAGGTGCGGTGGATCATGACGCTGAAACAGTTGCACAAAATGCATGTTACTGCCACCAGTTTGAGTAGCTATCTTTACCGGGTCACCACCTACATCATATTCCCCGACCCCATCGAGACTGTTCCCTGCTCCACCCACTATCACACTACCTGATCCTCCTTTGTAAAATTCTTACATAACTCCCCTATGCTGTCAGTCACCTGAGCCAACCCTGCACTAGGCTTCACAATGCTGGTGACCTGGTACCCACTCCCCAACACTTCCTGCAACTACTGGCCCACACCTCTACTACGTAGCAGCAGAACCTTCTTCTTCCTGCTAGACTTTGTGACTAAACTAGGCCTCCTAATTGTTGAGGACTGCTGCAAGTTCCCTACATCTACAGCTACACGAGGCTCCTCTCCATTCAACTCTGACAGTTGGTCATATGTATTGCATGTATGCAAAGTAAAACTGTCTGAATACCTCTTCTTCCTAGCTGCCTGCTTCCCAACTGCTAGTTCCCATTCCCCACCGCCCTTCACCCTCTTCAACCAATCTAGTTCCTCCTTTGCGCATCGTAACTGCACCTGAAGGGCACAGATCTTACGCTCCTGCTCCTTTATCAACTTATTTCTACTACAGATTCTGAATTCCCAGGAGAGGATCTCACTAAAATGACCACTGGTTTCCCCACTGCATTCCCTCCAATGACAATACTTTGAATAAATCCCACACCATAACCCACTACTCACAAACCTATGACATACTCACAAACCTATGACAGAGCCCACACTTCTCACTCATGGTAAAATTTTACAGTTACTGAAAAAACTATGTGTCTACATTACCAAAGTTCAGTTACACCAGTAGAACTATTTAGGAACTAACAATAATGGTATCGAAATTCTCTGCCTATTAAGAAAGCAACTACTCGTATTAATACTACTACACCACAGCTAATACCAATACCAACAAAATTTAACAAAATTATTAGCTAAAACCAGAAAATTCAAATGGCCACTGGAACACTAAGCAAAGTTAAAACACTGAAAGAAAATTTTACTGAAATATTTCACTAGAAACAATAATAAACATCAGTTGAAAACTAAAGCACGAAATTTACTAAACGAATTCGACGCACAGAAAATTCTAAAAAAAACCAGTGAGTGAACGATTACAAAAGTTTATTATGTTGTTATTTCGCCACAAACAGCTGAAAACTATTAAATTTAATAACTGTATTACAGAGCACAAATAAGTTTGTCAGTACTTAGCTTTATAACCGCTACAGCTGCAGTGCACGCCGCAAAATGTAAACACCCTACTGAGGTGCGAGGTTTAGACAAACGACGCAAGCACACTCATGAATAATAGACCATTCGAGTCAGTAATACAGGAAGAAAGACTGAGATTAATGAAAATCCACTAATAAGTTACTTTACGGCAAATATTAACACAAATAAACTTTAAAATAATTAAATGAAGTCTAAAATTTTATCAAATATTAACGAGCAATTTCAACAGAAGTGCAGCACATGTGACGCCTTGGCTATTTTGCACCAGTTTTTAGATACATTGAAGTCTGAAGTGGAGACAAGACAAACCAAACAACTCAATGTGAAGTACCATATCAAACACTGGGGATCTTCCCCTATCTGTCAGTATACCTACAGCTGAACAACGGGTAATACAGAAGGAAGTGGAGAAGATATTGTGAAATGACATCTTTCAACTGTCAGGAAGTCCTTGGGACACTTAACCAATTGAAATGGGGTTTATATTGATCCATTAAAAGTAATCACACAAAAGATTTCAGTTATAAGGCACTGCCACTAACAGAATTTCTACAGGGAGACATAAGGAACAAGTAAGATTTGTCTGTATTATCAACAATGTGCAGACATCTTCATCATTAGCAGTAGAATTGCACCTGTCCAATTGCCAGTAGCACAAGTGTGTAGTTCCATCTCTGCAGTATTGTGCAAAAGTGTTGGCATTTTTGGATGAGAATGCTGAGACGGAACTACGTACTGATGCTACTGGTTACAGGATAGATGCAGTTCTACTGCAGAACTGTAAAGAGTGATTGCTTACTCCTCCAGACTACTCGCCAACTCCAACAAAATACAATCTGTGACAGAAAAATTGCCTTGCAGTTGTCTGTGAAATCAGTAAGTTCTGAACTTATTTATATTGCAGACCATTCGCAGCTGTCAGTGGCCACCATTCTTTATACTCGTTGGCAGGCTTGGTGGATGCATAAGAACAGTTGGCAAGGATAAGTACTGAAGCATCAGGGATATGGTGCCACAGTAGCATAAAAAATTAGTGCAAACACAAGGATAGTAATTGCCTTTCATGGAATCTGTTGGCAGAATATTTCACCACTGGTGATATCACAGTAATTAACTTTACACCACAGGTGGATAAAGACAGTAGGACCCTAATTCATAATGTTTTCTTTTGTGAACCTCAGAGCAAGAAAATAACTATTTACCCAGTAACAAATATCCTCTGTCATGTGGATACTCTTGAGTGGAAATAATTTAGAATAATTAATGACTTCAAGACAAATATTTTTAAGAATAGTTTACAAGACATGACCTATGAAATTTATGATGAACCAAATGCTAGCATAACATTTGATCTATTCCATGATAATTTCATATCATAAATAGCTTCCCACATAAGATAATCAGAAAGGAGATTAAACAACCATAGACACTAGAGGGATTAAAATATCTCATGAAAGGAAAAGGGATATGTATCTGTTGGCAAGAAAAAGTAGATATCCTGCAGTAATTGCATACTACAAAAGCTATTCAAAAATGCTAATAAAGCTTATTAAAAAAACAAGGAACATGCTAAAATGTTGAAACCCTTAATTTTGACAACAGACTTAATGCTATATGGAAGGAAATGCGAGATGGTTCAACCAAGCACAGAACAGGATAATATCACTATTGAACTGAATGGAAGGACTATAAATGATCAGTCACAAGACATGTCTGAAAGAACAGACACCACACGTTCATATAATTGATTCACCTTAATGAGCAATGAATTTATAACCTTCAATGCTGATTAAGCAGGGGGTCCCGGGTTCAAGTCCTGGTATGGTACACATTTTCACTCGTCGCCGATGATTCTCCATGTAGTCCCAATGTAGCTAACAACTTTAGTTCCTTCCCTTTCCTTTCTTTTCTCTCTCTCCACCTTCAATTTACATAATATTATACATTCATTCAAAAACAAAAGCTCATCTCATTTTGAAAGTGTTTCCAGTAGAATACCAAAGATTTGCACATACAGGATGGTGCATGATAAGTCATCTGATTTGTTTCATGAATAACACGTTTGTTGTTACAAGACTTGTAATTTATTGATGTATAAGTAAAGAATACAGCTTGGAAATACGACCTTATGACTCACTTGTCCAATATGACTGCAATTTTCATTTACAACTTCTTCACGTTGCATACCTGCATTTGTGATGACTCTCCCACACAAATCATCTGGAATGGCATGGCATAACTCCACAATGATGGCCCTAAGTTGCACTGCAGTTTTGGGTTTTCTGTGGTACACCTTCTCTGTAAGGAACCCCCAAAGGAAGAAGCCATATGGGTTAATGTTCAGGATGTGGGGCAGCCACATTTCTACTCCTGCATAATGTTCTGGAAATCTGTTTGACAATACCCTAAGGCCAAGTCTTTCATGTAGGAAATCAAGCACAGCGTTGGCAGTATGAGGTTGTGGCCCATCCTGCATGAACCATTGTGTCTGCAATGGAAGACATGAGGCCATGAGTTGAGGAAAGAACTGGTTGCACAGCTTGTGTGAATAGTGTTCACGGGGTACTGTAGTGTCGATGATTCCAGGCTTGACATTGTGACCCACACACACACACTTTCCCCCTGTAGGTGTCTTTTGTGTGGATTATTTGCAGAGGTTCACATGCACAGAATCGAATGTTCTGTTTGTTCACAAATCTGTTCACGTACAAATAAGCTTCATCAGAAAACCATGTGTTGTGTAGCACTGCCTTTTGGTCTTAATCAATTGCCCACCTTGCAAACTGCAGTCTCCACTCCTTATCTCTCGCAGTAAGCTTATGCGCCACAGTCATCTTGTGTGGATACAAGTGAAGGTTGGATTGAAAAATTCTTTGTACAGATTGGCATGAAATTCCCAGCTCGGCACTGGCTCTTCTTGTTGATTTACTCGGACTATGAGTCAAAGCCACTCGAACTGCTTCAATGTTTTGCAGCGAACATACATTACGTGCATGTGGCCACTGACACTCTGAAACAGATCCAGTACTTCCAAATTTTTGATCTAATCTATGTATTGTCTGTGGGCTGGGAGCCCACCGTGTGCTGAAATGAACATGAAACTTTTCTGGGTCAATGTAACGCTGTTCATCACTGTGAACAGTAACACAATCTTTGTCTTTTGTGCGATGGTCAACTGTCCTTTGTCTGCCATGACAGCGAACTAAAATGGCAGACTCACAACGGATGCAATGAACTCGCAATGTCATCTGGTGTAATTTCCACGAACTGCATGAAGTTGAGCGCACAGCTTGAAAGCTATTGCCCCAATAGTATACTTGTAGGATCAAAATTCAATCTGGTGATTTATCATGCGCCACCCTGTATAAAAACCCTGGTCTTATCTAAAATATGTAATGTGTCACTAACTCAAGGCATTTTTTGAGAGAGACTGAAATATGCCATTGTCAAACCCCTATTTAAGACAGGTAATAGGAATGATGTCAATAACTATCGACTTGTTTCACAGCTGACATCATTCTCCAACATTTTTGAGAAAGTGATGTGTTCTAGAATAGAATCTCACCTTAGCAACAGTAATGTCTTCAGCATATCACAGTTTGGGTTTCAGAAGGGTTGCTCTACTGAGAATACCATTTATACGTTCTCTCACCAAATTTAAATTAAATAATAAAATAGTGCCAATTGGTATTTTCTGCAATCTATCTAAGGCATTTGATTAGACAAATTAGTAAGTTGACATATTTGCTTATTTTCATTCAGTAATGTCATATGTAATAATGATCTGGGGTAACTCACCTTTAAGAAAGAAAATCTTCATTGCTCAAAAACATGCTGTAAGAATAATTTGTGGTGCTCACCCATGATCATCTTGTAGACATCTGTTTGATTTTGAAATTGTGTCTAGTGCTTCACAGTATATTTATTCCACTGTGAAGTTTGTTGTAAACAATCCACTACAGTTTAAAAGGAACAATTATGTACATAATTACAATACCAGCAGGTAAAATGAAATTCATTACTCCACTTTTGGTGTTGTTTTCAGCATAAAAAGGGATGGACGATGCTGTAACAAAATTTTTGATCATTTACCCAGTGACAGACAGACATGACCACTCTTCCAGTTCTGTAGAAGAATTTCTATTATTGTAATGTGTAAAAAATGGAGGATAGGAATTACTAACTCACATCTGTGTATTAAATAACTTATAGATGTTCAACATGTAGCTGTATTTATCAATTAATTTGCTTTGTGAATGTAAAACAGCTTGTTCCATATCGTAAGATCTATCATGCAAAATTATCCATGGATCATGAAACTAACTAACTAACCAGTTATCACTGTGCAAACAAACATTGTAGATGAAGAAAGGGAAGATCCAGTATAATGAAAGACCATAGTGGCTTTACAGAAAAAAGAAGCCACCAAAGGAGAATTCAGTTTAATAGATTAGAAGTTCTACAAAATGAATCATGATCCAGGGAGTGAAAACAGTTTCTTTTACAGCCAGCCATACTCTCCAACATCAGGTCATCTGGGATTTTGTTGGGATCTGAATCAGGTAAATTGCCCAAGTCCCTACCAATTTTTCACACATTGTGTCAACTACTGTAGACAATGTCAACAACAGAATCAAGTTCCTCAGTCTGTAAGGACCAATTTCACCTGCAGTTGCTGTGTTTCACCAGACTGGAATTAATCTAATGGAGATATTTAAAAAACTGACAAATGGGAATAAATGAACAGTAGTGTGCAGTGACTATCTCACCCACTGTGCTGTTTCCAAGGGTGCACAGACTTACAAAGCTCTGAAAAGTGCCAGATTTCTTATCAAAGACATAATTTTGATGCATGGAGCACTATGTGCATTAATGTATGACCATAGAAAAAATGATTTAGTTTAATTTGGTGTTTTTACAATGTTACATCATCGACAGGATGACAACTGGCTACTGCCTGAAGACAATGGCCACAAGGTATGCCTCAGTGTGTTGATATTGGACAGGGATACTAGGATAAAATACTGCCTGTTTGACTTTCACATACAACTCAGCAAAGCAAGATACTACAAATTGTATGTCATTTTTTGTGATCAGTAGGCTAAAATAACACTGGATATTATGTTCCTGTTTCAATCTGTTAATGCTCATAATGATTCCCTCAAACAGCTCATCACTAGAACTGAAGAAGCTTGACAGCTGGCACAAATACAGACCTTGGATGCCTATGATAAGGACCGCAAAAGTTATAATGCCAAACACAAATCTGTAAGCTACCACCAAGGTGACCTAGTATGTATTTTTAAACCCATGCAGAAGATCAGGCTGTCAAAAAATTATTAAAAAGCACTGCTTTAGCCAGTAAAGAATCCTAAGTAGGTTGTCAGGCATCACGAACAAAGTCAAAAATGGTTATCTTAGATCTAGGAAACAAATTTCCTTTGCATGAAGTTCTATCATAGACCTAAGACACAGGTCAAAGATAAGGGCTTTCAAAACAAGAAACTTGAATATTTGCCCAACAAATAAATTGACATGATGTTATGTTATGTTATGTTATGTGGTTTATTCATCTCATTACATACAATTTTCAAATCATTTGATTTGATGTACAGGAGACATGTCAAGGTTTACAAAAGAAACTTTTTTCACTTTTTTAAGAGAACTACAAAAGTTTACATTATATTTTACATTTCTAAGTTACAGCTACACATGTACATAAAATAATAAATGTATTACAATCCCTGTGTTCAGATTGTGAAGCTGTCCTCAATGAATTCATCGACAGAATAATAACACTTTTCCACCAGGAGAGTAAAGAGCAATCTTTTCAGTGAACCAATCTCCATTTTAAATATATTACTGCCTTTTATTTTATTGAAAATTTTTAACCCCATATACTCTGGCGTTTGGGCATAAAGTTTTAAACGATGTGTTGGAAGTTTGAAGTTATCTCTGTGGCGAGTGCTGTAGTTGTGGTCAAAACGGAAATTGTCTAGTGTATGTTGATTTCTATATAGGAACACCACCATCTCATATATGTAAATTGAGGGGATAGATAGTACTTTTAAATTTTTTAACAGTGGTCGACAGGATTCCCGTTTTTTTGCAACACACATGTTTCTAATTACTTTCTTTTGTAATACTAGGAGCCTAGTGACATTTGCTGAATTTCCCCAGAAGATTATGCCATAACGAATAACTGACTCAAAGTAGCAGTGATAAACTATCTTTCTGGTATCTATGTTTGTGGCACCTGACAAAATACACATTGCAAATGCTAAGTTGTTCAGTTGATTTGCTAAGTAATCTATGTGTACCTTCCAATTTAAATTTTTGTCAAGATTTAGGCCTAAGAACTTCACGTGGTTTGCTTCTGTGATATCCTGATCATTGCAAGTTATCTTTATTTCACTCCTTTCTACTGATTTAGCTTCAAATTGCATCATTTTGGTTTTAGTTACATTTAGTTTTAGTCCATTTTGATAGAACCAAGATTCAAGTTTTTCTAAAGTGTTTTTGGCTTTTTCTGGAATATTTTCAGATACCTCATTTTCAATTAGAACTGATGTATCATCAGCAAATAAGACTGAATGAACATCAATAGCAAGTGGTAGGTCATTTACGTAAAAAAGAAACAGATAGGGACCCAATATCGAACCTTGTGGGACTCCTTGGGGAACTGTTTTCCAGTCTGATGAATAATTGGTTCCATTTGAAGTTAAAATTACTCTTTGTTTCCTACCTGACAGGTAAGAGCTAAACCATTTTAAAGCAGTTTCTCTGATTCCATACATCTGTAATTTGTGGAGGAGTAATGCATGGTTCACTGAATCAAAAGCTTTAGTCAGATCACAGAAAATACCTGTGACCTTTCTACCTTTATCTAACGTGGAGCATATTTTTTGGATAAACTCATTTATAGCATTTGCAGTGCTTTTACCATTTAAATATCACAGTGAGCATGAGAGTGTGACAAAATCACCAGAGCATGATAATCTTCCTATGCCATTATACAAAGGGCAAATGACTAGTTCCAGATCCAGAAAGCTGTACATCACTCCAAAACAGTAGGCCAATGTTCTGCCAGGAGGGCAATAAACGTGTGTGCTGTATATCATCCACTGTGGTGTGGTGATTGTAGTCTCTGGCTGATGAGTTACTGCCCACAGGTTTGATTTCTGTCTCCACAAATCATGATGGTTTGATTTCTGGAAGGTTCTGGGACCTAATGAAAAATTGTAATTTGCTGGCATACTCCATGTATGTATAAATAGGAGCACTTTCTTCTGAGGCAGGTGGTGCTGGTCTACATATACCGTGTGTGCTCTATAAATGTAGTTTCTTTGTGAAATGTTTTTTCTTGTTGATGACTCTGCTGTCATAACTGGTACTTGATTCAGAATTTTGTGGGATGTAGATACTGTATATTGATATACTTTCCTGTTAAACTTGCTACATTTCCTGTATTGGTTGTGAGCTTGTTTATTTGTACATAACTTATCAGTGAGGTTTTTGGTACAATCTGGATCTACATCTATGTTCTGCAAACCACCATGAGGTGCATGGCAGAGGGTATGTCCCATTGTACCAATTATTAGGGTTTTTTCACATTGTATTCACATATGGAGTGCAGGAAGAATGATTGTTTCAGTACCTCTGTGTGTGCAATGATCATTCTGTTTTATCCTCACAATCATTGTATGAACGATATGTAGGGGGTTGTAGAGTCATCGTTTAAACCTGGTTATTGAAACTTCGTTACTAGACTTTTTCGGGATAATTTATGTCTATCTTAAAGAGCCTGCCAGTTCAGTTCCTTCAGTATCTCTGTGACACTTTCCCATTGGTCAAACAAACATCTGACTGTTCAGGCTGCATTTCTGTTTGTATGTTCAATATCCCCCATTAGTTCTATTTGGATCCCACAGTATTGAGCAATATTTTAGAAATGGTCACATGAATGATTTATAAGCAATTTCCTTTGTAGACTGATGGCACTTCCCCAGTATTCTACCAATAAACCGAAATCTACCACCTGCTTTACCCTCCAATGAGCCGAAGTGGTCATTCAATTTCATATCCCTGCAAAGTGTTACAATCAGATATTTGTACGGGTTAGCCGATTTCAACAGTCTCACATTTATATCATAGTCATAGGATACAATGTTCTTTCGCTTTGTAAAGTGCATAATTTTACATTTTGGAACATTTAAAGCAAGTTGCCAGTCTTTGGACCATTTTGAAATCTTATCAAGAGCTGACTGGATATTTATACAGCTTCATTGTAGATAACTGCATCATCTGCAAAAATTCTGAAGTTACTGTTAATGTTGTTTGCAAGGTCATTTATATACGACATGAACAGCAAGGGTCCCAACACACTTTCCTGGGACACACCTGAAGTTACTTCTACATCTGATGATGATAAGATAACATGTTGCATTCTCTCTACTAAATAGTCCTCAATCCAATCACAAGTTTCACTTGATACCCCATACTTTTGACAATAAACATAGGTGTCGTATTGAGTAAAATGCTTTTCAGAAATCAAAAAAATACTGCATCTATCTGAGTGCTTTGATCCAAAGCTTTCAGTATGTCATGTGAGAAAAGTGCAGGCTGGGTTTCACATGTTCTATGTGTTTGGAATCTATGCTGGTTGGCATCGAGGAGGTCATTCTGCTCAGGAAACCTCATTATGTTTGAGCTCAGGATATGTTCTAAGGTAATACAACAAATCAGTGTTCGGGATATTGGGTGGTAGTTTTGTGGATCACTTCTACCACCCTTCATGTAGATGGGCATGACCTGTGCTTTATTCCAAGAACTGGGCAGCCTGGTTCTTGTTCACGGGATCTACAATAGATTATTGTTGGAAAGGGTGCTAACTCAGATGCAAATTTGGTATAAAATATTAGAGGGATTCCATCAAGCCCTGGAGCTTTGTTTAATTGTATTGATTTCAGCTGTTTCTCAATACCATGGATGCCAATACCTGAATCATCTTTTCAGTGGTAGGAGAATGAAATTGGGGCCATTATTGTTGGTTTTCCTTTGTAAAAAGGTCCATTTGAAAACAGAGTTAAGCATTTCAGCTTTTGTTTTGCTATTCTCAGTTTCAGTTCCTGTCTTATTTGCTAGGGACTATTCTGCTATAGTATCCATCGAAGGCATTGCTCATTACTCACTTGACAGCCAAACACATTTCATTCAGCATATCCCTATCTACAGCCATATGTTTTGTTTTATACCTATTATGCAGTAATCTCTGTTTTCTTAGAAGTTTCGTTACAGTGACTTTATACCATGGAGGATCGCATCCCATCATTGTTCTACTGTGTACGTATCTACTCAGTGCATGGTCAACTATTCTTTTAAACTTGAGCCATAGTTCCTCTACATGCACGTGCTGTGCGCTGAAAGTTTCAAGTTTGTCAATGGGATAGGACACTACTGATTTTTTTATCTATACTTTGGTAATTGTTGTTGCCACAACCTTGTACTGGTTACTGATACCAGATTTGATGTGGTCATCCTCAAAGAGGTCAGTTCTATTTTTTGCCATTATTCTCCTCATGAGTGGGGTTCCTAACTATCTATTCTTGGTAGTTTTCAGAGAAGGCATTTAGTAATGTTCCACAGGATGTGTTATCATGCCCACCACTAACAAAACAGTAATTTTGCCAGTTAATTGTTGGATGATTAAAGTTGCCACCGATTATTAGAGTATGATTGGGGATCTTACGTACAAGTGAACTGAGATCTTCTCTAATGTTTTCAGTCACATCACAAGGTGAGTCTGGCAGATGACAAAAGGATCCAGTTATTAGTTTATACCCACCCCTGATATTAAGTCTTGCCCAAACAGTCTCTTATGCAGCTTCAATTTCTATCTTGGTGGATTTGAGTTTCTTGTCTACTGTGACAAATACACCAGCCCTATTTCCAATTTGCCTGTCCATTCGATATACTTTCAGTGTGTCCCCAGAAATCTCACTGCTATCGATTTTGGGTTCCAACCAGCTTTATGTACCTAGTATTATGTGAGCTTCACTACTTTTTAGGAGTGCTTCAAACTCTGGCACTTTGTTGCGAATGCTTTGGCAGTTAACCATTAGGATTTTAATACTCTGACCTGTGGGAGACCTTTCTTTTGATCTTACACTGATACTTCTGGGTTTCCTACAGCTATTGTTATCTAGATTGAGTGGAGAGTCACCTAATCTACAAACACCTTGTGTGCAAACCACACGCTGTCAGCTACCTGAGTAGCAGCCTCTGCTGTATAGTGCACATCTGACCTATTCTCAACCCTATGGCACAAGTCCAGGAAGTCGCAGCCTAACTTGTCATAGAACCTCCAAAGTCTCTGGTTGAATCCTTCCATTCAACTCAGAACCAAAGGCCATGATCAACTGTGTGAACAGTGAGCAAATTGTGAGCTTCATTGAAACTCCTTGCACAAGGCTGGTCTTCTCAACCTCCTCTGCCAGTTGCTGGAATGACCACAGTTTTCAGGTGGTTGTACCCTGTTCCCTCAGTGGCTGCTGGAACAGCCTTGTCAACATGTTGAATTAGGCTCTCAGTCATACACACCGAGTCCACCTGGCATTCTTTCCTGTCCCTTGCTGCCATTTCCTGAAGGAGTACCATCATTTACCATGTTTTTAAATGCTAAAAATTAACAAACCCCTATCCTTTTGTGTTTACCTCCTCTTGACACCAGGCAAAATGGTTTTCCCCAAAACAGGTTAAGTGAGTTCCACTGGCTCAGTTTCAGTTTCAATGAAAGACAGCACCTCAAACTTGTTGGTTACAGAGATCGGTACAACACCCTGAGTCCTACCTGGTCCCTCTTCACCCCGCACAGGGCACCTAAATGTACTGTTGACACACTACTCACAGTCAAGTGGACGAGTAATGACAGATTCTGCACTTTTTGCAGAGCAGACAGGATCCACAGGAGAGAATAGTACTTCAGGTACCTCTGGTACCAGCATCATAGATACATTATTCTCAGGAGCTCTTCCATCACACCAACTCATAGCAGCTGCCAATCATTTGACAGTTGTCAGGGCAATTTCCAGCTGTGTACAAACATCAACCACTTCATCCCATGTTCGAGAACAGTGTTCACAGTGGGCAGCATTTTGGGTGGTGCAATGTATTACAGGGCAGTGAACAATTAACTTCAAATTAAGTCTGCTGACTATCTTTTGAGCAGTTAAGCTAAAAAGTTGCCCATTCCTTATAAGAATGGAAGCAAATACACAAAACGAGATTTATATTAAGGTAACAAAAAAACCTGTGATAAAAATTACTAGTTTCCTAAAACATTTTAAGGCTAATTATAATTATTTGCAAACTCGAAAACAGAGTTAATTTACAATAACTGTGAATAAACAGGGTTACTCCTCTTTAAGGGAAAACCAGATGTAATACAGTATGTTAGAATATCTGCTACAGTAACTAAATCACGAATGCCAATTTACTACATATTAACTTTAAATGCGAACATTTTTAGGTTAGGCTTTACCGTGACTGTTACTGACATTAAATGAAACAACAAGTTTACTGTTACCAGTCACCGTCACGGTGACTGGTAACAGTAAACTTGTTGTTTCATTTAATGTTACTACATATTGCTCATAAATTATGCAAAGGACAATGGTAGCTTTGAAAATTCTCAAAAATGCATGTTTATTTGCGTTGATATAGAATAAAATTCAGGGTTGATGTTTTCTTTGGCAGTAACTGTGAACCACAAACATTGATTTGCTATGAAATAAGTTATGTATCCAAAACACTCATACTGATAAGTTAGGAAAATAAAGTTTTGTAAATGTGCAAAAATTCTCAAAAATTACCTGTTACTCACATAATTTCACAGTGAAATTAGGGAACACTTGTTCTGAACAAGAATAGGCCTACTGTTCTCAAAAATTTTAAAAGATCACAATTAAGTTTAAGCCTACAATTGACAGTAACTGCACAAATTATTTCGCAGCACTCATGAATGCTCAAAATTTCACAGTATATCACAATACAAACAGCTATTGATGCTATCAGTGAGAGATTTTGCAGAAGTGATGTGAACAGTAAAATTTTGCAAGTCTAGAACTTCAGATCAGTACACAGTTCTTGTACATGCAGTCTCACACAAAGGAAAATTCCAAAGTTGGCTTTTATATATAAATAAATGTGTGTATTGCAGAGATTTTTTACGTAACTGTTTCTATGTACACTTCTACACTGGCATGACGAAGAAGAACCATTGTTCTATGCTGTTTTTTACTATCATTTGTTCCCATTGAAGGTAATTCTGTGTGAGGGGTAATGTAAATGCTCTTTGCAACATTGATGTAAAGGCAGAATATTTATGTGTACTTAGGTGATGAGATTTGTTGCATATAGTGGTGTAAGTGGATGGTTACTGTGAATGTAGAGTATGTGTTATTGGTGTTCTTTACTGATTGTCAGAAAATAATTTGGTTGTTGTCTTCATGTGTAACTGGAAACTATTTTTATTTCTTTTAATATGTTGAATTCACAGAGTAACGGCTGTACTTCTTCTTGCTTCCATCAAACAAGAGTATTGTGTCATTAACTTATCTCTTATTACACAACATTCTAAGCAAGTGTGTTATCTTTATTGAAACACTTACTTTTTGAGCAATTTGTGAAGATTTCTGTAAGAAAGTGAGGTGTATTACTTCACTGGGCTAGACCTTCCTTTTGCTTATAAATTTTATTATCAAAGACTACATAATTGTTCACATTAAGTTCTGCCACTGTCTGAGTTTTCAAAAGTCCTTGATATGTTGATATTGATTTTATCTTACAATGTATACTTTTCTATTGCAAAATTTATTAATAAAAGGAAGGAGCAGACATGTTCCATAATTTATCTTGTTCATTATTGTTTGTATGAAAAACAATTTCCTAAAAAATGTTAGCTTCATGTGAACACTTAAGGGCTACTAAAATGAAACTGTGACTCTTTTATGCATTGTTTCTTTTAAAGTAGATAGTTCTTTGGCTCAGTTTCTGAGGAAAGAGCCCTTGTGTCAGTTGATTGGGTTTGTGTACTACCTGCTATACTGACTTCATACTGTCATACCATGAGTTTTTCTGTAATCAGTAAGTAATGTAATTTCTGACAGAGGAAGGTGAATCGGAGTTATAAAGGTGAGGGTTACCCCTGCTCAGGAAAACATCATGTACAGTGCTTACATTATCTGCTGCTTTTTTAAAATTTATTGAGAAAATATTAAAGCTCTGGCAGTGCCCTTAAAAAATTATATTCCGTTTGCACCACCTTTCACTTTGCTGTTTTTTTTGTATATATGATGGCTGTTAGGTTTGTTGATAAGCTGCTGATGAACAAGTAGTACTGAATCACTAGTGCTGTCCTTGTCCAGGTACATATCATTTATATTATGCTCAAAGTGGAAAAAATACAGTGTTTATAGGAAGATATTTTAGAAAATCAAGACTTATTTTACTTACAATGCTGAATAATTCTATGTACTTAATAGTCAATGTATTGTGAAATAGCAATGTATCCAAGTGAAAAGGAATATACAGTTGTTACTTAACTTTACAGATAATTATAATAAATATTCATTCTTGCATACAAAACTTAAGACATGAGAGAATGCCAATGACTTTTGTGAGGTAAAACTTAATGTTTCTCAAAAAAATCATAATGCTGTAGACTATAGAATCAAATTTAATATATTCCTTGCACAGAAATTTTATTCTTCTTCCTTCATTTCCAAGCATGGAATCATTACAGAGAATCTATGATTGAAAACTGAAGTTAGATTTAACTGCTTTTCAGCATGTAACTTTCATTGACAAGGAGTACCACAACAGCATCTGAGTAGGTATCTCATACCACGACTGCATGTGACCCTGCTTTATTTACAACTTTTAGAGCCTTATGAGTATTTCATGCCAACAAGCATTCCATGCATAACATATGTTAAATATAAGTTGCTTTTTATTTTCAGGTTCTTCAAAATGCTTTGCCTTGCCTGTTTAATAAAATCTAGTGAATTTTTAGAGACCTTGGAAAAATATAAACAACATAAATTAGTCTGAGGCATTAGAAGCTTTGTTGACTCAAAGAATAACAAAATGACCAAATGAGGGCAGCTTCCATTAAGAAAAAAGTCCAATGAAGTGTTTGCCTGATAACGGAGGCAGCACTGACCCATCTCATCCTGCACTGTGAGAAAAAATACAATTACATATAAGGAACAAAGGTATATTCTAGTTACAGAAAGCAGTAAAGAGAATTATTTACCATGTTGAAATGAACAGCTACTTTCTTGTTGCTTTGTTTCTTATTTTGTTGAATACACAGTGTTTCTATATTTCAGATCTGCAGATCATACTGACAACAATCAGTCTGAAAAGGTTACTTTGTCTTTCCAGATATTTACTTCACCTGGTAGAACTATAAGACATGTAGGTGAATGTTTCTGTTGCTGGGGAAAAACAAATTACTGAAAAATTAGAGGTTTGAATACACTTTGAATCTAACAGAAATTACAGTGAGTGTAAAGAAAAGCAAGGCTAAGTTTGAAACACTAGTTAAAATATCAATGGTGACAAAGAAAAAATTAAAAGGAGTTGAGAGCAACTAGAAAAAATTCTTTCCTGCCACACATTACATGATATCAAGAACAACATTTCTGAAATTTGATCCATAAATGCAAAATAGTGCATAGAATTTTATTGCTGATTCTCGAGAAGATGTATTGCAACCAAAAAATAACCAGCTGCTGAATTCGAAAAAAGGTGTTGTTAAGATGATAAATGAATTCACCAGTAGAGAATGCAGGTGAAAGTACATTGTGAATGAATAACTGACTGGACAGTAAAAAAATGATCAGTTATGGCATGCAGGGAATAGTATAATGTTTATTTTATTTCTGTATTTGTTTCACATTCTGGTGATCGATGTTGTGATTGTATGACGGGATATGGAATGTGTCAGTTTTACAAATTTGTTATGGTATTATGTGAGTGGCACAATTATTCATATTTAAATATCTACAGCTTAGGTTCTAGGGCAGAAAAATAAATTTTACAGTTAAATAAACATTACATAAAATATATTATAGAAAAATAAATACATTTACAATAATAAACGAACAGCATCACAAATGAAAACCTTGGAATGTATCTGAGAGTTACAGGTACTATTCATTGTGGTTCAGGAACTTTAATGTAATATAAAATGACCCTTGCTGCAGAAACTGCCATGAAGTTGGGTTTTTTAACAAGAGTCATCTACTAAACTCTTAATTTGTGAAGGGATGGCATTAAATATCTTACAGCCACTGAAGTTGACCTTGCATACCATAGTCAGGTTTGCATGATCATATTGGATACTGGCTTTTCTTGTAGTACATGACTATTGATACACACTATTAAGTTTGAAAAGGGGCTTTTTTCCCTTGTGAAACACAGCAGGGAGAATACGTATATATATTCTGCAGTGGATGTGAAGATTTTGATTTCTTTAAATGGGTTTCTGTATGTGGCCCTAGGGTGGACTCCACCCATGATTCATATGATTCTTTTTTGTGCACATAACGCTTTTCTAGAAAGTGGCTGATTTCCACAAAATATGATTCCATATGCCATAATAGCATGAAAATAACCATTTTAAGCTAATTTAATGGTTTCCATATTGCTATAAGAGCAGACAATGCATAAAGTGTAAGTTGCAGGATTCAGTCTTGTGCACAGGTTCAGGATGTGGTTTGACCAGTATAGTTTGCTATCAATTTGTAAGCCAGATGTTTTGAATTGTCCTCCATAGCTATCTGCAGGTCACCTAGTTTTCCTCCTATTTCTTCATCTGATGAGATTGTAAAACTGGATATAGTTTGTTTTGCTGTAATTAACAGAAAGACTATTTATGTTAAACCAGTCACAATATCCCTAAAAACATTTTTAGCTGATCCATCAAGTTTGTCTAATGAATTATCAATAAGAAGCTTAGTGTCATCAGCAAAGATGATGAATTTACAATGATCTGTACAAAGAGGTAGATCAGTAAAAAATAATAATAAAAAGTAGGGTGCTCAGATCTGAGTGCTGAGGCACTCTATATGTTGGTACCTCATTCCAATGATGCTGAGACATCTTATCAACTATCCAGTGCAGCTTTGTTTTGTGTTTGAAGGATATGAATAAAGTCACTTCCCTGCTGCACCACTTATTCCTACACATTTAGCTTTATGTGAAAGTATTTGGTGACTGACACAGCAAATCACTTTTGATAGGCCACAAAATATTCCAATCATCTTCATCTTTCTACTGATAGACTCTAGAATATTGGAGGCAAATGCAAATATTGCATCTCCTGTTAGTAACCCTTTCTGAAATGCAAACTGACTTTAGCTGATGATATTGTTTTCATTGAGGTGGTTAACAATCCTGGCATGCATTAATTTATTTAAAACCTTGGAAAAACTTGTCAGTATTGAGATTGGCTGATAGCTTGCAATATCTGCCTTATCTACCTTCTTATAGAGATGTTTCAAAACTGCATACTTAAGCCTTTCGGGAAATGTTCCTTGCTTAAGTGATGCATCAAAAATTTGGGAAAGGATTTTAATTATATGATTGCAGCAGTATTTTAATAATTTGCTAGACAGTTTGTCAACTCCAGTAGAGTTTTTACTTTTCAGAGATTTAATGACTCTTTCTATTTCTGAAATAGTGACTGTTGTTATTTTGATCTGTTGTACTATGTAGGTACACTGGCTTGCAGAAAATTTGTGGCTTGATTTATGGAGCCTTGTAATCCTGTTTGTTCTGTTACTGTTAAAAAGTGTCTGTTGAATACGTGAATAACTGTTTTTGGATCACTAACAACATTATCCTCATTTTTATTTGGTTATTTTCATTGTAAAATTCACTTTTCCCTGTTTCCTTCTTTAAAAATTTCCAAATAGTCTTCACTTTATTGCTTGCATTACAAATTTCTGCCTTCAAGAATGTGTTTTTGATGCCTATATGGTTTTCTTAAGAATTTTATTGTACAATTTGTAATGCATAATCTTATTCAGATCATCTGGTCTCTTGGCTACTGCATAGAGCTCCCTTTTTGTTGTACAAGAAATTTTGATGCCATTAGCGAGCCAAAATCTATGTCCTGATTTAAACAAATTTTCATTCACCAACTTTTTAGGAAATGTTTCTTCAAACAGAATTGCAGCCTGACTGACAAGTACATTAACTTCAGAGTTTACATCAATAGCATCATATACAGGAGATCAGTCCACATGCTGTAGTTGTTGATTAAAGTTTTCCATGGTATGTTTGGTTATAATCCTGATGTTTTTTGATATGAAATTTACCTTTATTTGTACGTTTATTTGGCTTATGGCTAGGAACTTTCCATCATGATCTGATAGGCCACTTATAATATGTGTCACAGTTAAATTATTGTATGCATCCTTATTTATAAATATGTTATCTGTTAAATTATTATAAATGGCTGACTCTAGTTGGCCTGTCTAGTACTAATATTAAGTTGTAAGAGCATATCAGGTGTTCAGGATCTGTTCTGTTTCTGTTTTCTGTTATAAGTCCATATTAAAGTCACCCTTTACAAAGAATGATTTAGTTTTTCTAGACAGGCAAGACAAGAGTAATTCATTATGCCTCAGCAAAACATACAGATATCCAGCAGGTTCCCTGTCAATTGACAGCACAATAACTGTTGCACTATGTGCTGTTATCTTGATGCGACACACCTCAAAGTGCTGTTCCGTACAGTATTTGCTTAAATGTAGAGGTTTATATACTACATTATTTCTAACAAATGTTGCAACACTCCCTTTCTCATACTAGATTTATAATAATGAACAGCTGAACAGAAGTTTTCAATCTATATGATATGGATCCTGTTCATGATATGATGTTCAGAGAAAAACAGTATACCTGGTTCACTTCTATATTTTTCATCTTTTAGGTGTGTTAGTGGTTGCTCTATTTTATTCTTATATTTTGATGAACTACAAAGTTTGAGGCTTGGTCACCACTGCATTTGTGTATTTATTTGGAGCAGTTTTTCCTCAATAGACCATTTAGTTCTGCTTGAGGCACTGGAGGCCTATTTTGAATACATGAGACTGATGTTCCACATGGTTTTGAATGCTTTTCTCTCATGGGACTCATCATAAAAAATGCTGAGTTACCTTTCTGTTGTATATGGTACAAGTTGCTGCTTCTGCTGTGTGTTGTAATGTTTCGACTGCAGGTTTTGGTACTGATGGCACTGCTGTTTTTGAGGATGATGCTGCTTCTGCCAGTGGTGTTGTTGGTCCCACACATGGAATTACATTGTTCATCTTCTCTGTGCATGCAATGATGTCATTTATTATTTTACATATGAAGTTCTTTCTTTCATAATTCAAATGCATTCCATGCCTGGTATGCTGGCACCTGTCCAATTTACCTATATCAATGATGCTGCATTTTCTGAACAAAGAACACATTTTTTTTATTGTTATTATTTTAATGTTAGTTTGATGGAATGTACTCCGTCAGTCCAAATAGTTTCAACACTAGATTAATATAAACTGGAGAAAAGTTAACACAATGGCTTTAATGCTTCAGTTGTTCTACATCTTCTCCCCCACTTGAGTACAACACACAGAACGTCCATACAGTGAAACAGCCAGAAATGTCCTTCTTTGGGTTGTTTAACATTGGGTTGATTGTCAGTTATTTTGCCAAAGTGTTAACCCTTCATGTGAATTTCTGCACTTTGTCGTTTTGTAGTAGGTTCGTACTGAGAACACCAAGTCTCATCAACCCACCAAGTCTCATCAACCACGATGATTTTTCCAGAAAAGAGTTGTCCATTTTTGCATTTCAGTCAAGTTGCAGAAAATATTCACACACTATTTATTTTGTTCAGGAATCAAGGTGTGTGGGACAAACTTTGCATACACTTTTCTCCACTTCAAAACATTCTGGACAACGGTTTGACAATTTGATTCAGAGATGTTGCTCCATATGTTCGCTGATAGGACCTCATCAAATGAACAGGAATTTTGACCAAATAACTGCATCAAATTTTGTGTGATTATTATTCTGTTGCTAGATAGTTGACCAAGCACTGGATAAATATGTACCTACAACAGCTCATCATGGAAGTGACCCTCCATGATATAGTCATTGTAAAGAAACTTCTAAAGAAACAATGACTACTGCATAATGGTTTTAAAACAAAGCGTAGCACAGTAGCCAGAGAGATACTGAATGAATTGCATTTGCCCATGACACCTTCAATGACTTCCATAGCAGGATGTTGCTGACAGATCCCCCATGAAACTCAAAGAAATTCTGTCTCTGTGTAAAGCATATCAGTGACATCACACTTATTTTACAGGCCCTCATGGATGACACAGGAACCAAAGTTTTTGGTAACAAAGCAAAAGCAGAAATACTGAACTCTGTCTTTAAATTTCCTTTACAATGGCAGATATAGGAGTACTGTTAAAGCAGTGTGAAGGCAAAATGAGTAATACAGATGTTAGTATCACTGACACAGAGAAATAGCTAAAATCACTAAAATGAAATGAGGCTTCAGGAACCAATGGAATCCCTGTCAATTCTATAGAGAATCTACAGCTGAGTTGGTTCCTGTCATAATCATAATATACCACAGATCACTCAAACAAGAGACCATGCCCACTGCTTTGAAGAAAGCACAGGTCACACATGTCCACAATATAGATAGTAGAATTGGCCTGAAAAACTTATCCAATATAATTGATATCTTTTTGTTGTAGAATCTTAGAACTTAGTTTTAGGCCAAAAATAATGAGGCAGCTCAAACAGAATGACATTTTCCATGCCAACCAGCACGTATTACAAAAATGCTAGTCATAGTGTTCAACTTGTGCTGTTCTCAAATGGTTCTGGAAGCTAAGGATTAAAAGTTATTAGGTGGACTCGGTGTTTCTTTACTCCCTGAAAAAATTGCACTAGTTCCACACTGACATTTATTAACAAAAATATTACCATGTGGGGTATCAAACAAAATTAGTGGCCAGATTGAGAATTTATTGGTTGGGAAAATGCAGACTGTCTTGGATTAGAGAGTCATTGACAGAAATACAAACAGGGATGCTCCAGGGTAGTGTATTAGAACTATTGATGTTTATGTTGTATATTAATGATGTAGAACATAATATTAATATCACCCTCAGACTTTTTGCAGGTGACACAGTTACCTGTTGTGAAATACTATTTGAAAAAAGCAGCACAAATGCCCAATCATATCTTGATAAGATTTCAGAGTGGTACAAAGATTGACAATTACTTTAAAAAATCAGGAATGCAAATTTGTGGATTTCACAAAATGCAGAGAAATGGAATCCTTTGAGTACATCATCATTGGGTTACAATATTGGAATCAGTCATCTTATAAAAATTCATGGGTGTAACAATTTGTGGGGATATGAAATGGAATGACCACATAGGCTCAGTTGTAGGCAAAGCAGTTGCAAGATCTTAGATCATTAGTAGGATACCAGGAAAATAGAGTTTGTCTAAAAGGAGATCACTGACAAAAAACTCATTCAACACATCCTGGAGTACTGCTCAAGTGTGTGGAATCCATACCAACTAGGACTAGCAGAAGATATTAAACATATAGACAGAATAACAGCACAAATAGTGACAGGTTTGTGTGACTCGTAGGAGAGCACAGAAATCCTGAAAAACATTAATTGACAGATGCTAGAAGAGAGATGACAATTAGCTCACTTTAATTGTTCTCTGGGGTGCTTCTGATCCTGCCAGGCAGATGTAGTTATTATTTTGCAGTGAATACACCTTTATAGACAATAATCTGTGACTTCAATAAAACTTAGTTCTGTGTGTCAAATGTATCAGAGCTGACAATTTTTCATCATGTACTCACTTAAAAATTGCGACAGTCAGAATACCTGCACAGAATCCTAGGATGAAACGTGCCATCATAAGGATCAGTTCACACTCAGAAATGGGATGGAAAATGGTTGGATGGAGGGACAGATCTACAATGTAACATGCAATCAGAACCACGATGTGACTTTATTTTCTTGGTACACAAATCATTGTTTGTTGCAAAGGAGCAGTCAAGCACAAGAAACTAGATAGTGAATGCAAAACTCCTATTAATGTAATGTCAAGTTTAAATATAGCATCTTCAATAAACTGACAAACAAAATCAGTAATCAGGTTGGATTTTTATGTTCTGAGTAAACATAGTAATAATAAAAACTGGAAAAGTTATTTTGTCGAATTTCAAAATGACCAGGTTTGACTACCTTTGGCATAAGACCAAATGCCTGCTTTGAGTATGTAGACATCTCTAGTAAACTCTTTATGACCCATGAACAAACATTGGAAGAAAAAATATAACATTTCCTTTATAATCTTTCTTTGATAAAATAACAGTAAAATTTAAATTTCATAGTGAAAGTATTTGGATGGTTTCAAAGTAAAACCACTGGGTCTTCTGATGATTTTCATGGCTACATTTTTTTGTGAAATTTTATGAAAAAGTTCTTTGTTTTCGTTAAACACAAATCAACATTGCATATTTCACACATTGATCTTGTGTGATGCAGTACTTTGGCAGTTCTACAGTGTGCACATCTTTGAGATTGTCCTCTTTCTGGCATATGGGATGTATTGTCAAAACACTTAGCTGGTGCAATGAATGGCTTGAATCTGTTCTGCTAGATCCGAGACCTCTTGCGATTAGGATATGATGAAGATGCTCCAACTAGACTGTCAGCTGCAGAGAATCTGAATTGCTTTGAGGATATTTGCTCATAACTGCAATGTTCCATATAAGTGATGAAGGCATGGTATAACAGTGACATCAAGAAAGCGCCAGAAAATCCTGTGCCACCATTTTTTGTTTTTTCTATCAATCTCATAGACTGATTTTAACATGTCGGATTTGTCTGCAAGCCCCACATAGGCTGTGAAACGCACTACAATATCTGGTCATAAAATTTCTACCTGGGAACCATCTTTACACTTCTGAGATGTAGTACTTACATTTTCAATATTGTGGAAATTTGAAGGAAACTGTACTGGGTTGCGAGCTTTCCAAGCAATTGCTGAAATACCTTTGCTGCTACATTGAAACTGGAATTCTCCCCAGTTCTGAAGTAAGGTGTCTTACAACTCAGGAACCAAAGCACTTTTCTCTCCCCTGGCCCATTTTCCCACTATAGAGTTGATACTTGGAAACACAACCAGGCACATACTGCTTGAAGGTTGACCACCGGTGAAATAATCATTGATTCATCCACAGTAAAATGTTCTGTTGGCTTATAACTTTCCGAGTACATCTTGCTAAGTCAATCCAGCAATGGGCGTATCTTGAGCAGCTTATTGTAGCCTTTCTACCCCTTTTTTGGCTACTGATCATTATCATTTGCATGTGTATGCCATAGCAAACATGAAAAACTGTTCCGAGGCATGATAACTGAAATGTAGGAATTACGGAGAGCTGGGTCTGAAGACCAGTAATCCCTATGTGAGGATATTTCTTGATACCAATTAATAAACTGATGGCAATTAATTTCTTCATTTCTCATAATCAGTTGGTCTGAAAGCTGTGGAAACCCCAAGCTTTTGAGCTGCATACATATTGGTTTGAAATATTAGACGGTCTAGTAAATCATTACCAAATAAGCAGCCAAATATGTCATTGGGGTTTGCTTTGTTAAAATGGATATTTGAACCATAATTATGTGAAAATTCAATAGTTTCTTTTGCAAGCATCTCTTGTACCCATTCGATATGCTCCGTTAGTTTAGCATTTACATTACATACATCGTCGTCTTCACAAACATCCCCTCCAAGTTAAACTACATGTTCTCTTCAGGTGGAATAAGTTGTGGTTGTTGATCAATTTCTTCTGATTCACTTTCAGTATGTGAAGCAGCTGATTCTGGATCACTTGGAGTTTCAATAAGTATGTCCATTAGTATATCTGTGCTGAGGTTACAAGCTCTAAATCTCTGGTCTCCTCTGTGGTTTACTATTCATGCTGACACTCTATAAAGAAAAAAAAAAAAGTCTGCATGTTGATTACAAGTATGGGTTCCACACCCTGGCACTCAGCACAACACTACACTGAAAAGGTGGGCAACTTTCAACAACCACTTTTCTGCTGCAAGTAGTTATCAGCACTGATGCTAGGTGCCACCAGCAATCAGTGTGCAATGACTTCAAGATAAAAGTAGTTGGCCACAAACAGAAGGAAAGTAAAAATATGATTTCAGGGTGAAACCACTGGGCCAGAAGGAGTTAAGATGCTTTGGATCCAGTTAATTGTTTTATTTTAGAATAATTATTCATTTAGACAAAATATGATTACTGCACATCAGAAATTACCTATAGTTACATCCAGTATTCTGCAAGAGAACAAACATCCTCTGAAGTAAAAAATAATAAAAACAGCCTCACACTATGTGTCAAAATGAAAATTTGCCATCCACAACACATGTTTCTCCTTGACAGCTCCTTCTATCCATAATTGGTTATTTTATAGGATCAAGTAAGTTATATGTTTGTTTCACCATAAAAGCCTCAAAACATATATTGTATAGTATGTGCTTGTACAAATTTTTAAATTTCAGAATGATGTGTGTAATCAATGTGCAAATGACATGTCTGAAATTATAATGTGTATTGTAAATAAGTCTAGGAGAGATGTAACCAATTAATTAACTGATTCTCCTGGATTTATTTATTTATTGGAGGGGGGGGGGGGCAATGAGTACTCAAGGTATTTTTCTCAGGTACTTGTCTACATTCAGCACTTGTTTGGAACGTATATATAATTGGATAGTGATTGATAAAGCATACTATTAGCCTTTTTTGAAATTTTAATTTATTTACATTGCACAGAAACAGTTCACTGTAGATTTTATAATACAGCTTGTTTCTTCTGTTATGCATTAGAAAGGAAATTTACCTTTTGGTCAGTGCGAACATAATTTTCTTCAGTATGATATCTGTTTGTATATGAAATAAATTTCAATGAAAACAATTTCATATATGTGAATGAAAACTGAAATATCCACAGTTTGCGCTCTTCATTCTTAAGCGGTATTTCTACATCTACATCTACATGAATACTCTGCAATTCACTCATAAGAGCCCAACAGAGGATTCTTAGAAACACCTAACCATTTAATTGTTATCATGTTGACATTAATCAGAATGTAAAGTGATGCAACTGTTTTGGACAATAAAACTGTAGGAATGGACAATATGTCCTGCACTTCAGACATAAGTGTAGGCTGTGTATTTCAAACTATTCTCCCAAAATCAGATTACCTCATATATCACCACTCTCTGGGGACCTACTAATGTACTTTTAGGGAGAGGGGAAGGATGAAGGATGCATTAACAAACATGTAATGATGTGATTTCAGTGGAAATAAATAGAGTAAGATGCAGGCAGATCCACATCAGAATTTAAATATGAAAGCTTACATTTAGATCTAGATGGAGGTTGTGTGCTTCTGAATGTTTTGGAAGTGGGAGCTGTATTTTTCGAAGGATGAGAGGAGAATACTGGCTGAAAGATATGTTTGTTTATATGATTAGTGTGGTGTTTATATGATTAGTGTGGTAGTTACAGGGAAGGAAGATCTGGGAGAGAGGTAGTTGGTGTAGAAGTTAATGGATTCAATGGTGGAGCAGGTACATCTGCAGACTCAATATCACATAAGGCTGGTGGAAATCCCTCATGAATTTAATCAATTAATTAATTAATCAATTGATTTAAGACTGACTTATCTCAAAAACTTTGTGTTACATGCAAATTTGTGAATGATACATTGCCAGCCTGCCTCTAACAGGATGGCCTCACAGTTTTTCCAGTTTGGTGAAATTAGATTCTGCTTGACTTGGGCTGATTCAGCTGAACCAATCATTCAAAGGGATTTCAACAACCCTGGCAGCATTACAAACTCACCAAAAGACATACTAGGTCATACAACTGCTGATGCCATTCACATTTTGTGGCAAGGTGATTTTTAGCATGTATACTGGTTCATACAGTAACTGACATTGTTTAGATGCTTCAGAATTGAGAATGAAGTATAAAAATTATTGATTGTAAAAAATTACAGAGTTTTCTGTAGTTATCAAACTGTAAATAAACTGTGCTGATGCTCAATGTTTGGCAGTTCATCATGAAGAAAATGTTGCTACTCTGTGGGAATACATATGCTTATATCAGCTTTTCACATAACTATCAGTGGTATTCTAATGTGATGTGTTCTCAAGGATTAAGCACAAAAAATGAGACTGGTGCTGCTAGTTCTTAGACACTTTATGGAGCATTGTGCACATTCTTTCGATTGTTTTGCTGCACACATTAGAGAAGGAAACTTTAAGATACAGTACTCCAGGTGTGCCACATGTACTGAACATATGTAGCAATTTAACTTTGGTTAGAAATTTTATCAAATTTACAGAGCCACTGAAGATCTACAAGCCAATAAGCATCTGATGATTGAGTTTATAGCAATATGTTATGATGAGTCCATATGTCTTACTGATCCAGTAAGTTTTTGTGTGTGATCTAAAGTTTAGGAACAAGATATATTATCTCCATTTTAAAGAAATATGTCTTGTGGTGAAATAAATAACATCATTCCTGGGAAAGAAGCTTGAAACAAAACACAAACATTTGGTTGTGGTGTACCTTGAGCATTAATCTTGGGCATAAAAAAAACAATTGTTAATAAAAGAAACTGAGGTCCAACAATTTATATCTGATCGAAACTCTCAAAGAGACATTATATAAATATCTTCAAAGGTGGAATTTTTGGTGTTGCCAATAGATATTTATAAAAGTAAATAAAATTATCCTAGCTTTTGAAAATAGTAGTTCCTCCCTCAGGGATGAAAGAGGGATAGGTTGGAGAATATTAAAAAGGTCACTCAGATGCTAAGATGAAAAAAGTTCACCTGTTGTCAGGATAAGGAGAGACAAATATGACATGGGGGCTGTCAAAGGTCAAAGAAAGTGCATTGGTAAGCACAGAGCCAGTTTTATTCCAGCGATGATGAGGACAGAGTGACAAGTAACAGTAGACTAAAGTGATGAGAAATGAAATGAATAGAACAATTACAATGTAAGAGGAAAATGAGATTGTGGGGGGAATGAAGATGAAAAGTGAAAATAAAGAAAATGATTAAAAAGGAGGTATAAAATAAAAAAAAGATGATGATAAACAAACAGGAAGAGAGGTTTGTATATTAAAGGATGTGTAAGTCCAGGATGGTGTTGGAAATCCAAGAATTTGTTGAAGAAAAAAAAAATCTAGTATCAAGTGGGAGGATCCAAATAGCCTCTATGGTGTAGCCAGAGCCCTTTAGTAATCAGGTACTGCCTTCAAACCTCTTACCAAATGCATCTCACCTTTGGACCTTTGGCTGACCAGCATCTTCAGCTCATCACAAAGCACCTTCCGTCCTACAATTGCTGGAATCTTTCAAATCCATTCCTATTCCTCCACCACCTGGCACCTCCTTGTGACTATCAATGTGACCTCACTGTAGACACATATCCCACACACATGGACTCACTATCTTTCCCAAGGCCCATTTGAAACTCTCCCTAAAACATTATTTGTTTTCACCACCCTAGCCAATTTTTATCTGTACTCATAACTGAGGACCAGGACTACAAATAAATCAGAGAGACTGCTATGTAATCTATGATGATCCTGTCAAGTACCAACCTTTTATATGGACCATATGAAAAAGTATTCCTCACAGCCTACAAAGTGGCCCTTAGACTTCTTGCAGATTTATCAATGACATCTTTGTGGTCTGGATTCATGGTGAAGAAAAAACCCCATTACTCCGTGCAACAGCTTTTCCCAACTCAAAGTCTTGTAGTCCTTTCCCAGAGCCAAGCCACCTTCCTTGACTTTGACCTCCATCTCATTTAAGCCCACATCAAAATCTCAATCCATACAAAAGCAACCAATAATAAACTGTCTCCAATTTGGCAGCTGCTTCTCAGTCCATATCAAATGATTCTTTCCCTACAGTTTAGGCACTCATGGCAAATGTATCTGCTCCACCACTGAATCCCTCAACTTCTGAACCAACCAACTCTCCAAGGTCTTCCTCTCCTGCAACTACCATGTAAACCTTATTTGCAGACAAATATTTCAGCCAGTGACTAATACAGCTCCCACTTCCAAAAATCTCAAAAATACATGCCACCATCCAACCCTCTTGTCACCAAGAACTGACCAGGTATCAATACATTACTCAGTTAAGCCCTAAAAAGCAATCCTTTTTCACTGGTTCCCTCCCTACATGACTCATTTTCATCTTCTGTCACCTCCCTACCCTCCATGACATCCTTGTCAAGGCGTATGAGATATGACATTCCCAGACCATAATCTCTGCACCAACACTGTTATGCCTGCAGCGGTTCCCACTGTAAAACCTGCCCCATGCGCCCACCCACTTATACCCACTCCAGCTCCATCACTGGTAAATTCCACTATTTAAAATGTAAAGAAACTTGTGAAACAACGTATGTTGTCTTCCGCAGCACACAATTTTATATAGGAATGACCACCATTAAATTTGTTTAATATATGAATGGGTTCTGAAGTACTGTCTGCCTTGGGGACACCCAGTATCTCATTGGTGAGCATGTTCTACAGTGTGACTCGTGATCCATGTACCTTATTACACCACATGGCCTGTCTGGATCCTTTCATCTGATAATGGTTTCCCTGGACTCAGCAAATGAGAACTTGTATTCCATGTATATAAACTGGCATGATTTATTTATTTTCTTTATCACTTTTTATTTTTTATCTCAGTGCTCCATCTCTAACCCCTCCCTGCCTCTCTGATTTCTTTTTATTCCAATCTCCACTTACTTCTACTTCTTAATTGAATTACTGATTTCTCTTCCCCATTAATCTATCTTTCCGCCTCACTCACTCCTAATCACCTCTGGACCAAAACTGGCAAAGTGCTTAAAATAGCATACTACACACATCAAAAAAAGTTTTGCATCACCTTGGTTCCCAGAGTTTCGGAACCTATACAGAAAACTGGAATAGAGATCAACATAATCATTTCCGCCCTTTTTATTGCTCATGAAAACCACACATTGCACGTTGTACCACCATACAGCAAGACCTTCAGAGGTGTTGGTCCAGATTTCTGCACAAACCATTACCTCTAATATCCAGCAGCACGTCCTCTTGCATTGATGCATGCCTGTATTCATCGTGGCATACTATCCACAAGTTCATCAAGGCACTGTTGGTCCAGATAGTCCCACTCCTAAATGGCGGTTGTGCGTAGATCCCTCAGAGTGGTTGGTGGATCACGTTGTCCATAAAGAGCCCTTTTCGATCAACCCCAGGCATGTTTGATAGGGTTCATGTCTGGAGAACGTGGTTGTCACTCTAGTTGGGCGATGTTGTTATCCTGAAGGAAGTCATTCACAAGATGTGCATGATGGTGGCACGAATTGTCGTCCATGAAGACGAATGCCTTGCCAATATGCTGCCGATATGGTTGCACTATCGGTCGGAGGATGACATTCATATATTGTACAGCCATTACGGCACCTTCCATGACCACCAGCGGCATATGTCAGCCCCACATAATGCCACCCCAAAACAGCAGGGAACCTCTACCTTGCTGCACCCGCTGGACAGTGTGTCTAAGGCATGTAGCCGGACCGGGTTGCCTCCAAACACGTCTCCGACGATTGTCTGGTTAAAGAAACATATGGCACTCATCAATAAAGAGAACATGATGCCAATCCTGAGCAGTCCATTGGATTGTTGGAACCATCTGTACCACGCTGCATGGTGTCGTGGTTGCTAAGATGGACCTCACTATGGATGTCGGGAGTGAAGTTGTACATCATGTAGCCTATTGCGCACAATTTGAGCCGTAACATGACGTCCTGTTGCTGCACAAAAAGCATTATTAAACATGGTGGCGTCGCTGTCAGGGTTCCTCTGAGCCATAATACGTAGGTAGTGGTCATCCACTGCAGTAGTAGCCCTTGGGAGGATTGAGCGAGGCATGTCATTGACAATTCCTGTCTCTCTGTATCTCCTCCGTGCCCGAACAACATCACTTTGGTTCAATCCTTCCAGGCACAAAGTAACAATGTGGACACAGTCGAACTGCAGTATTGACTGTCTAGGTATGGTTGATCTACAGACAACACAAGCCTTGCACCTCCTTCCTGGTGGAACGACTGGAACTGATTGGCTGTCGGACCCCCTCCATCTAATAGGCGCTGCCCATGCATGGTTGTTTACGTCTTTATCTCTGTGTCTGTGATACAGTATCCACAGTCAAGGTCTATCTTCAGGAGTTCTGGGAACCAGGATTATGCAAAACTTTTTTTGATGTGTGTATCTTTGACCATTTACCCACTCTGTCACCTCCCACTTCATCTTTGTTTTACCTTGCCCTCACCACAGGTGATCCTCTCCCATCCTGGCATCTGAGTGACCTACCCTTTCTTTTTAACCATCCCCAACCTACCACTCTTTCCTCCCTGAGGAAGGAACGAATAGATCCAAAAGTTAGGATAATTTGATATAATAAACAATGGAAAATCCAGGATGGAATAACAATAATGTTATGAAATACTATGATCCGGCCTTACTGGTCAGAGACAGTGGTTATGTGTGTACTAGTTGTACTTGCGTGAATGTGTGTATTTGCCCTATTTAGAAGAAAGCCTTTTGGCTGAAAGCTTAGATGTGTAGCAGTCTTTTTGTTGTGCATGTCCACAACTCAACATCTCCTGTGTGTGTTTGTGTGTGTGTGTGTGTGTGTGTGTGTGTGTGTGTTTTTGTTTGGTAGTTCTTCATATTTCATGTCTTGAAGGCACTTCAGTATTGCTCAGTTATTCTGTCTCATAATTTTCTGGGTTTTCCTTTCGATAAAATTAAGAGCATGCAAATAAACTATTTTGAACTTAAAAGTGTGCAACTAATCGGAAAAAACATTCCAAAATTATTGATACAAAATAAAACATATCTATTTTTGCATACAATGTAAGTTGACACAAATAATTTGTTACTGTAATTATTAAAATTGATGTAACATGATAATCTGGTGACACACAGTTTTCATGTTAACTTCATAAAACGTGTCCCATATTCTTGCAGATCATGTGTTCACAATATTTCACAGTATGTATGAAGAATTACATCAGCACTTACTTGATTGAAATATAAATTTTTTATGGAATTTTACTGTGGGAGATAATTTCAGAATTGCAAATGTTAAGAAATAAATGTAAGTCTGATATTTGTTTTGAATATTTCAGCCAGTAGATCATGATTAATTGTAATTCAATCAGCTGGTTTTTAATTTAGATTGCACATCATGAAAAGTAGATTTGGAGATGGAACTTTAGAGGATGGCGCACGAGAGAACTTTGTATATGTTTGAGTTTTTTTTTTTTTTTTAAAAAAAAAAGAAAGAAAAAGAAACCTCAGTCTGGTTATTACCTCAGATGAATGTAGTTTCAGTAGTTCAGGAAATGTTTCATATATAAAAGTGTACAATAAATAAGACATCTGTCTTATACATTATTATTTGGTAAAAACTCGAGTTTCATGTTCTATGCTCTAGTACTATTAACATGATGTTTATGTAAATTAGATAAATTTTCAGTTACTGATTATTTAATTTCTTGTTTGGAAATGTACCAGTACATGTACTGAGATGAAAAAGTCAAGGGATAGCAATATGCACATATACTGGTGGTGACACTATTGTGTACATGAGGTATAAAAAAGTAGTGCACTTTTTTGTTAGTGGGCTGGATACAAACACACCTGTATCACATAGTCTTGTAATCACGACAAGTAGAAAGTTGTGTTGTGGCCTAACTACAGATCTGCAGCTGTACATTAGCCAGGTTTGATGGGTTGCCAGCTCAGACTACCACAAGAGCTCACAGCTTGAGAAAGGCTGAAGCCACCCCATAAAAAAAATAATGAGTCAGTGGCAGGGTGAGAGGGCAAGCAGTCCGTAGTGCATAATTCTGTGACAAGTTGGCACAAACTTGTCTTAAATTACTGTGCAATATTGCATTAGCAGGGCTGTGATTTATGTGAAAAGGTTCCTGATGTGGGTGTGACCGCACAATGGGAATTAACATCTTTGAATGTGGAATGGTAGTTGGAGCTAGATGCATGGGACATTCCATTTTGAAAATTGTTAGGGAATTCAATATTCTGAGATCCACAGTGTCAAGAGTGTGTCGAGAATACTAATTTCCAGGCATTATCTCTCACCATGGACAATGCTGTGGTTGATGACATTCACTTAAAGATCAATAGCAGCAATGTTTGTGTAGAGTTGTCAATGTCAACAGACAAGCAACACTGCATGAAATAGCTGCAGAAATGAATGTGGAATGTACAACAAATGTATCCCTTAGGAGCGCATGGCAAAATTTGGTATTAACGGGCTATGGCAACATACAACTGATGCGAGTGCCTTTGCTAACAGCACTACATTGTCTGCAGCACCTCTCCTAGACCCATGGCCATATCAGTTGGACCCTAGACAACATGAAAACTGTGGCCTTGTCAGATGAGTCCCAATTTCAGTTGGTAAGAGCTGATGGTAGGACTCTTGTGTGGTTTAGACTCCATGAAGCCATAGATCCAAGTTGTTAACAATGCATTGTGCAACCTGTGGTGGCTCCAAAATGGTGAGGGCCCTGTTTACATGAAATGGACTGGGTCCTCTGGTCCAACTGAACTCGTCATTGACTGGAAATGGCTATGTTTGGCAACTTGGAGACCATTTGCATCCATTCATAGACCTAATGTTCCCAAACAATGATGGAATTTTTATGGATGACAAAGTGCCATGCCCCCGCACCACAGTTGTTCACGATTTGCTTGAAGAACGTTCTGGACAATTCAGGCGAATGATTTGGTCACCCAGATTGCCCAACATGAATCCCATCAAACGTTTGTATGGGACATAATTGAGAGGTCAGCTCATGCAAAAAATCTTGCACTGGCAACACTTTTGCAATCATGTATGGCTGTAGAGCGAGCATGGCTCAATATTTCTGCAAGGTACTTCCAACAACTTGTTGAGTCAATACCATATGAGTTGCTGCACTGTGTTGGGCAAAAGGAGGTCCATCACAATAAAACTAGGTATCCTGTGACGTTTGTCACCTCAGTGTATTATGCCATAGCAAAATGCTAATGCATCCTTACCCACCCAGATAACGAAGCATGTTGAAGTGCCCACCTCCAGGACCTAGAGTGACACATTGTCTCCAGATTGAATGTGCCATTTGGATTAAAAACAGGTTCTAGTGTGTCGGCAAGCCTAGAAATGGTTTTCCATAGCCATTTAGGTAAATAACAGACCAGTTTCCAGGTCTCACCTCAGTTACATGATGTGCAAACAAAAACACTGTCTCATTTGGCCATGCAATATACACTATATGCAGATGAACTCCTCCCTGTGGAATGGGTAGTGAGATGGCAGTAGCTTAAAAACACCTTTGAGAGTGGTAACCCATTCATAATAATCATCTATATACAGGTGTGGTTCTCCACAAAATCAGAGAAATACTGTACCAATCGTGACATGACATTAGCTAGATATAGGGCACCAGAATGAATGGATGGACTAAAGCATCCTTAGTTTATGTAATTCACTTGGTAATGTTACATAAAATGCTACGGAACTATAAGATGAAGATCAGGTGCCACAGTGCAAACACATATGTATCACGTAGTGTTTTAAAAACTACAGGTGAACGGCTTTGTCGTGGCTTAACTGCAGCCCAGCAGCTGTACATTTGACTGCCACAAGGACTCATGGGTTGAGAAAGGCTGAAGGCACCCCAGAACAGGACACTGAGTCAGTGGCAGGCTAGGATGGGCACGCAGTCCATAGTGCGTAATTCTGTGATATGTTGGCACTAACTGGCCTTAAATTAATGTTTTTATCTCAAGGCACATCACAATAATGATTTCAAATATAATTTTAAAAGTGGTTTTGGATCTCTTCAACTGTTTCCTTTGTATCTCATACATGATGTTTATGAAGACAGTGAAAACTAAATTGCAGTATATGTCGAAAAAACCATAAATGTATATTTTCAAATTCTCCATTCATAAATAGAAAGTACATCAATGTTACCAAATGGTGTTGAATTTTACGCAGCAGTTATTACTGATTCCACTGATGTGCACTTTCAGACAGACTGGATTTACTTTGGTTATTGTTTATATTTTTTATTTTTTCTGTCATTCCAACTCTCCTTGAATCTAAACCCATACTCACTTTCATAATTCTGAGCAGTATATTTGCTGCTTTTTTTTTTGTATGCCTCTTGCAATCTGATCTACACGAAAATGAACCACAGCACGTTACTACACTGTATATTAGACACAATGTGTTTGATACATGGTAGCATGCTTTCTACTTCCTTTGACACTGGGATAATATTGACCAATATTTGTAAATCCCTCCATGGAGTGGAAGGAATCATCAGTTGTTCTTGAATCGTTCCTAGTGTGACAATGTTTGTGGGTTTTGGACACTTTACAATGCTGTCAACAGGACCCTATTTCTATTGTCTATCATAATATTTTATATACTGAAAAAAATTGCCCAGTATTTGTATAGGTACATAATTTGCTCTTTTCTGTGTCAGATGTAATCAAGTCATGTTAGAGGACTTCACTATTTTTCTTAGCACCATAAATTGTAACGTATTGTGATAGTCCAGCTTAGTGAAGAGTAAATCTAAAGATCAATGTTAGAGCAAATTAAAATCAATATATTATGTATGACATTTTACAGTCTGTATTATTCTCCTCTCTAGAGACAGGGCATGAAAAATATGTACTAAATACATTTTGGGCATACTGTATTGTGTCCCTTTAAGTATGCACTTCACTACAATGGTGAATAATGACAGACTGCATGAGAGAGTAAGTGTATTGCGAACAGTTGGCAGCGTGCTTAGAATCAAAATGGTGTAAATTAAAAGAAAAAAGTGATTTACAAAGTTTCAGCAACATACAATATTTATGACACAAATATACCTTCTTATCTAGTTGTTGTGGGAAGTCTAAATATGCTCATCACAAATCAAATTACTATATTGGCTAGTGAAACATTCCACTGCAGATCAAAAATTCACTCTGGAAGAAAGAGTCATTGTGTAAACAATTTCTGGGCCATGGATTATCCACTTCTTCACTAAATCCTTTATTTCCTCAATGGATGCTGGTCCACAAAGGAAAGTGAGCTTCTTTGAAGTTACTAAAGTAGGAGAGAGGTATTGGTAGAATTGATGTGAAGATGGTTCACAAGGCATGCCTCAGCCAGCAAAAGTACTGTCCACAAAAGGCAAAACTCGCGAGTTAAATCTTGGTATGGCACACATTTTTATTCTGTCAAGAAGTACCATAACATACACCCCGCGGCAGTGTGGAATATTACTTCTAGCAGTAAGATTTACACTGAAAAGAAATTTTAGAAGGTGCTAAGCCATTTCTCAGCCATATAATTTCTTCCATAGGGCTTGAGCAGCAATGTATGTATGAGAACTTCCGTGAGTAGGAGAGAGGAACTGGAGCAGCAAAAGTTGGTGTGAGTTGTTCCTGAATAGTTCAACTGGTAGAGCGACATCTGCTAAAGGGAATGTTTGTGGTTTGGTTCCAGTCCAGCACAGTTTTATTTTGTCAGGAAGTCCCACTACTCTGTCTGTTGTCAGCTCTTAGTTGGCAGTGATCCTCTGACTGTTATGGGGCTTATAACCCAAAGAGACTTTATCAACCAATCTTTTGTGCAGGGTTGTGAGTTGTACTGCAATTATACTCAAGTAACAGTGCGTAAAAAGCTATCAAACACAATAATCTCAGAAAATATTTGCAAGCATACAAACTTGCACTATGCATCTTCAGCTTCCTCTACCCTCTTGTAACGAATTACAAGGAGCATGATTTTTCTGTTCTGAAGATGAGTTGGTGGAAAATCTGACAGTAAACAGCTAATTTTCATTGAAGCTCATATCCAATTTGTTGATGATTTTTAAGAGTTACATTAACCAAAAAACTAAAATCCTTAATTTTACGGTGTTTACGTAGGTGGCTTCTCCCATTTATCCTCTGTCATTGTAATTCAGTTTAGTTGATTCTTATGATAAAAACTGATGCACAAAGAATTTAAACAGTTTCAGCAATATTATGATATCTATGACATAAACTTTTTTTAATCTTTTCTCTAATGGAACACTTGTGTTGTTATAGTGAAAATTCTACTATCAGAAGATGTTCTGGTGGTATGCACTAGATACAGATAATGCATTTTTGTTGGCTGTGGAAATAGCATGATCAGATATTGTAACATTTGGATATATTATAGCAGATTTTGTTACACGTTTTATCGAAACGAACACAAAACTCACTTTATTTGTAACCATCGACAATATGTTAGAATGGCACAAACATCATTGTAGGCATTCTGCAGATTTGTGAAATGATGGAAACTTGTAATATTCTCAAACACATAAAAAATAATCATATTGATTAAATTATTTTTTTTAGAAAAAGAAAATTATATATATAGGGTACCACTTGCTTGAAGTTGAACAGAAAGTATTTTTACTATATATGATACTGTGTTTCTGAAACAATCCATACCAAACATTTCACTAGCTGCCATGCATTTATTTCTAAAGAGAAAGATGAAGCATCTCCCGACTAAGAAGTAGTGTCATGGATAAAAGCATCCATGGTGTCAGGTATCAATGGAATACAAGTTGTTATCACATTCTCCTTCCTAACAGTGTAGTTGTCATCATTACTAACGTATAATGCCTCCTGATGTAAAGAGACATAATAGTTAACAGAAAACCTGTGGTATTTTTTTATATTGGTAATGTGGTCACAGATTTTTTATTACTACTATCTTTAGGAACCTGTCACCTGTGAGCCAAATATAAATAACTTTTTCTAAAAGAGTTTTGTGCTGTATGTTTCCACACACACCTCCACTTTACTATCCTGGCTGACTATATTGTGCCAGAACTGCACAACAATTGGTGTGAGGATTTGTGTATGGTGGAATGGGGGAGGGGAGGAAGAGAGAAAGGAGGTGTGGGGGGGAAGGCTGTTGGCTGGGATGGAGAGGCAGCAAGTGGCACCAGTAAGCTTATTCTGGTCGCTACCAGGGAAAGTTATGCACATTTCACAATGAGGAATGGGGTGGGAAGAGGAGATAGAACAGAGGAAGCAGTCATCTACATCTTCATCCATACTGCACATCACTGTGTGGTGCCTTGTGGAGAGCACTTGGGAACCAATCACTACCCCCCTCCTCCCCCCTTCTCTTCCTCTTGCTAATGGTCCACGGGAATAACAATTGTTTATAAGTCTCAGTGTGAGCTCGGAACTCTCTAATTTTACCTTCAAGATCTTTTTGCAAACAATTTGTAGCAGGAAGCAATATATTGGCTGACTCTTTTAGGAACATACACAGTCATTGTTTTAACAGTAACCCACTTGGTACGCACCATACCTCTTATGTAGCATCTGCCAGTAGACTTGGATGAGCATCTCTCTGAAGCTTTCATACTTACTAAATAAACCTCTAATGAAACATGCTGCGTTTCTTTGGTTCTCCTCTATGTCCTCTACCATTCGTATCTGGTGTGGATCCCAGGCTGATGAGCAGTATTCAAGTATTGGTGGAATGATGGTTTCATAAACTACTTACTTCACAGTTGGACTGCACTTCCTGAGTATTCTTCCAGTGAATCTTAGTCTAGCATATGTCTTCCCTGTGACTAGTTATGTTTGGTCTTTCCAATTTAAATCACTCCATATGGATACTCCTGTACATTTAATGGATGTGATTGCTTCCAGTGATCGTCTACAATAACGTAATTACACAACAAGGAATATTTCTGTATATTTATGTACAATACAAGACATTTGTTTATGTTGAGGCTCAGTTGCCAGTTCCTGGATCAAGATTTGATCCACTGTAAGTCTTACTGCAATTTGCTACAATTTTCTTGCATTGTGATTTCTCAACAGCACCATCTGCAAAAAGCTTCACTCTAAGATCAAAGATGATGTGACTTATAATACGAAAGCGCTGGCAGGTCGATAGACACACAAACAAACAGAATCATACACACAAAATTCTAGCTTTCGCAACCAACGGTTGCTTCATCAGGAAAGAGGGAAAGAGAGGGAAAGACAAAAGGATGTGGGTTTTAAGGGAGAGGGTAAGGAGTCATTCCAATCCTGGGAGCGGAAAGACTTACCTTAGGTGGAAAAAAGGACAGGTATACACTCGCACACACACCCATATCCAACCACACATAGTGTCTGTGTATGTGTGGTTGGATATGGGTGTGTGTGCGAGTGTATACCCATATCCAACCACACATAGTGTCTGTGTATGTGTGGTTGTATATGGATGTGTGTGCGAGTGTATACCTGTCCTTTTTTCCCCCTAAGGTAAGTCTTTCCACTCCCGGGATTGGAATGACTCCTTACCCTCTCCCTTAAAACCCACATCCTTTTGTCTTTCCCTCTCTTTCCCTCTTTCCTGATGAAGCAACCATTGGTTGCGAAAGCTAGAATTTTGTGTGTATGATTCTGTTTGTTTGTGTGTCTATTGACCTGCCAGCGGTAATGGTCCTGTAAGACTCCCTTGGGGTACTGATGTTACTTTTATGTCTGACTGTACTGAAACAATCTGGGCACCAGTATTTACTGGCTTCTGGATCTCATGGAGAAACAGAGTTAGCTGGGTTTCATGCAATTCTTGTTTGCAGAATCCATGCTGATTGCTACTGGAGAATTTTTCAGTCTCCGGAAATGTTATAATACACTCTAAGACAAAAAAAGATGATGCACCGAGAAGAAATTATCCAAAAGGGATGGAAATTGGCAGATATGACGTACAGGGTGATATAGTTAAACTTTCAAAATGCTGTAGAAATAACACCACTGGTCAGAATGATGTCAAATTGCAACAGAATATCATCGGAGAAGGTGGAAAACGTATGACAGAAGAAGAAAAATAGTGTGAAAATTGATCAATAGATGGCGCTGTATGTGTCAGAATACGTATATGAAAACACCTAACAGGGGCATGACCCATTGAAGTTGATATAAACATGCCAAGTACATGGCATTTTCTTCTTTCACGTCTGTGATGTTCGCCATGACTGTCTCAATGCAGGATCGTGCTCTGCTTGTAAAGCTGCATAACAAGAATGATGACTGTGCGTATGTCACTCTGCAGAAGTTCTGGACACTGAAGGGTTTGAAAAAAGGCATTGGCCTGATGACTGCAGTGGGTCTTGAGAAAATGATTCGGAAATTCGAAAAGACGAGTTCTTTTGGTGTGCAACCTGGTAGAGGAAGAAAATGAATTGATTCAACATCAGTGGAAGCAGTGCAGGAGGAGATGAGTGGTGGTGTGCAAACATGTAGTGTATGGAGAATTGCCCAAACTTTGGACATACCCGTGAGCATGGTGCAATCAATCAATGCCAAGCTGAATAACTGCTTGCATAGGGGTCAGAGGTGAGCAATGTATTATTGACTTGCTCAGTTTGTGAAGCTCTTTCTCTTGAATGAATCATCTTTTTCTTCTTTCTTAGAATTAAGATGGGTCGGATTATGAAGCAAATTCAACATGTTATCCTCGGCAGCATATTCCACCACTCGTTAGTCAACTCTGCTCTTGTCCGCAGTTTGACAGTGGCCATTCACTTGGATGGGCAGTGGTTGGTGGTCCTGTCTTCATAAAATGTGGTGTAGAAATTACTGTGGAGTTGGTATACAATATGAGTGCTTCAGCAGGGCTCCTGCCTCTGATAGGATAGGATAAGCCTACAGTGGGACCGGAGAAGGATGTATTATGTTTTTGAGTGTAGTGCATGGGTTTTGCACCTAGGTCTTCCACAGGGATACGATCCCTGTGTCAAGAGTTTGTGAGCAGATACGGTATAAGGATGGACTAAGATGTTATGAATGTCCTTCAAAAGGGCCTTTTTTAGCATCATGCCAAGAAATAAGGACCATCCTAACCGCAACCTCTCCTACATCCATCCTTAGCCCACATGTACTCCCAAACCCTGGTCTCATGGGTTACATCCCTGTGAAAGATCCAAGCCAACTATGACCAAGAGAGATGTGACCACTCATTGGCAGAACACATTGCTGAACACAACATGCTCATTGTCAATGGCTGCTTCATTACCCATGTCATGTGGATCCTTTTCCCCAACAGCTGCTTCTCTGGATTACAAAAACTAGGGTCTCCTTTTCCTCTGTTTGATCTTCTCCTCCCAGTCCACATCTCCATATCACTTGTGTGCTGTGCATGACTTCCCCTGCCTGTAACTAGAATAGACTAACTGATGCCAAACTACTATCCCATGCACACACTGCCACACACTCTCAGCCATCAGTCACCCTTTCATAACTTCCTTCCTCCCCTTCCCCAACTCCTTCCTTGAGTTGATTTGTAGTCACCACACTGTAATCAGCCAGTGACAATGTATCTGTGATCTCTCTCTCTCTCTCTCTCTCTCTCTCTCTCTCTCTCTCTCTCCCTCTACTACATGAACTACATGTATGTGTGTGTTTTAAGGATTCATCTGAAAACTAGCAAAGTTCTGAATTCTCAATCATGTTTATGTGCGCCTATCAATGACACAGCATCTCAACTATTCAGTGAAATGCTGCCTGTACTCCTACAATTATTTATAGTGGCCTGTTAGTAAGTTTCTGTTTGAGGGCATTGCTGCTGTGTTTATGTAACATAGCACAACTCCAATGTGATTATATATGCACTGACATGTAGGTAAGGGATAAATGTGGAACTTGTGTCTTTTTGACGTACATATGGTAAATGTGGAAATGTGAATTGTGGCGACATGCTGTTATTCTTTTCTTGATTGCCAAAGGACAAAGGCCAGCAGACATCCAGTGGAGAATGAAGAATGTGTATAGGGCAGACTGTCTGCTGAAAAGTGTGTCGAAAACTTTCATTGTGTAATGAGTGTTGGTACTCCATGACTGTGCATGTACCCATATGCAATTGTGTAATAAAGGAACTACGCCAACTCAGTTGGGAGATGACACTTGGGCATCTGCCATACAATCCTGATATCTCCCCACACAATTATCACAACTTTGGTCCCTTAAAAAAAGGCTCTGATGTTTGACAATTCCTGTCGGATGAGGATGTGCAGCAGGCGGTTACAGACTTCTTCATGCAGCAGGACATGGTGTTTTACCACATATGTATCTTCAACCTGTGCATTGGCGATTTTGCCTGATTGGCATACCAATTCTGGGCTGCACAGCCTTCAAACAGAAACTTTTTGATCGTCCCTTATATATTCACTTTATTAAATTAAATAGCAATTATGAAGCATAAATTTGATAAACAAGCTGTTAATGTTGATCTCAAGAACAGGAACAAATTAAAATGTTGAACATGTATCATTTGCAATAAATTTACTTTTATATACTATGCAAGAAGTAGGAGAAAAGTAGTACAAATGAATGTGGCGGTTATTTCAGTGGAGGCTTTCTGGTTGGCACATAGTCTACCTACAATAATTTATCCATTGTAAATGAAGTAATTATATGACAATTCTTAATTTTAGATTGTGTTGTGATAAGAGTAGCCAGTCACAACTACTGTAGCTTCATTTCTGTACATCACTAATTTCAGTCATTTCCAAATGACAGGACTGCATAATACCAGTCACAGTGTAAAGAAATTCATCTCTTTCAACACATGGCTGCTCCCTGTTATTCCATACAACCAGTCTGCCTCAGTTTTAGTGAAGGAGATTCTGTAGTTTTCTTAAAATTGGACAGGATTTGTTCAAAACCCCAAAAATATATATTCTATCATCAGGGGTACACACAAAAAAGAAACTTAAATCCATGTCTCTTAATTCTTCATACATTTCTCCAACACAGAATATGTAAAGCTACCAAGTGTTCTCCAAAAGTGTGAATCTTCTGAATGTCACAATGTAGTAAGAATGAAAGTACTATATTCCCAAGATAATACTGACAAATTGATGCATAATGTGTCTTAAATGTACATACACTTGGTTTGCCCTGTTGCAACCGTTTGCACTCAGCCCCTTTCTCTTTTGACAGATCCCAATCTAGGAACCGTTATCAGCACAGAATAGTGCCTGACCATAATAGTTACATTTATAAAAGTTTTTCATCAGATGAGAAGATAGTACCCATTTCTGTGACGATCACAGAACTTTTACAATAAAGATAGCAGAAGTATGTACCATAATTAACAACGTATGTAGATTAACACTAGTCAAAATTGTATCTTAGAATACTGTACAGAAGTAGGCTTCTTCATGGTACTGAATAAACGGTCCCATTCTGCATCCTTGAAGGGTTTCCAAGTACATGAATCCAAATTAAATTGATCTAACCTGCTGCATTAAAATATGAAGACAAGACAATGAAATGTTGGATGTATATTACCACAAATCACGCTGTGTCATACAAAAACATATGTCTGGTGATAATTCCATTTCCAATGGTTGCAGGACAAAATCACGCTAACATGCTAGTTGGTACTATTTTCTGGTGGAAAGTTTTATTTCTTCAGGTAAACTGAATAATAAAAGAAAGTGATTATGAAGAGGCACAATTAATAAAATCACAATAGAAGGAAAGTAGTGGTCATAAATATAATGAAATAAAAATGCAATGGTTCTCTTTATTATTTATTAACTACTGTATTCAGAAAATGGGGAATAGGGATACTTTATATTTACTTTTGTCACTTCCATCACAGTTACATGTGTGTTTAGATGAAAGTGGTTTATACCCGATCATGCATCTGAAGGAGTAATATCTGCCTCATTTCATGGGGTTAGACTGTGTTTACCTATTCAGTGATATGTGAAGACAACTCATGAATAACAATAAAGATTAAATATTAATTTAAGTGAACAAAGACATAATGAGAACAATATATAATGTTACAATTATCATCATAATTTGATGTGGAATGTAAGATTGGCACAGAAAAAAACTGATCATTTCTCAATTGAAACTATTACTATTATCAACATTAACAAAAAGTATAATGGGATCAGAGATGTCTTCACAAAAACTGATTTAAAATTCTTTCAAGATATTTTTGATGTAGGTTAAATGTAGGTCAGTCAAAAGTTTGTGAAAATTGTTAAAATGAGTTCCAGTGTGTTTTATGGCAGGAATGCATTATACCTCAGACTGTGGTATGACCCCTCTAATATTAAGAGGAATTTACAAATTTAGTACAATAGTTGTGTGTCATCAAACACAAGTTTCCACTTCCTTAAAATATACTTAAATCTGAGCAATCTGAAACATTTGTTGTATTCATTATGCCGAAAGTGTCTCCTTTTTTCCTATAATTTCTGCCCATGTGCTGTATGCTTTAAAGAATATTTAAAGAAAACTACACACAAATATTTCTATGTACTAATATGAAAAAAAGCAGTTCACTTCCCACTTCATGCCACGAGTGTTCAATGCTGATTCTTTGGCACAATCAGTACAACAAATTAAATGTTCAGTCTATCCATATTTCACATGCAAAATATCTTGAAAGACATATTCTTTGTATAAATAACCATTTTTTAAAAAATAATCACATTTTGGAACTTTGGTGTGATCAATATTCTATCCACTCATTGCAGATATTAACTTCCACAGAGAATAGGTGCATGTGTTATACACATTGCAACACCTAATTGTTATACATGTTATTCAGTAATAAGGAGAAAATCAGGTATGGAATGAGAGTCAACACTCAAACTTCTCACCTATTTTTAATGACATTACGTGAACATCTGAGTAATTTCAAAAAATAAAATATTTCTTTTACTGTCCATTTTCTCCTCATTTCTAAATACTGTAATATAAATTGTATAATCTAACAATAACACAACAAGGTACAATTAATGATTATAGTGATACTTAAATAACAACCATACTAAAAATATCACAAAATGATGGATGAAATCAAAAAATAATGAGTCACTGTCACATCCTATATGAGATCCACTTTTCCCAAAAGTGACCCATGTTTTAAATCTTCTTTGATCTTCAAAAATAGATTCAACTAGATACAGTACACTGGACTCAAAGACAATCAGCCTACAAGACAAGTGAAAGAGTGGGAAACAGGCCTTGATTTCTTATAGTCAAGGGGGGAATTATGCTTTTGCTAGTAATGTTCAAACACAAATACAACTGTCCAAGGTGCAACATAAAGAAATTGTATGATGCCTCATATATAATTATTTACATGTTCATTGTTGTTTTTAGTGCATAAACATACAATTTACATTATGATGGTTTCCTTAGATTCAGTGTTTGTTAGCTGAGCCTGGGATAGTTAAAGTAAATAATGCATGACCTAATCAAGCTGCTTGCAGGGTTGCCAAAAAGCCTGATGAAAGCTAAATCTTTACCAAAATTAAAGAGAAAACTTACTCTCTACATTTTCGGTATGTACAAATTATGGTGTACAGTCCTCCTTTCCCCTCTGTAGGATGTGTTTAACCTAAGCTTGTATCATCTATGCTTGTAACAGTGGACTTCTGAGCCCTAGTGGTGAATGGACATTATAAATTTTTGTATTTCAAACAAAAAGGAATCTTTTCAGAATTAAAGTAAGGCATGCAAGTAAAAGCTATGCATATGTGAAAACTGGCATGATATTAAGTTTGTCTGAATGTGTACTGTGTCCAATCTTATAAATATATGAAATTAATAGATACATTTTTTAGGCTTAATCTTGAGGTGTAAATGAATGATGAGCAAGTTTAACATGACATTGAAAAGATCCCTTCTATTTGAATCCACTGGAAATTGAAGACAGTTACATTATTTTATAATTTCCTTTATACGTGTAACATATATATATTTATATATATTATATATGAGCCAAAATAATTATGATAAAAATTTATATTTTTAATCTATATAATGGTACACAAAGTATGTATATTACATCTGTCACTTTCCAGTGGAACAACATGCACATTAAAATATATCTCTAAATGTACTGAATATACTGATAGCCTAGGAAGTGTAGTTTTGAATAGCTATGAGATCTCTAGAACATTACAATGAATCATTCTCTGTCCTGAAAAGCAGTCTACACACACACATGTGAACGAATGCGCGCATGCACTGCATTATACAAGGAATAATCCATATAAAGCTCTGTGTGGAATTCTGATCTACATATACCCACGAGAGCTTTTTCGCAGCCAAACTAAATATTTTATTTGTGGCTGGGTCAGTTATTGGATCTAAGCATACAGAAAGAAAGCTAAAACTACATCTTCACACTCAAGTAATAGGTTACATGCTATGTAAAAATGCAAGGGTATATATTGCTTTAAACAAAGCATGTCCATTCTTGAATGAATACACAAGTACTCTTACCTACATAAATAATTACTGAGGGAATACATTATCTACCTTTATCACATTACATTTTATTTTATTACATTACTAATGTATAACTACAGCATAAACTCTATATGATAAAAAATCTTACATCTGTGAATGGAGCCATGGGAATCTAATCTGTGGCACTTTGTTTGTTTAGTGTCTATGTGGAATATGGGAATTTATTTAAAGGTAATGGGTAGCAAGAATGGAAGTGCTTTGTTTCCCAGTAAGCCACAGTGAGGTTTGAATTAAGGAGTAGCAGAATGCTCTCGAGTCCCAGGTGCACGACAACAACTGTCTGAATCTGGGAAATACAACCTGCGGACAACAAGCTAGCAATGCTCAGTTTTCCGTTGTGTCCTTTATCTTATGCATTTGTGACTGGGATTAAAACAAGTGATCAAAGCCATTATTATGGTAACATCTAGAAGCTAGCAAGCAGCGACTCAAGCTAACCCTGCTCTGCCGGAACTGTTCAGTAAAAATGCTGCCTAGACCCTTGACTACAGTCAATTTTGGAAGCTCACTCTTCTAAACCTTGGTATTAAAGGGAAAGACTCACTTCAACAACATGGCCTAAATTTTCATTAGTCACTACTTCTAACTCCGTAATAAAAGCAACAATCATTTCTCAAAAATTGTTCATTATTAACGTTAGTTCGTGTATTCTTGCACATATACATATATATACATAGAACATTCCCTTGTACAACAACACCAGATCTGTGGCCTATACGTTTATAAGATGTGGATGATTTGTGATGAGGATCAGTTTGTAATACTGAAGGCTAGTACAAACAACATAATTAATATAAAAACAAGATGACAGAAGAGTTTCATCCACTAAAGAGAATTTATTATTATCTCAAATACTTCATTATCACATTTCTGTTTCAACAAGGTATGTGACTGTAAAAGATTTTACATATATACAGTAACATCTTGCCCTTTAATACCAAATACCAATTCACTGACATTGGGCAACTTGACTGTTTACCGACAGAATCCAACCAAAACAACACACTATTGAGCCTGCTATGAAGGAAAAATCTTTCGCCCTGATGTAACTCTGATTCTTAAATGCTGTACAGGAACATTTACTTCAGTTTTAAAAAATGTGGCACTTCTTTCATCTGAGAGATATCACGGAGTACAGTAAAGATTTAGTGCAAAGAAGACCTCCAGATTACATACATTCATTCTTGCGAGGCTCTTTGGTCCTGTTTGCACTATGTACAATTTAAGGTAAATATCCAAATATGTTTTTGTCACAGCCTCTAAGGACAGAACACCAGTTAGAGACTGAGTTACAATCACTCATTTGACTAGAACCAATGACTGATTTTTTTTTCTTTTCATCTGCACGTATGTCCTGGCAGGATATAACAATTGAGAATAGTACAGACACATGACAAATAAAGCAACACTGTGGCAGTGACTTTAGACAGTCTTTTATATCATATTTTAATGAAAAATTACTTATACAGATCTTACACAAATTATTACAAATAAATATCAAAACATTTTATAGTCAGTATGTTGATGTTTGCATTATTTAGGTTTCCTGCCAAGTCATACAATCAAATACATTGTAATCTAATAAACAATAAAATTATATTTTATCTGTATATTTCATTCAGATTAATTGAAATGTGGTGACTCAGTCTGTAACCTGCCAGTGCTGATAATCCCCGTCTATCTCACTTACACCTTCATTTCTTCTTTTGTTCTCCCACTGATAATAATATATTTATGTCCAACTTTCACACTCAGTGGGAGACTCTCAGGCCTTAAGCTTCCCCACTAGTTACTTCAAGACCTAGGAGCACATTTGTTAAACTACTATTCTATACAGGGAACGATACAAAACAATATTTTCGTTAACCACCCCTTTAGAAGGGAATTATTTATGTAATACAAAAAGAAACTAGGACAGTGAGTATAAAAACCTTCCCTCTCAGTGTATCTTGTGGACTTGAGCGCTCCTACAGAAGGACAGGCCTCTTCCATCGGCTGCCCACTGTGTATCTGCACACTCCACATTCACAATGCCTCGGCAAACTGTCATGTTAGAAATATATAATGCAAAATTAACGTTATGCATCAAGATATTCATTGTCATTTTATGACTTTATAATTGTTACAATAATTATAATGATATAAACATTGTAATAAACAAGTTGATTTCTTTGATAAGTAAACAAAACACTCTACAAATCATGTAACAAATATCATCATATTAGTGTAAACTAGGAATTAAACGCAAATACTTGTTGAGAAAGTATGCGATTTGATGGAAGGACATTATCAGATGTAGTCGTATGTCCTTGATCCTCCAGTTGCACCATCTCATTAGCCGGGGGCAGTGGAATAGGGATGTGATAATATTTACACAGTGGGCGAACACATTTCCCCTTCACTGCATCCCGGCAAACAGTAACTTTCATGTCCACAACCTCCACGTGACCTGCAACAAAAATTTCACAATGATAAAACTCTACAGCTAGTTACAAATGAAGCAGGGCAGAGAGACATTCACATTTTCTGTAACTGTTTGGGAGTAATGTGTGCTTGTCGTGCTGTTACACATTACCAACAAATGAAAATTTTGTACATCATGCTACACAGACTAAATATGAGGAGTTATAGATGGAGCCTAGGATTCAACTGTAGCTATTCCCTCACACAGTTTTGATAAAGTGCATTTACAATAAGAGAGAAATGGAATCCCAACATTACTGTCAAATCATTTTCTTCACCATGACAGCTGCATGTACAGCCAACAAATTTCATCAACTCAAGTCATTTTGGCACTACAGAGATAATGACTACAGTAAATGTTTGCACAAATCCTGCTTTCTACAATTAGAGAAAAATCACAAAAGCAGCAATAAGCCAAGAAAATCAACTGGTCCAAAATGTAAGTATGGTGTTAACATGGTAATGGTTCTTAATCAAATTCCCTTGAACCATTATTTACTTGATACAATGGAGGGGGGCCATTAACAGTTTGAATGCAAGTGCAACAAATGTAAAGGTAGATAAAAATTTGCTGTTCAAAAATGATGCCAACAAATTCTCATTTAGGTTTGGTCTCCAGAAGGTTCAGACAGCAAAGGTCTATGACAGGTGCCAATCAAAGATATTTTATATCATGCCCTCAAGTAAACAGGACTGTGGCTCTATTGCATTTAGAGTTCCTCTGCTGTAGACACCATAACAGTAATATAATAGAGCACTGAAATCAGAAAGCTTTATGAAGGTGGTATGTATTTGAGGTGACCAATCACATATTTACAGCTTATCACCTAACAAAGGGGGAAGAGTATTTGTAACAGGCACTTTAAGATGCTAACTGGACTGCTCACAAATCGAGACCTGCTCCTCAAACTGACAGCCACCGTCTTTCAATTTGACATGACACTGGAACCTATTATTGTCCATAAAACATGCATAAATAGATGTGTGTGTGTGTGTTTTTGGGGGGGGGGGGGGCACTGAGAGCCAATTACAGGGTGAACATCTTCAACAGGAAACAATTTTCCAAAGCATGGTCTCACAACCAGAATTTTATAGATCATGTCTGGAATTCTTTTCAGAAGAATTTTGGTGCTCACAGTACTCCTACCTCAATCCTTGCTGAACTGGGTACCACTTTTCAAGGAGAATAGCTTTCACTTCCTGTAGACCTCATAGGCACCATTCAGTTACACCATCATTTACTAGTTTATGTACTGTGTTGATGCCCATATGGAAATTAGTTGTGCTATATCAAACTGAGACAACCAGCTCTTTATTCCTAATATGTTCTAGGCTCACATATAAAATCTTTCCCGTGAACTATTTCGTTTAAGCCATACCACATGTTCTAAACTTTCAATCAAGTTCATCCTATTTGATATGCAATCTATGAGACACAGTGACCTTTTTGAGTTATTTCTTGCTCTGGAAAGCAGTATAGTACCATGTATGGTAAGTGGTCTCTTTCTTATAATGAAGCACATGTAATATGTGTGTTTCAGTTTCACAATAATGCAAAAACTTCTTCTACCTTGGTTATTTCCAAATAGAGATAATACACTGTTTAGCACATTGGGATGCGATGGTACTGAAATACAAAACAGAAGTATACACCAACAATCCACTGATAAGTATGATTATTGTAGCCATTTGGCAGAATGGTTAAACATATCAGTGAACAAGAATAATATTGGAACAGATGCAACAAACATATCTCTCAGCTGTAGGATTCTGAAACACTTGTTTGGGATCACTGAAATTTTGTGGCCATTTTGGATGCATTTCAACAAGCAACATTCATAGTTGGACAATCAGGAATCATAAACCTAACATTCTAAATACATATACATAGTTGAGCCAAAAAATAACAGTGGGTGGAGAGGTTCTGGAGACATGATCTCAATCTAGGTGGCTCTACTTACGCATTGATTTAAGTCAGTTGGCCAAATGCTCTCCATGCAGACATGTCAATAAGGTCAGAGAGCTTGTTTTCAACAATGCTGTTTCACGTGTTCAGTGATTTTTCAGTGGCAGATGTGACAGAACAAACAGTTAACATAAGGTGTTAATCAAAAGTTGATACATGTGATGAGACATAGTGTTCTGTTTAGGCCCTTGAAACAAAATGACATTTAAGCCAATAGAAGCCATCTTAATTTTCATGACTGAAGTGAACACTCTAGCATGAATTTGATCCACAAAGATATAACAGTTAAATCATCAGCACTTTATTCAAGTACTAAAATGGCTGTATGAGGCTCCTCTAAAGAAACTGCCTATATTGTGGTCAAAGGTTTTACTTCATCACTGTAACCATGGTGATGATCACTCATCACTGAGTTTATAACAGTTTATACTAGGTATGGGTGCAAGTGATTCATTTTGTTAAAAAAGAAGTAACTAAAAGGGAAGTATCGAGGACAAAGAAGAAGTGAAACAAAAACTAGCTAATACATAAGACAGCATTTACAAGAACTTTGACCCAACTGAAACTTCTACACATACAATATTTGGTCAACAGACCCAAAACAGTTTGGCATCAGAATGCATAGTTAAACCCATCTATCAGCAAAAAAGAAATTCTTGCTATTTTTGTGTCCCCCTCTACACTTCCTCAATGATAATAAAAGAAGGCAATTCAATTAAACACAAATGCAATCATGTTTGAAAATAGAGGTCAGACCTGCAGCTGTATGTGTTACTCCTCCAAATCATTAGCTTTTCATAAACATTTTAATCAATTTGCATTAAGTCACATAGAAATTCTGATGTTTGAGGGAGAATAAGGAGAAACAATGAAAGAAAAGTAGTGTTTAGATGGCTCTGGTTGTCTTTCAAGTTGGTTGACATCATTTATGTATTATTTCCTGACTCTTTAACCTAAATTTGTCAAATAACTGTTCGTATATCATTCTGGCACTCAGTTATCAGCAAAAATATGCATCTAAAATAAAATGTTGTATTCCATGCTTGATGTGAAAGTAATTCATTAGTCTTCTTCGCTAAATTCAGTCAGATGTGCATAACATAATGAGCATTTATGATTTGTCTTTATTCATTCATCACTTTTCTTTTTAGTATTATGGTTCCCAGTTTTTAGAAACTCGTAAAGTTATTTGTCCTGGCCCTGAATTTCTGTCTGTTTTATTGATCGAGTCCTTTCTCTTTTTTTAAAAAAACTAAAATACTGAAAAGATTTGCAGTTCTAATCTTTCAGGTACTCAACTAAAATGCCTTTAATTCTCCAGTTTGCATTTGAGAGTTCTAGGATTTTTCTACAGAGATCTTCATTGTTTCTTCATATGTAGTTGCCACTTCACATTATTTTCTGCCACACAATTTTTGAAGAGTTTTCTTTTTATCCTTGCTCTGACTTTTATTTTTAATGTTTTGAGTGTTGCAGTGTACCTTGCTATGTTGAGTGCTTGTGATTTTACTACTACATAATGATTTCTGATCTTTAGCTATGGAGATGATTTTTGATTCTGGGTATTCTTGAAGAGTTGTTACAACTTTGTTTTCTTTTTCGGTGTCTCCATCTGTAGTTAAGTCTGTTAGATGAGGTACTACAGATTCACAAAAGTAATTATAGACATGCTCATGACCAAAGTATTTCAATTATTCTTCCGTTAATAACATTTCTCTCTTCAAGATATGCTGTTTTGTACATGGCATGTCAGTGTACTAAAATTCTCTCATAATCTATGAAGTGAAATAATGTAGAATCTCTCAGAAAAGATATTTCAAAATATTGTGTGGTCTATATACGATGGATAAGAAAGTCAGACACCACTTTGTTTAAGGGACTATGCAGGCGTCTGGCAGAAGTTATTTAGAGAAAAAGTACATCTGGATGGGAAAGTGGTGACAAAAACTGTGTTACTAAGATATTGATTGCCTTCTAGTGTCAATTTGCTCTGCCATTTGTTTCAGTGGTGCTCTTTAATATTTGGCGAATCTGAGGATGATTACTTTTGTTATGTATCTTGCCATGAGTTGTGTATGTACCTATCGTATTGGACACTGAACTGCACACATTTCTCTGCCAGTCTTCCCACAAGCTAGTTCCAGCGAAAAGGTATCTTTCAATCACTTAATACTCCAAGTGTTCAAGAATCAAAGTATGCATAAACATGTGGGAAAAATCATTAATTTTTTAATTGTGTTGAAAGTTAATGTTCAATGTGCTTTGAGGTAAAATCCAACAGTTGAAGTTCCAGCCAATAATTGAAATCTATTTTCTATGATAAGGTGATATTATCAATATAAGTCAATCTTTTCATGCCCTCACTGTAACATTAATGACAATTTATGCTGTAGAGAGAAGTATACTTTTGAAATTTATGTGCATCTGGCATAAGTCTGCTTGAATGTTTTAATAGCAATAGTGAGTTGTCATTTAATCATGACAGGACATGTTTACATTTCACAAGCAGACAGATATGATTGTTATGTACGGTCATGCAAATGATAATTCGAATGAAATTGCAAGGCTCTACAAAATGAATTCCAGAGAGAAGACAGCCAAACCAATGAGTCCTTGCTGTTGCTTATTTCTATGTCAGTAAGATGGGATCCATAGTACCGCAAATTGTGGATCAAGGTAGACCAAGTTTTGCTCATATGTCTGACTGGGAAGACTGCATTCTGCAAGCTATCGAAGGAGATCTACATGTCAGCACATGACACATGGTCATAAAATGTGATATGGCTAGTACCATCACATGAAGGAAATATCATGTGCATTTCATGTAACTGCATCGTGTTCAGTGAGTGCAGAGACTTTCAATTGCCAATCACTAACCACGGGAGAACTTTTGTAGATGGTTTATTGCTTTATCTGTTGAACCATTGCTAATGTCTTCAGTCTTATTTGCATATGAGACAACATTTTGAATAGCATATTTTTCCAACAAACATTTGTGGGTGAATAAAAATCCTCATGATTCAATTCAAGTTAGATGCCAGCAGCAGTTGAAGATCAAAGGAAAGGGCTGGAATTTAGAGGATTGTCAGGTCTATGTGTTGTCCCAGAATGTTTTAAAAGTGATTTCTATAAAGGCTTTATTTACAACATATGAGAGGCTTGCTGCAGGATGTGCTCAGCAGATAAGAGGAAACACAGTTTATATGTTACAGTGCTCTGACACATTTCAGCTGCATTGTTTGGAATGCACTGAATGATACTTGCCATGAGAGATTTAGATGTAGGGGAGAACCAATTCAATGACTTGCATGTTTCTATAACCTCAAATCTTTTAATAGTTATCTGTGGAGCAACTTAACAACTGGTTTAAGCAGCAAACATTCCTAATGTAAGGAAACTTCACCAACATACCGTGTAAGCATTAAACATCATTATGATGAAGCCATGTGGATGTGTAGAGTGATTCAGTGTGTAATAAATGACTCTAAATATGAATCAATTAGTCTTTCATTAATCAAATAAATAAATAGATAACATGAAAACACTACTCACCAATTGGCGTATCCTTTAAATTATTTTATTTGCTAGAGATATGGTCATTCTTTGTCAGTCATAAAAAAGTCTGACAGATGTGTCAATAAAGTAAGCAATTTAAACACAGACGTAACCTCTTATTATCACCCCAAGTTGAGACTCATTATGAATGTTACATGACTGGCCAAATATCTGGCAGATCAGACCACCACATTGTTGTAGTCTTGAGTCCAAAGAATGGTGTTGGTTGGCTCATTCAGTGGAAGGGGACCAAACAGCGAGGTCATCAGTCCCATCAGATTAGGAAAGGATGGAGAACGATGTTGGCCGTGCCCTTTCATAGGAACCATCCTGGCATTTACTTGAAGCGATTTAGGGAAATCATGTAAAATCTAAATCAGGATGGCTGGAAGCAGGTTTGATCCATCGTTCTCCCAAATGTGAGTTCAGTGTGCTAACCACTGTACCACCTCACTTTGTAAGAATGGTATTATGAAGCTCTCCGCACTAATCTATCCTCTGCAAGCCTGTTCGTCTCTACATAACTATTGCAGCCTACATACATTTGAATCTGCTTACTGCATTCCAATCTTGATCTCTCTCAACCTCCTCACCTTTTCCATAAATCCCTCCATTACTAACCTGACAATACCTTGTTTCTTCCAAATGTGTCCTAAAAAAATCTTTTTTCAGTAAGATAGTGCTGCAAATTTATTTGTCCCCAATTTGATTCAGTAACTCCTCATTAGTTATTCAGTCTACTCACCTAAGCTACAGTATTCATATGTAGCAACACATTTCCAAAGATTCTATTCTCTTCTTGTCTAAACTGTTTATTGTCCATGTTTCAGTTCTGCATAAAGCTATAATTTAACCACATATCTTTAGGATAGACTTCCTAATAATTTAAATTTTATATGTTAATAAATATTTCTTTTTTAAGAAATGTTTTTCTTGCTATTCCCAGTCTGTGTACTACATCACCTGTACTTTGGCATCTGTAATTTGGCAATCATGTTATTTTGCTTCCCAAATTGTAAAATCATCTTATATTTTTACTTTCTCGTTTCAAAATCTAATTGCCTCAAAATTGCCTGATTTAATTTGACTACATTCCATTGCCTTGTTTGATTCTTTTTGATGTTCATCCATAATCTCTTTTCAGGACTACCCATTCCATTCAGCTGCTCCTCCAAGAACTTTGCTGTCTCTGACAGAATTAAAATGTCATCAAAAACCTCAAAGTTTTACTTACAAAATTAGGAAAAAATAGATTGCTACTCACTGCAAAGATGACCCATTGAGCTGCAGGCAGACACACTGAAAAAATCATAGATGCCAGCCAAAGCCTTCTTCAGCAAAGACAACACACACACATTCACACAGGCAAGCAAACCTCAAGCACATATAACCACTACCCTTGACAACTCAGTAGGTCATCTTTATGATTAGTAGCAATCTATCCTGTTGCTGATACTCCAACCTGGAGTTTCCATTGTTCAAAGTTTTTATTTCTTCTCCCTGAACAATAAATCCCTCTCCAAATTTCTCCCTGGTTTCCTTTACTGCTTGCTCAATGGACAGATTGACTAACATTAGAAATAAGCTACAAGGACATGGAATGTAAGGGATACAGTAGTTGAGACAGGAATGAGACTGTCTCCCACACTGTTTCATTCACTTCTCAACTACTGCTTTGCTTCCCTGTCCTTCAGTTCTGCTAACTGCAATCTAGTTTCTGTACAGGCAGTAAATAACATTTCTCTCTCTTTATTTTATCGCTTCTACCTTCAGAATTTCAAATAATGTATTCCAGTCAACATTGTCAAAAGCTTTCTTTAAATCTACAAATGTGATGAATGTAGATTTGGTGTGTTCTTACATTTCTGTGGAACCCAAACTGATCTTCCCCAAGGTTAGCTTCTACCAGCTTTTCTATTCTGTAAATATTTCATGGCAGTATTTTGCAACAATGACTTATTAAACTGATAGTTTTGTAATATTCACACCTGTCACCCCCTACCTTTTTTTGGAACAGGAATTATTATGTTACTGTTGAAGTCTGAAGGTATTTTGCTTGTATTGCACACTAGGTGGAGTAAGTCTTTTGTGGCTGGCTCTCCCAAGAATATCAATAATTCAGATAGAATGTCGTTTATTACCGAGACCTTGTTTTGTCTTAAATCATTTATAGCTCTGCCAAATTCTTTTCGCAGTATCATGTCCCCATTTTTTCTTCTTCTAGTTTCTCTTTCTTTTCTATGAAACTGTCTTCATTTCCCTTGCATAGCCCATCTATATAATCCATCAACCTTTAAGCTTTCCCCTTTTTTCTTACTAGTGGCTTGCCATTTGAGCTCTTTAATTTTTTCTTGTAGGTGCCATCTATCTTTTCACTTGTCATGCATGCTTAAGCAACCTCGTAACATGCATACCCATTTTGAACTTTCTACCAGTCTCATTTTTTGATGCCTGTATTCACTTTTGCACACTTCATCTGCTGCATTTTAACATTTTTTCCACCTTTCATCACTTAAATTCAGTATCTTGTGTGGCATCCAAGGATTATTTCCAGGTCTTTTCATTTTGCCTATTTGATCCTCTGCTCCTGAACTAGTTCATCTCTTGAAGTAGCCCATTAATTTTCTGCAGTATCCCTTTCCCCTGTTTCAGTCTTTCATTGCCTAATGTTCACTTAGAAACTCTCAACAACTTCTGTTTCTTTCAGCGAAACCAGATCCCATCTTTCTAAAATTTCTTCAGTTCTAATAAGTATCTACAATGGACATTGTACAGGATTTAAGTATAAAATTTTACTTGTGTACCCTACAAATGGAGGCAAAATTATAAATATGCTCCTCACAAAGACAGCCAAATGTGTGCATAGGCTTACTGTGTACAGGGAAAATACACACAAAGTTGGAGACAGCAAGTTGAGTTATTAAATTAAATATTTGATTTTTAACTATTGCAGTACTCAAGTTTTAGCACTGACCATGTCCAAATGGTGTCTTGAACTTCCTGGGCTCCAGTTTCAGTGGGATCTGGTCATTAAACACACTTACTGCTTTAAATGTTGTAGGAAAGCTCTGGTATAATGCAAATACTTTTGAAGTAAAGGAGACCACTCACTGAAATTAGAATCATTGTGACACACACATTTGCATGTGCCCATCGATGACTCAGTACTTATTGCTTTAGCAATACAAGGCTATACATTCAATGTTAAGTGTCAAGAGTCAATTAGAGGAATGAGGGATTCAAGTTACTTCAATAAACTGAGATATTCAGGTAATAAATTACACAATGGAAAAGGAATTATGTTAAAAGAAGTAGGAAAATATTAAAACAGTAACAATCTACATTATAGCAGAAATGGTGGATTACATGTCAATGAATGTTTCAAGGCATCAATCAGTTTCACTAACAAGAAATGATGTCCACCAGTTAAAGTACATGGAGTAAATTGGGAAAAAGAAAACAGTAAAAGCAGACAACTGAAATAAGACTGTCAAACTCTGTAAAAGTACTTCAAGGTGCATATGGATACTCACTCGTGCTGAAGAGAATAAATCTGTTACATTCATTTAGCTGTGATAAGCTTCCAGAAAAGTATCTGTAGAACTAGGGCACCATTTTATGCACTGAGAGATAAAGCTTGCATCACTTATACCTTAAATCAGTTTTATCCGCTGCTCTCCAATTTCTTTTGCTAGTGAGACCTTTGACTCCATATGAGAGAATGAATACTGTGGCATTCGCACATCCAGATTTGATCACCACCTACTCTTTATTTCTGAAGTCACAGAATTAGTACTAATAAAAGGTGGTCTGGAATAGTGTAAACCCATCAACTTGAATACTGACTCACATAAAATATTTAATAATAACAAATGTTATTCCCAGATTCAGTTTCTTCTTTATGGGTATTATAGACTACTTGACTATATGATCCTTAATTTACAGCTGTTGATCATCATCATCATACTGTACAGTTCCCAGCTGCTTACCAAATCTGTTTGGCAAATAGGCCTCTACATCATCTTCTGTCTTCCCTCCAACTCTGTGCCTCCACTTTCATCCAGTCTTTTCCTTTCTTTCATGCACAGTCCTTCACTCTTTTCAGCCACTTGGCTCTTGGCTTTCTTCCTGGTCTTTATCCCTTCTCTTTCATCTTGTATATCTTTCTGAGTACCCTCTCCTCCTCCATTCATTTGACATGTCCATACCATCTAACTCTTGATTCCTCTGTCCTATCCTGTAATGGTTCTCCTTTAATTCCCTGATCCTCTCAGTCCTTAACCTGTTTGTCTTAGACACTTCAAAACTGTTTCTCAAGAATTTCATATGACTAGCTTTGATGCGACTTACCAAACGAAAGCGCTGGCACGTCGATAGACACACAAACAAACACAAACATACACACAAAATTCAAGCTTTCGCAACAAACTGTTGCCTCATCAGGGAAGAGGGAAGGAGAGGGAAAGACGAAAGGATGTGGGTTTTAAGGGAGAGGGTAAGGAGTCATTCCAATCCTGGGAGCGGAAAGACTTCCCTTAGGGGGAAAAAAGGACGGGTATACACTCGCACACACACACACACATATCCATCCACACATATACAGCCATATACAGACCTGCGATGGAGCACTTCCTTTCACGCCGATCACCTGCCACCCTACCTAAAACCTCTTTCCTCATTACCTTAGCCAGCTTCATCCTGACCCACAACTTCTTCTCTTTTGAAGGCCAGACATACCAACAATTAAAGGGAACAGCCATGGGTACCAGGATGGGCCCCTCGTACGCCAACCTATTCATGGGTCGCTTAGAGGAAGCCTTCTTGGTTATCCAGACCTGCCAACCCAAAGTTTGGTACAGATTTATTGATGACATATTCATGATCTGGACTCACAGTGAAAAAGAACTCCAGAATTTCCTCTCCAACCTCAACTCCTTTGGTTCCATCAGATTCACCTGGTCCTACTCCAGATCCCATGTCATTTTCCTTGACGTTGACCTCCACCTGTCCAATGGCCAGCTTCACACGTCCGTCCACATCAAACCCACCAACAAGCAACAGTACCTCCATTATGACAGCTGCCACCCATTCCACATCAAACGGTCCCTTCCCTACAGCCTAGGTCTTCGTGGCAAACAAATCTGCTCCAGTCCGGAATCCCTGAACCATTACACCAACAACCTGACAATAGCTTTCGCATCCTGCAACTACCCTCCCGACCTCATCCTCTCAAACCCAGAACCTCCCACAGAAGAACCACAAAAGTGCCCCACTTGTGACAGGATACTTTCTGGGACTGGATCAGACTCTGAATGTAGCTCTCCAGCAGGGATACGACTCCTCAAATCCTGTCCTGAAATGAGATCCATCCTTCATGAAATCCTCCCCACTCCACCAAGAGTGTCCTTCCGCCGTCCACCTAACCTTCGTAACCTCTTAGTTCATCCCTATGAAATCTCCAAACCACCTTCCCTACCCTCAGGCTCCTACCCTTGTAACCGCCCCCAGTGTAAAACCTGTCCCATGCACCCTCCCACCACCACCTACTCCAGTCCCGTAACCCGGAAGGTGTACACGATCAAAGGCAGAGCCACGTTTGAAAGCACCCACGTGATTTACCAACTGACCTGCCTACACTGTGACACATTCTATGTGGGAATGACCTGCAACAAACTGTCCATTCGCATGAATGGACACAGGCAGACAGTGTTTGTTGGTAATGAGGATCACCCTGTAGCTAAACAAGCCTTGGTGCACGGCCAGCACATCCTGGCACAGTGTTACTCCATCCGGGTTATCTGGATACTTCCCACTAACACCAACCTATCCGAACTCCGGAGATGGGAACTTGCTCTTCAATATATCCGCTCTTCCCGTTATCCACCAGGCCTCAATCTCTGCTAATTTCAAGTTGCCGCCACTCATACCTCACCTGTCATTCAACAACATCTTTGCCTCTGCACTTCTGCCTCGACTGACATCTTTGCCCAAACTCTTTGCCTTTGAATATGTCTGCTTGTGTCTGTATATGTGTGGATGGATATGTGTGTGTGTGTGTGTGTGTGTGTGTGTGTGTGTGTGTGTGTGTGTGTGTGTGTGTGTGCGCGAGTGTATACCCGTCCTTTTTTCCCCCTAAGGTAAGTCTTTCCGCTCCCGGGATTGGAATGACTCCTTACCCTCTCCCTTAAAACCCAAATCCTTCCGTCTTTCCCTCTCCTTCCCTCTTTCCTGACGAGGCAACCATTGGTTGCGAAAGCTAGAATTTTGTGTGTATGTATGTGTCTGTTTGTGTTTCTATCGACCTGCCAGAGCTTTCGTATGGTAAGTCACATCATCTTTGTTTTTAAATATATTTTTCCCGCATGGAATGTTTCCCTCTATTTTTATATATATATATATATATATATATATATATATATATGAGGGATATCCTTGCTCCATATCAGGTTTCTGACACTCTTCCAGAATGCTTATGCTCTTCTCCTCTGCTTATTTCTTTCTCTGTCAGTTCTTCTTGGTTCTTGTACACATTGTATATATATTACCCATCTTTCCTTATAGCTTACCCCTATTTTTCTCAGAATTTTTAACTTCTTGCACCATTTTACATTCTTCATTCTTGGCAGCAACTTGAATGCATGAGCTTTTAAGCTAATTGTGCAAAAATTATCACACTTGTCAGCTCTTGCTGTCTTCAGAACTGTGTTGATGATGTTTTACCATAAGTCTGATGGTATATCTCCAGTGTTATACAGTCTACACAACTGTCCATTTGCATGAATGGACACAGGCAGACAGTGTTTGTTGGTAATGAGGATCACCCGGTGGCTAAACATGCCTTGGTGCATGGCCAGCACATCTTGGCACAGCGTTACACCGTCCGGGTTATCTGGATACTTCCCACTAACACCAACCTGTCAGAACTCTGGAGATGGGAACTTGCCCTTCAGTATATCCTCTCTTCTCGTTATCCGCCAGGCCTCAACCTCCGCTAATTTCAAGTTGCCGCCGCTCATACGTCACCTGCCTTTCAACAATATCTTTGCCTCTGTACTTCCACCTCGACTGACATCTCTGCCGAAACTCTTTGCCGTTACAAATGTCTGCTTGTGTTTGTGTATGTGCGGTTGGATATGGGTGTGTGTGTGAGTGTATACCTGACCTTTCTTCCCCCTAAGGTAAGTCTTTCCAGTCCCGGGATTGGAATGACTCCTTACCCTCTCCCTTAAAACCCACATCCTTTCATCTTTCCCTCTCCTTCCCTCTTTCCTGATGAAGCAACCATTGGTTGCGAAAGCTAGAATTTTGTGTGTATGTTTGTGTTTGTTTGTGTGTCTATCGACCTGCCAGCGCTTTTGTTTTGTAAGTCACATCATCTTTGTTTTTAGATATATTTTTCCCACGTGAAATGTTTCCCTCTATTATATCCATACTATACACTTTATTAGACAAGAGGGGGGAAGGGAGGCATCTTGTGACTACAGTATCAATGGATCAAAACTGAAATCAGACAATTATTACAAGTGTACGAATATAAAATAGAATGACCACATAAGCTCATTCATAAGTAAATGTAGTGGCAGGCTTTGATTCAGTGGTAGGAATCAGTCTACAAAGGAGACTGATTACAAAACATTCATATGACTTATCCTAGAAAACAGATCAAGTGGGTGGGGCCTATACCAAATAGGACTATCGAGGGGTGTTTAATGTGTACAAAGGAGGGCATCACATACAATCACAGGTTTATGTGAGCCACAAAAGTGCATCATGGAGATACTAAAGACTTGAAATGACAGATGCTTGAAGATAGATATCCTACCCTCAAAAGTCTACTTAAAAAGTTTCAGGAAACAGCATAAAATGAGAAATCTGAATATGTAGTACAACCTCCTACTGATCTCAGAGGAAATGCAAAAAGAAAAGTAAATCCAGAAAAAAGCTGCAGAAAGAACTGTCAGAAAATAACAAAATACTCATATGTGCTGACAGCCATGGAAAAGGAGTCTTGGAGTTATTACATAAATATTTGGATCGGTGTGTGATTCATCCTGATGCTCTGGATTGTGTTGTGGATGATATTGTACAGTAGTCTATGGGATTGAGTTAAAAAGACTGTGATCCTTATTGGCAGTGCCACGTAATTTTACTGAAATGTATAGGAAATTGGCAGCAGGGCATTTTACAAAGGCTTTCCACAACTTGTACCGTAAATATCTAATTATTCTTGATGTACTTAAGTGACATGACTTCCCTATTTGGTTCTGGGGCAATGATGAAATAATAAAATTTAGTAATGACCTCTGAAAAATACCTGGTACATAAAAAGTATGGGGTTTAAAAATCTAAGTAATCAGTACAAAGATCTTGGAAGTCACTGCTTCACATCTATCTTATGGGTAAGATGTATATAACTGCGTAAAAAGAACACTGGGGAACAAAACGTTTGCTTGGTTGTAGCATGAAATATAAGGAACAGTCCAACCACAAAAGCTGTCAAAAGGAACCTGCTCACTATGTAGTTAGTTCACATTTAACACAAAGACAGTAATTAGAACAGGCACATACAACATATATATTAATATTAATTATATTAATATTTAATTAGCTACTAACTACTAATTATATTCCTATTAAGTATATTACTATTAATATACAGTCAATAACAAATAAGCTCCTAGAACTCCCGTACTGGCTGGAACATTTAAACTGTAATGAATCTTTGGTGAAATAC